>NC_046224.1:49679329-50014352 GCF_009819885.2 Catharus ustulatus
TATTGATTTGACTTCCTAAGGTACTGTACTTCCATAGAAACTGGTAAAGGGCTTTATATTTAAGCTAACGTTTATAAACACACACAACAAATGTGGCAAATATTCTACCAAGAATTTAAGAATTTTTTTTAATAACACATTTTTAAAGATGCCTTTTATTCAAGCACATTATAGCTTTAAGAGAAGACATAATTTAAAAAGTTAGATACAGGGGCCTACTTCCTTTCGAACACAATTTAGCGCATTTCTATACTGCCTTCTAGGAAAACAAGCCATTCAATATTTCTCTTCAGTTTCCAGATATAGTCAGAAACATGACAGAAACCTCTGTTTTAATAATTGAACTATGGTGCATTTTTAAGTTCTATTCACTTCTTGAGTTCATAAAAAGGAGAAGGTGGAAGATATTTTTGAATAATCAGAGTTATGATACAAGGCCCCTTTAAAACCATAATGAGGTTACAACTTAACAATTACTATACAACAGACCTTGCATCAATATGATTATTAGGCTAATTTTTAAGAAAGCTACAACAGAGGCCAAAAAAGCAGTAACGTTCCTGATTTCAAAGCTAATCTCTATCCAGACATAAATGCATTTAGAAATATAAAAAATAAACCAGAAATACTTTCTGAGATCTACCAGTCCGCTGCAGGCACAAAGAATTTTCATATGAAGCAACTGAATAAAGACCAAGACTTTCAGGTGGAAACAGTCACTTATGGGACCATTATTTAGCATCAAACTTCAGGACACACTAACTGTCCCATTTTTTCCACTAAATAACAATTTTCTAAAATTAGATTTTGCTAAAGAGAATTCACATCTGTTTTTAGATATAATTTTCTGGGGTTTCTTTATTTTCAGTTTTTAGCCAAGGGCTTTTCTTTCATTTCTTGCTAGAATTGACACACAAATACATTGCAATAACAATGACTACTTTAACAGGAATATTAAGTTTCTAGAAGAGATGTGTAGACAAGGTTTATCTACTACTACACTCTTAGCTTTATCAACAGCTTCCTGAAAATGAAACGGAAATACACTTGCAAGTCAAGTCAGTCAGCTCTTGATAAGTGAGTATTCAAATCCCTTTCTAAAATCAGAAGCAGTCAACGCCTTGATGTTTAGCATACCAGCTGAATACTAAACATAAACAACAGTGGAAGTTGGGGGCAGAGAGAAGAGGAAAAAAAAGCATGGGACAGACACATCATGTTCAAGATCACAAAACTTGATCCTGTGAGCTATATTAATATGGAATTATAAGAGAACTCAAAGTACATCAACACACACAAAACAATTCTTTCAGATTCAGAGGAAGATGCTTTTGCAATATAAACTTTTACAGGTCTTCACAAGTCTTAACAGTCTGAAACAAATTCAGGTTTCCCAAAACATAACTTTTCCAATAACAGACATGACAACAGGTTTGATCATCTTAATCTATCTCTCCCAAGCCGAAGAGTTAAAACTAGCAGCCAGTCACCAGCATCAGAAATTGCTGCTGTGCAGGCACACAGGAGCGTCTCCACACACTCAAGACACACACACGCGTATATGTAATTCATGAAAGATACACAGAAAGTTCTTATCCTCCCTGGGGATAAAACAGTGCAAAGTTGGAAACAACTTTTTCCCTGATAAAAGAGACAGCAGAAATTAAACATGTTTGTGTTAGATGTGGATAAGCAGTAGAAGTACCTAACATCTTTCACAAGCATATTTTCATTACAGATCCTCCAAAACAAAGTTACTTTTAACTTCACCAACAAAAACCCACCCGAAAACCGAGACTAAGCATAAGTGGGTACCTTGTTTTCACCAGGAGCATACAGACACTAACTAGACTGCTAACATTGATCCTTGCATCTTTCCCCACCACCCTAGTGCCCCCTCTTATCCCTAACCTGTCACCCTGTGCCACCTCCTCTCCCACACGGGTCAGGTTCACGCCAGAGCCTGTCATCGCCGCCTAGGCGGGCAGGGGAAGGCTGGTTCCTTCGGTCTCTTTCAAGTTTGTTTCACAAACACGTCCGAGAGAAAGCCAGAACCTGTTTACACACCGCCTTAACCGCCGCCAGGAGGAGAGTGAAACAGACGCAGGCGAAAAAAAAAAAAATATGTATATATATATTTTTCAACCGAAAGCCAGCCAGCAGCACCCCCGTCTCACCCCCTTTCTCCGCCCGGGGCCCGTGGCGCAGGCCGCACAGCCGCTCGGCGGAGCGCGGGGCCGGCGCAGCCCCGGCCGTGGGCGGCAGGTTCCGCTGCCCCGGCGCCGGGCCCGAGGAAGGCGGCGGGCGGGGGCCGGGCGGCCGTGCCGGAGGGACGGAGGAGGCCTGGGAGAAGCCAGGGGGGCGGCGGCGGGAAGGAGGCGTTCGGGCGGGCCGGGCGGGCCGAGCGGGCCGCAGGGCGAGCTGCCAACGGCGGCCGCAGGGATGCGGGGCCCAAACACCGCCAGGCCGCGGCCTCACCCGGCCCCGGAGAGGCGCCCGGGGGCCGCCGCCGCCCGCGGCCGCGGAGGAGGGCGGGGGGCAGCAGGCCGGGCCGGGCCTGCGGCTGCGCCCCCGGCTCGGGCGCCGCGCGTCCCCCCCGCTCCCCCTCGGAGACAAAAGCAAACGGAAACCCGGTGGGGCGGCCCCAGGCCCACCGAGCCCCGCCGAGGGCCGCGCCGCCGCCCGGGCCTCCCACATCGGGCCGCGGCCGGGACGGCGGCGAGGCCCGGGTCAGTGGCGGGGCCGGGGAGGGGCGGCCGGGGCCGGACTCACCGCATGAATTTTCTTGTCCCGCGAATCCAAGATGGCTGAGTATCCAGCACGGAGGATGCTGGGGGAGCAACCTTTACCCTCTGACCCGGCCGCCGCCGTGACCCCGCCGCCGCTCGGCCCGGCCGCCAGCGCCGAGGGGCGGGGGCAGCGCTGCTGCACCGCCCGCAACGGCCCGGCCCTGCGGAGGGGCTGAGGGGGACGGGGAGGAAGGGGAGGAGGAAGGAGCAGCGAGGCTCCCTCGGCTGCTCTCCCTCCGCCTCTCGCGGGAGACGCGGCCCAGTGCTGGGGGCAGGGCCCGTAGGCCGCGGGGCTGCCGGATGCTGCCGCTCTCCGCCGGCCCCGCGGAGACGCTGCTGGCCGGGGACGCGCCCGCCTCAGATCCTGTTCTGTGAGGGGAGAGGGCGGCGCTCAGGCCTGGAGCGCCGGGCTAGATCGGGCCGTGGGGGTGAGCAGGGTCTGGGCACAGCGGGGCTCCCCGATCCTCCCCTCACCTCTGCACCCCCGGGGCTGCCGGGGGCCTGTGGAGACCTACCCCGGGTGGATGCGCTCCCTTGGGAAGCGCTCCAGCTTCCAGAGGGGGTGTCCCATCCCCTGCGGCCCTGCTCTGTTAATTCCCTGTGAGTTGCAGGGCGCGGAAAGAACGCCCTGGCCTGTCCGCAGGCTGTGTGTTACCCTGTGGAGGTTTTAGGTCAGGAACGACCTGACGATGGGGTAAATTATGTGAAAGTTTACATTTTCTCTGCAGTGTGGTAGTGGAGAGACAGGTTCTGCTGTCCACTTTGTGCGTGAATAAAGTGAAAAAGCATTTCCAAGATGACACAACTTGTCTTTTAATTTATTGACCATCAAAACGCATGTTATGTATGTATGGCTTGAATACAGCAAGCGCTGATGCATGAAAAACTCATGCAAATAATCCCCTTGAATTAAATGAGACTGTTAATGGTATAAAATTGTGCAGAAGTGTTCACAGGATGAAGGCCATTTATTTGTGAACTGGCTGCTCTGCTCCATCAAGGAAAGCAATGGCACTGACACCTTAATTTCGTCGTCAAATTATCATAAAATTTAAAATTTCAAGCAAAGAGGTAAACAGAAATAGCAAGTTTCTTTCAGTAGTTTCACATGTGTGCTTTCTTCTCAGGTTTGATTTTGAACGTCCAAACTGAATTTAGATTTGAAGAATTCAGTAGGTTACACAACACTAATACTTTATAGAAATATTGGTACTACCTTAACATGTCTGCCAACTTAAATATGTTTTGAAGATAAAGGCAGTCTTCCTTTTAAGCCAGGAGACCAGTTTCCTAATGTCACCAGCTTTAGTTGTGTGGTGAGCATGGCTGCTATGTCATTGAAATGAATGTGTTTATACACCTTCCAGGAAACCAATGCATTTTATTATTCTAATCATAAATCTTTCCTTTGTGACCCACACGTCCATGCATTTGCTAGAATCAAACATTAGAAAGTACCAAAAGTGACATGCTATTTAGAGTATGAACTTCTGGACCACTTTTGTTGTTCAGTCTGAAAAATCTAACACTTCCTCTTACCACAAATCAAATATAAAAGCAGTACTTCTAAACTGAAAAATACAATCAATGTTATTAACTTTCAGTGTTACTAAATATGTGATTAGATAGTTGATTCTTTTATATCTGTTTATAAACATTTGGCTTCATTATGTTTCATTTCACACTTTAGTTGTCTGAGTTTCTTTTTTAGAAGCTAGTTTTCTTTCCATTTTCCCAAAGAGAAGTCGTTTAAGACAATACCCAACAATATGATGCAAGTAAACTAAGAACCTGATATTGTCATTGCATCTACATGGACATTACAAAATTACAGTTTACATGCAAATCAATTAGCATTTAAAGGCCAAGAAGTCTAAATAGCTCAACAGAGCTAGATAATGGGGGGAAAAAGTGTGTTATCTTGTGTTAGACTGGTTAGCTTAGTATAAACAACCTAACCAGCACTCACAATGTGTGTAAATTGTGATTTAAATTCTCTTAATTGAAAAAATCTAACCTGAGCTGCCTAAGACTGTGTTTAGTTAAGGAAGTTCATTACTCAAGCTGTAGTAGCTGTGTATTCTACTTCCTCTTTTGTTTTCTTAAAGAAAGTGAAAGCATTTACTGTTTTAATGTGTTAAAATAACATCCAAGGCCACCAATAAAGAAGGTGTGTTGTCAAGTATGTGTTCATATATATGCTGCTTTTAGTCTTGACTCAATACTTTTTGCTACAAAGGTGAGGCCTGTTTCCCATAGTTGTATTTGCTTAATTAAAGAAGTTCCCTGAGCTCGTTTAACACAAGGACTGCTAATTTGTGTGGACAGTCCTAATCAATTGTGAGCCATGTATGGTACAGTTTTACCTCCTTCTTTAAGTCTTTGTCCACAAACTGATATGCATCTGTTATTTTTATTCTCATTGAATCAATGCTCTCTTTCTTTTGACTTACTTCACAGGCTAGGCTGATACACACCCACCTTAAATCAGTGTAAGAATGCCTGTAGGAGTTAATCTGAAAACTTTTGTCTATAGCAGCACAGGTGAAGGAACTATAAGAGACAGGACAGAGAACCTGTTCTGCATGTGATTGTGTGTGCAGGCCCCTGCAGTCAACAATCCATGTGGTGCTGTTGACACAGCCTTCTACCTAATGTTCCTGAGCTGGGCCCTGAATGTGTGTGTTCTGAAGCAATTGCAGCACTTGTCTACCAGCTCTTTGGACTGGCTAATGCTTCTGCTAATACCAACAGAAGGCTACAAGCCTACAGCACTTTGCTGGGAAGTTTGGGAAGAGGTCATCGAGAGAGTCGGGTGTGCTTAGAATCCCCAAATGCTTTATGGATCTTAGTGTTCATTGGGAATTCTCTGCAGTTTTGCTGAGGCTTCACTCCAGAGAATTTGTTAGTGCCCAGTGACTCAAAGTATCACCAAAAGATGTGGGCAATGCAGTGGAAGAAGTGGGAGAAATTGCCCAGAGTACGTGTAGGGCAGGGTTAGGCTGTTCCACTTCACCAAAACATGAAATTAAATTAATCATAGTAAGAACACCATCCTCAGTTATGAGTGGAGGCAGAACATGGTGAATTAGCAACCGTATAAGTAATTTTTAAACAGAACAAAAAAGTGAATTGGAATGCAGCAGGGGTCTTTATTTCTCCTACCTACATATTGTCACCGTGTTCCTTAGGAAGAACAAATACAGTGCAATCAGCTAGAGCAAGTGTTGGCAGTATTTCAGCAGTGGTGAAGCAGGTTGTATTTTTCTTTCCCAGATTAGTGATTAAGTCCCTTGAAAGAAACAGCTTGACGCAGAAGACACTGCCCCTTGATTGCAAAGTGCATTTGATCAGCTAAAACAATGAAGTACCTCTTCGGCAGAAAGCAAAGGATTCTGTTATCTGCTGGTCCTAGAAATGTGAGTGTGAGAGACTCATAAATTTGAAGCTGCAGCTTCTCCCTAATGCCTTTCTTACTGAATGATGTTCAAAAGTCTCTCCGTTGCATTCTTTGGAAGGTTGTAGGGTTACAGCACTACTCTGCATTAATCTTTGCCCTAGAAGTAGATTTTTTCATTACTGTAGTCTATCTGATTTTTTAAACATTTCTAAAACACAAGGATAAAGGTGAGTCAAAATGTACACCAAATCTAATATTTGAGATCTCACCACAAAGAGGTGTTGACAACACTTTTTTTTTCAAGAATAAAAGCACTGAGACCTTATATTTTCTTAGTGTATTTTCTCATAGTTCCTAACTATTACACTGAAATTGAGCACAAAATATTTAGATTTGTTCAGATTTGGTTAGTTAGTTTGACTTTTGCAAGTTAGTCTCCAGTTGCTAGTGTATTTAGGAAAGGTAGGGGAAGGATCAGCTGTTTCCATGGCACTGTCCTTAACTATCCTTTCACTCCTACAGGGGATTTCCAGGGATGGCTGCTGGCAAGGGAAGCCCTAGAAGTGCAGCTCAATTACTATTTTAGCATTAAAATGCATCACAAGGTATCCACACAGATGGTTTCTCATCTGCTGGATTTGTAGTTTCCAGGAGGGAATATTGGGAGCAGAAGTATCTTTATCTCAGTCTTTCATATTTTTACTACCAGGAAACCCTTTCTCAGCCTTCTGCTCTAGTGCCTTCAGTGTCTGATTTAGTGCTAATTATAACAGAGTGTCAGGGGGAAAAAAAATATGAGTTTAAAAAGAAGTCTGCCAATTCTGGAAAATAATACGACCCCAAAGAGGAGATAAAATGTAGCATTTTCCCAAAATAAGATGCTTCACATTGCTGTATAGCAACTAAGAAGTCTGCCAGAGTGCTAGTAAATGAGAGGATAAATCAAGAATTAGAGATAGCAGTTTCAAGTGTTTGTTCAGGCAAATAGAAGAATAATGATGCAGATGAAAATATGTTTTCTAGGGGAGAGAAGCATTAGAAACACAAGCTAATGCCAGAATAGGTGATGACTGACATTCCTCAACAACATTATCCCCAAAGAGATGGGAGTTATGGCAGTGGTGAAAGAGAAACCCTTCTTATGTTAGTTCCCAAGATTGCAGTCAGCTGGTGGTCATAGGAGAGCTGCCTCTCCAGAGAAATGCTATTTCTCTTTTGAAACTATTGAATTATGGAATCATATAATTGCTTAAGTTGAAAAAGACTTTTAAGATCAGAAAGTCTAATTGTTAACCCAGTACTGCCAGGTTTGTCACTAACCTTTGTCCCCAAGTGCTACCTCCTCACATTTTTTGAACACTTCCATGGCTAATAATACCATCATTTCCCTGGGCATCCTGTTCCAATGCCTGACTGGACTTTCAGCAAAGAAATTTTTCATAATACCCAATCTAAACCTCCGCTGTTGCAACTCAAGGCTGTTTCCTCTTGTCCTGGTGCATGTTACTTGGAAGAAGAGACCAATCTCCATCTGGCTACAAGCTCCTTCCAGGTAGTTGTAGAGAGGAGTGAGGTCTCTCTTAAGCCTTCTTTTATCCAGGTTAAACCCAGCTCTACCGTCTGCTGCTCATCAGGCTTCTTCTCCAGACCCTTCACCAGCTCTGTTGCCCTTCTCTAAACGTGCTCCAGAGCCTTAAGGTCTTTCTTGCAGTGAGGGGCCCAGAACTGAACACAGGATTCAGGGTGTGTCTTCACCAGTGCCAAGTACAGGGGACACTCACTGTCCCGGTCCTGCTGGTCTCACTACTGGTGATACAGGCCAGGATGCCACTGGCTTTCTTGGCCACCTGGGCACATTCTGGCTCGTGTTCAGCCAGCTGTTGATCCAGGACCTTTTCTGAAGACCAGCTTTCCAGCTACTCTGCCTCCAGCCTGTAGCACTGCATGAGCTTGTTGTGACCCAGGTGCAGGACCCAGCACTTTGCCTTGTTGAATCTCAGAAAATTTGCCTTGGCCCATTGATCCAGCCTGTTCAGTTCCCTCTGCAGAACCTTCCTACTCTTCGGCAGATCAAGACTCCCACCCAACTTAGTGTCATCTGTAAACTTACTGAAAGTGCATTCAATTCCCTCCTTCAGACCATATAATAAAGGTGTTAAACAGAACTGGCCCCAGTACTGAGCCCTAGGGAACATAACTTAAGGTCATGTCAAAAGACAGGCAATGTTTTATTTCAGTGTTGGGGTCTCCTTGGCCTGACTTTTCCATGTGACTAATTGTTGTAGTTAAAATGAATATGAGCCACATAGGACATTCTCTCCATTAAGCTGCAGTGTCTATTGATAAAAACATAAACTTAAATGTTTAAGATGGCCATAATTTAAAGTCTAGCTGGGAATACATAGTTACTGCAACCGTTTTTTTTCAAAAATGATGGGCAAATGTATAACCAGCAGCCTTATGACAGGTCACAGCAGGGGAAGGGAACAGCCTGGGGGGCTGGAGAGTGCTGAATTCTAGTTCTTGGTTTTTGACAGTTTTTCAAGATTGACAGTCAGGCCTATTTCCAAAAATGTGCTCTCCTCTAAGTAAGTGTTAATGAGCACAACAAATGAACTCTTAACTATGCCAGCTGACAATAGTCTGCCATCCCACTAGAAGCCAGAGGACTCCAGTATCATGTCCCACTGGGCAGTGTGATGAGCCCATGGCCCCTGCCCTGTTCGAGCAAGCTGTGAGCATGAGCTGCAGAAAATCCCAAGGGACTGCTATTTGGGCAGCCCAAATTAGCCAACTAATTTCTTAATTAGAAGATTGGTTGTTCTTGGGGAAGAGTGCTGAGCTCCTTAGTGCTGCTATTAACTACCTGTGTCACATGCTGGCCCCACAGCCTGAAGATAGTTTGACATGTGGACAGACCCAGGGTACTTGTCTGCAGAAGTATTTGTCTGGGCTTTGCGCTTGCTTGAAAAGAAGAGTGAAAAAAAGCTTTGAAAGCTTTGCTGGGATGTTCATCATCACATTGAATGACTCTGAACATCAGCAGAGAGTCTGCTGTATCTTGTGTTCATCTCTGTGAAGGCTGAAACCCAGATCCTAAATCCAGAGCTGTTGCTTAGCCAATTCAACCAGCAACATGTTGATAGGCTGATGAGAGAGGAAACTTCCTGCATCAAAGCTGGTCTCTGTCTGCAGCCAGCATACTGAATTGTATTATGTTCTATTCTGGCTTACATAAACCCAAACCCTGGCATTTCTGGGAAACTCCAGTAGTCCTTACCATCACAGGACTGAGCCTTTCCAGCTGAGCAACACCACTGTATCACAGATTATACTGCTCTCCAATGGAGGAACAGCAGCTACTTTTGGCCTCTTAATCACCTTTGTCACATTGCCCAACAAGATATATAAAGATGTGCACATCCCATCACAGAACCCTCCAAAAGTTTCCTAGGTCTGAGTTTTGCTGCAGCTGATTGGGTGCTGGTGTTTTATAAAACTTTCCCAGACACCTTGGATACCAGCATGGTTCCCTACTCCATTCCCATTCAGGACCATAAATCCCGGGTTTTGTTTACCATGTTTACCATGAAGCCAAGCTATGTGTGAAGTCCCATTATAGAGAAATTCAGCTGTAAATATTGCAAGCACAAATAATTGAATCTCTCACACTTCTTCCCACTCCAATCCTGCTCATCATTTTCAGTGCTCTTAGTGGAAGTTCTGCTCACATCTGAGAGCAATGGAGTTGCTCTGCATATGGAGATCAACTGACCATGGCAGTTTTCTGCTTCCTCGGTCAGACGTGTCTCAGCAGAAGTAAGCAGAATTTTAAATTCAGCAGCCTGTCATGCTCCCATCACCACCAGCATAGCCCAGGGTTCCTATTGCAGCCATGCTCCTTGCCTGGCTCTGCTTCTTGCTTGGATTGGCACTGAAGAAAGTGGCAGAATCTTCAGAGGTGAAGATCCAAAGAGATCCTCTCTTTCTCCTTCTGTCTCTCCTCCTCTCCTTCTCTTTCTCTCTCTCTCAATTTATCACTTCCTCTCATCTTGCTGTCTTTTAGAGATCACAGGCACAGTGATATAAATATTGCAGTAAGCAGCAAATCCTTCCAGTACAAGAGACTAACCTCACTCCAGCTGTGGCTCCTGTGCAAACAAACTGCTGTGCCTGTTGGGGACCCCTACAGATTTTGGTACCTGAAACACATGGCTCATATTGTGTAAAACTTATGATATCTCCATCCAGGATGTTTCCTGTGTCATTATGGATTGTAATAGCTAGAAAAGGAAACATTAAAGCCCCATTTCTGGAGCAGTTTCTCAGGCAGAAGCTGTGGGAGGTGGTGCATAAGTGGGCACAGGGACAGGTACATGTGCTTTCCCTTCTAACTAACACTGGTTCCCACTGGTGACTGAAAGGGTACAGTATCACGTACTGGCAGGAGTAGGGTATCTCATATACACAAATGTATTTTGCTTTTTATATTTTCTTTTGATGTTAAGTCAGATGAACTTGAAAGCTAAGGATGTGATTCATCTCACCAACTTTAGCTGTCCAAGAAGGAGGTGCCTGATCCAAGCTATTAATCCAGTCTTCCTGCAAGTCAGTGGGGGGAGAAGGGAATTTTTACTCCTGCTGCCTCCTGAGGGTGGGTGTCCCTGCTGGTGTCTGGCATAGGTGGGATGTATGGCACTTGGATGGCTGGTGCTAGCTGGGAGAAATTGTACAGTCCATTTCCTCAAGTGAAAAGCCTAAACATTACTTTTTTCTACATGTTCAGGAAGTATTTGCTTCAAATAGGTTTGTGCACAAAGATCTGTTGCTCAGGCCTGTGTTTGGAAAGTATGCACAAAGGTCTCTCTTTTGTACACTATAAGGTAAAGTATATGGTCAAATATTATGTTGGCATAAGAAAATCAGCAATTCTCTTGATTGCATGATTGAATCTAGTAGAAATATTCTAGATATGAAATAATGTCATCCTGATGTGTATTCCTAAAAAAAATTTAAAAAGGACCCTGCCTTTTCCAGGGCTGGAAAATTCAACTGCAGGAAAACAATTTCTTAACATGGAATTGTTATTAACTTCTTAAAATGTAGGCATCAACTCTAACATTCTCTGTTTTCATATTGATCAAGTTATGTCTGTTTTCTCAGAATGAAGGCATATTTATTTTAAATTACAAGCTCCAGAGATCAAGGTTCTAATGTTATAAATACTTAGCTGGACAATCTTTCCTTGTCAAAACAGACAAGACAGAAATAGAGGAGGCGATGAAGAAGAACTGAAGTGGCTTGCTAAAAGTCATGTAGCAGAATCCTCTCCCAAGCTTCAGTGAGGGAATAAAGCTGGGCACTGGGACTTCAGATGGACTAGATTACCCTACAGTTAGCTTGGCTTTCCAGTTCTCCAGTTCTCTTGGGAAAAAAACAGTATGACAAATCGCAGTTATATTCAAACACGGAATATCATGAGCAAGAAATTTTTCTTTTTAGTATTGTTTGAATGGTAAAATATTTTGTGAGGAATAGTTGTGGTTGCCACACTCTTGTTAGCAATCTGTACTACCACTCAGGTAAACCACTAGCCAAAGGCTGATCAGTGTGATTTTTTTTTTTTAAAAGTGTACAAATATGAGATAATCTGAGATATCTTCAGTGGACCAGATATACTCTGACCCTATGCCATATTGCCCACTCAGCCTCCAGTGCTTCTTTATTGACAACATTTATGGATATATCTCATGCTCAACCAGTAAAAGGATAGTAGGTTCTCTGAGCCCTGAAACCAATTGAGGTTTGGCCAGAAAATAAATCTGACTCCATCATTCCCAATATTGTTTCTCAAAGACAGTGGTTTTTCTTCTGTTGGTTCATATCTGCTTAGAAAACTTTAAATGGAATAATTTTGTGGCAGCAGGCCTTGTGCCAAATCAATAGCCTAGCTTCATGCCAGACCATGTACTGTCCATCCTTCAGCTGTCAATATAAAACCAGGGAAGGCTCTGAACTGCCTCTGTGTGGGTCAGTAAGCCCATCTGGGATGGACCAGTGTGTGCAGTGATCCAGCTGTGTATAGATCCAGCATGAGCATCATGACATCACAGCCTGAGGGTAGATAGCCATATCTTGGGTTGGGGCTCCTTTTCCTCAGCTGGTCACATTGCAAACTGACAAAAAGCTGCTTAGCCCAGGAACCCTAATAATCAGATCTCTGTGCTCAGCTAACAAAGTTGTGTTGTTTTCAGAGATGATGAGCTGTGGGAGAGGCCTCACATCTGTTTGCAAAACATCAACTGGACTGACCCTGAGCGCACTGCCTTGCATTGCTCTGCTGTGCAGGGAAGCACCAGGAAGTTTGGCCTTGGTGCTTCTTCCCCCTTTTCCTGAGTGAAGTGTCTGAAGTGAGTCAGCCGTCATAACAACCTTTGGGGTACTTGAGGTGGCATTGCTCTCTCCTCTGGTGCAGATGTGCGTTTCACCACCCCATCAACCATTGAAGCAGTATCTGTAGCCATCACTTCCAGCTGTTGAACCAGCAAAGCAATAAAAGGGAGTGAATTGTGGAACACTCATTGCCAATATCTTCTGGGTCTGAGCTGAAATTGAAAACCTATTGCTAGGCATTAACCTCTGCTGGCTTATCTCTCCATGAGTGAATTCACATTTACCTAGGGAGTTTTATAGATGCCCTTGCAATTCCCATAGGCCTTCATAAGCAGGATTTCGGAAGACAAGATTCAATATTATTATTAGTATTAGCATTGTTATAATTGCTAATTACCTGTGGAAGATTTGTGTTTAACTGAGGCCAGGTTGCAGTGTGTTAGGTCAGGACCTGCCCTGAAAGGCTCCCTGAACAGCAACCAGCTGCTGTGGAGCCAGGGTTATTATTTTTCAGCAAAGCCTGGCGCAGATCACTTGAGCCCTGCCCCCAGAAGCAGCCTGTTCTCTCTGTGTTTCTCCAGATGGTTGCTCTGCTGCAAGTGTCCATCCTCAACTTTTCCATCCATTATGTGTCGCCACTGTAAATAAAATAAATGCATGATTCAATGAAATTTTCAGTAGTTATCAGCAAGTAAATATCTTGAGTCTAGTGTCAAGTGACTTTTGTGTCTTGGCCGCACAGTAGTTTTCGCAGAGGATGTTCCTGATGCTATAGATAAAATGAAGTTGGAGGAAGGAATTAACCCTAGTCATAAAAATGTATCTTCACAGGTTTTTTACTACCACTGAGCATTTACATAAGTTTAATCATATCTAATGCATTAAAGAATTTATCATTTGTAACATATAATTAAAATCCCTGTGGTGTAATGTAGCAATAATTGGTATAAATTAATCTGGAAAAGTGCAAACAATGGTGATTTTGTTTACACTGTTATCAAATATTTTACATTTTATGGCATTTTGGAGAAAAGAAAAGCTATTGAATTAGTTTAGAATAATTCCTCATTTGTATTCTCCAAACTGGGCAAACAGTCTTTCACTTCTTTATAAGAACATTGAGGCTTTACCCACCCACAGCAAGGAAAATAACTAAGAATTGTGTTTTAAGGGCTGTGTCACATGCATATGTGTCTTGTGTGTGAATACTGTACTGTTACAGTTCTCTAGAGAAAAACCGAGAATTTGTGGATCCTACTTTCTAAACCCATCTCCTGGGATGGAAATAAAAGCTTACTAGTCATCCTTGATTCTGCATATCTCATTACTTTCTTTTTCTTTTGGGTTTCGTGAGAAAAAGAGATGTTCAGTTATAATTTTCACAGAAATATTCCCAGCCTGAAATTCTGGTATAACAATTAACTGGAAAAATTGGTAAGATCAAAACATTTTTAAAATGCATTCTGATTTCTCTTGTCTGCAAGATATAGCTGGCATTTACACTCATTGGCCAACAGACATACTTCTCAAGTCCGAGTTCTTGTTTATTTTAGACTGTGAACTTTTCCAGAGGGAATATAACCTGATTATTGTATGTCAGTGGTGGAAGTATTAAAACACTGCTTCTACATCAAACTAAAATTTTCAGAAAAATGAAATCTACTTCACATACAGAAAGAACCAAAATGCCATAACACAACAAACATGTCAGAGATATTCACCTCCCTACATCAGTTCTACTGTAGATTCATTACTATTTTGTTTATACCTTATGTACAAAAATATTTTCCTGTTTATTCCTCAAAGGAATGACCTGAAGTGATTTTCTTTTCCCATCTTATGAAAGAAACATTTTTCATCCATTGGTACTCTCTAAATCATATATTCAACATTGAATTATTCTAAATCTACCTTTCAAAATGAAGTTCTGATCTTGCATGAAATGCCTGGAGAGTGTCATAAGCTGACTAACACAAAAGTCCATGCTGGACATCCACTGCCTGTCCAGGTGCTGTGTGCCAGGTGCAGTTTCCAGCCTGTCCTGGGCTGGGTAACCCACAGCACTGCCTCTGCCATTGGCCCCTTCAGGCCACCCTCTGGATCCCTGTGTCAGTGTAGACAGTAAATGTCCATGATACATAGATCTCTGTATGAGATATAGATCTCTATATGATGATCTACTGACTGTGTGTGGGATGCTCCTGTACAGCTGTGGTGAACATCACTGAAGCAGTGACAACCACTGAATACACCCTATTAGTTTGGTTTGTGTTGTCCCAGGATCCAAATCTTGTGGAAACACTAATTCTGAATTAAATATGTTCAACCAAATTTCATTTTAAGCAGCATAAGAAATTTAGCATATAAATCTCTGCTTGATTTCCCTACTGCATTTTAGTGATATGTAGGATTTAGGTCAGTAAATTTATATTGTTCATGGCACCATTCATCATACCTCCTCCCCTTGCTTCTGGGATTCCCTTCTAGGTTACTCTCTTCCTCTCATCAGGGACTCTTTTCTTTCCCTCTCCCTCTGGCCTTTGATGATTTCTTCAGCTCCATTTGGCTCATCAGTGGAAAAGGGCATTCATGCCCATAAACCTCTGTCTTTTAGACTGTTCTTAATGTCTCAAATTTTGGCAAGCACTTTGCTAGCCTGGATGCTTCCTTGGACCTTTGTTTGAGTTCCCTGCTTGGTAGAGTTCTACATTGTACACTTGCCTCCATCTAGCACTTTCTTTAGCATCCTCCCTTCTCAGTGTGAAGTCTTAATGACCTTTTTAGCTCCTGTTTACTCTTTTGCATGACAGGATTTTTATAAGCCTTTAGCTATGGTGCTGCTCTTGGAGGGAAGGTACAGTACACAGATTTCTTCAGTGCCATCAGAGCACACTGATACATCAGGGATTGTTCTCATCCCCCACCGTGCCAAAACAAGCTTTTGCATCTGGGAACCCCACCCTGGAGGCAACTGCTTCTTTCCAACTATGACACATCATGGAGGACCTCCAAGGCCAAGGATGTGGCAACCACGACTATTCATCATGAAATGTCTCACTGTGGAGGGCAACAGTGGCCAGAATGGAGCTTCAGGCCCACCAGGATGCTGCATGTCATGCACTCCAGCTCTCCCCAGCCTTGGCCTTGCTTACAGTCATGCTTTGGTGTCATACATGAAATTGCGTCATAGAAGTGAGAAGGATTCAGCTAAAATGGTGCTTGGATTAGAAAAAAGTCTGCCATTGCTGCTAGTAGCTACACACACATGAGTCTGGCAACCCAGGATGAGCAATACTTCGATGAGCACAATTCTCTTCAAATTATGCCTCTCTTTATCCACTCCTCTTGTAAAAGGAGACTGGAAAAAGATAGAATAATAAAGACACAATCCACAGTAGGTAGCTATTTTACTTCTTTCTGTCTGAAAGAACTGTAACAGGAGGGTTGGGTCTAAATAATTGCAGCCTTGCTCAATAACATAGTATTTTTTCCTGGAAATGCATTTTATGCACCTCAGTTTCAAACTCTAGTGACTCTCCTAGTCAGATGGAAATATGGCATTCGTGTTTAAAAGGTAGATAAAAGCTTTTGCTTTCTTGAAACACCCTTCTACTTATGAACAAACTGGGTGACATTTTTCCTTGAAAGATGCATTTATGTAGAGATTTTGATTTGAAATAAGAAAATTATTCAAAAAACCTGATCAAAATTCAGACACCAATCATGCTAGTCATTTTCTAGTGTGAAGAATTCAAACAGGATTTCTAATCTGATGACTCTGAAATGCAAAAAATCTGACAGCCTGAAAACCCTCCAACAGACAAAATCCCTGCCCAAACCTTCCTTGCAAATAATTGTTTCCTCTTTGTTCCTTTAAAAACTCAATCCAACAGTTTCTCACATACAGCCAATAAACTCCTATTTAAAATTTTTGGAATAATCTGCTTCTGGCCTGGAGTGCCACAAACATGCTCCTCTGTCCATGTGGCCCACCTGTTACTAACCTCAGCCTGAAATCTTTAGCCAAGCACATTGGCACCAACAACTTGCAGGTGTGTTGCTGCTGACCCTGGTGCTGCTGCTCCTGGGATGAAGTCAGCCAGATCCCTGGCACGGCTGTGCTGCTCTTCATCTGTTCATGTGGCATCCAGCCCACTGGCAAGGGCTTGTGCTAGCCTTAGCCACTGACCAGTGCCATAATGTAGGCATAGAAATCTCTGTCCCCATCACAGGCGCTGCTGTGGCCGTGGGGCTGTTTGGTCACACAGGCATTGCAGGATACCTGGTACCCCACATTTAATAGTAGCTTTTGGGGTCACAAAAGCCTGTGCTCACTCTCCTGGGTTTCTTTCCTGCTGTGTTACCTCACTAGTGGATACTGAGCCTTTAAAGAAACTGGGAGCAGCTGGACAGCTGTTGGGAGGGCACTGGTCCCAGCTCTGCAGGTGGCAGCCAACGGAGCCGGGGCCACATCCCACTGGTATGCCAAGCCTCTTGCCACCACAACATGGCAAGCTGTATGTTATGCTGCTTTCTTAGGAACCTGTCAGTGTGAAATACGAAAGCATTTGCTAAATTGATCCTTTGAAAA
This sequence comes from Catharus ustulatus, assembly GCF_009819885.2. Classification (NCBI taxonomy): domain Eukaryota; kingdom Metazoa; phylum Chordata; class Aves; order Passeriformes; family Turdidae; genus Catharus; species Catharus ustulatus. Next base: position 49,696,503 of record NC_046224.1, read on the forward strand.
CAGCAGGAAGCTTTGGGATGTTATAGGTAGGAAAAACACTATTACTGTGTGTAAAGCTGGTTTTCCAAAAGGGAAAGGGGTTATTGTAGCCTTGCAGTCCGCGAAAAACTGGAAAATGGCCATAAGGTCTTGACCACCATTTTGCATCTTGCACCTGTTCAGAACCACCTCTTCGGAAACATAAAAATATACCAGTAAATGCCTCACTGTGCCCCTCCTCTAACAGAAAACAACTTCCTTAACAACTAATTATCTTCTAGCAAGATACAGAAAATTCATGTGTAAGGGTGTTGTACTGGAAGATGCATAAGATGTGTCTGTATATTTTTTTTCAGACATTCTGTAAAACTGTTAAGAACAGTCCAAGTTTATCCAGACTTATCCATCTTACGTTGGTGGACAATCAACATTAGTGCCCATGTTTATCTTCTGATATGTTTTTGTCCTGTGTTGTCAGTACTAGGAAATAACTTGCAAAATACACCTTAAGAATGTTAGATTGGTTTTTGATTGGTTCAGAAACAGGATTATGGCAAACTTTTCAGATAACTTCTTTGCAATGAATAATTTAGTCATAATCAGTTGAAGTTTTAATACATTATATCTTTCACTAATCAATCTCACTTAGCATATGGGGAATCAAGATAAATTCATCCTTCTGATTAGAAAATCAAAAGCCTTTATATGTATATTGGTTGATGACAGGTCTTATAAAAGCACATCACCAAACTGCTGATGTTTCAGAACTTGTGTCTCATACAGTGCAACTCATTGATTATGAGAGGTGTTTTTAATCAGGAAATTAAATTCTGCAAGGATGCCTGCTGCCAGCTCAGCAGCACCTCTGGTCATGCTCTTTGACTCCAGCTAACTTTTAGACATTCAGTGGTCATTGCTCCACGGCACCAGGATGGGGTTTGGGTGACAAGGCAAAGGTCACACAGCCCCTTATGGCAGGCTCTCATTTTTCAGGTGCCCTAATGGGTTTGGTGCCTTTTCAAACAAAGGGATTTAAGATCTTCAGGGGAATGTGATCCACTTCTAGTAAGAGATGCAGAAGCAAAAACGTTTTATGGTATTTTACTGCTAGAAATACCAGCTTTTAGAGAAGTATCTTTCCATTAACAGTGTGCTACTGTATCTTCTGTGTATTCTGAATAGCCAGACTAGAGAGGTTGGGACAATTGTTAAAAACACTAGATCAGGAGAAAAAACCCCACTCACTTAAATTAAAAATTACTTAAATTTAATTTGTTATTGTCAAGAAAAAACAAAAGAAATATTCAATTTAAAAGTAAAATTTAAAAAAAAATAAAAAGTAAAACTAAAAATCTTTACATAAATGGCAAAAAAGTGAGAGATTGATTACTGCATTAGGTCCTCTCCTGAAAAGTATATATTATTTAGAAGCAACTTCTTTGGGGCACATTCTGCTTCCTGTAATGGCTCAGCCTTCTTAATTTCCAGTTTACTTTGTAAGTGAACTGATTCTTCCTTGTAGTAATGCTTTTAATAGATTTTTTTTTTAAAAAGAAACATTTTCCAATTTTTGTCCAGCTTTGGATCATAGTTAGATATTCATAGTCTAAAGTGTACAATGATTTATCATAAGTAATATTTTTCCTTATCCTGATAGTAGCCACAGTGTACTGAAAATGCTGTCCTGGGTTTTCATTTCTTGAAAACCTGAGCAGTTGTTCATCCTTATCAAAAACAAAAACGAAACAAAAACAAAACCAAAACAAACGAACAAACAAACAAAAAACCCACAAAAAAAACCAAACCAAAACAAAAAAACCAAACAAAAAAACAACAAAAAACCCCAAAACAAAACAAAAAACCCAAAAAAAAAACCCAAAACAAAACAAATCGAAATGAAAAACAATAAAAAAGGATGAGGAATAAAAAGGACTACAGATGTCAGACTCCAGAGTAACAGCTGAGCAGTCTCCATGGTAATTTTGCCTCATAGTGATGACATCTCTTGCTTTCACCTTCCCAAGAAATCACAGGTAAGATGAGGTCACTGTCAGCTTATATGGGAGACCTAAATTGCTAGAGCAGAGGTGTTGGGAATAGCAATGCAGGTGATTCATTATGTGACACATTTCCTTCTGAGTCACTGTAGAATCAATGCCCTGTCAGGATACTGAGAGGCATCAACAGGAGCTGTCTCCATCTCCTGCAAACAACAAAGTCACTTGTTGACAGTGAGGTTCTTCAGCACTCACTGGCTGACCAAGAGAGAAAACAGAGGTGAATTGCAAAATTTTTCTCTAGCAGGAGCACCCTTCTCAGAACAGACTGTCTTTATTCTCTGCACCATGCTTAGGGCAACTCACAGCAGGGTCTTGTAGTCAAAACCCATTGTGCAACAACTTGGGGTTATGCAGCAGGCACCTTCCACCAGGATTAAATCCTGGCATCTGCTGAATTTTGCTCTGAGGTTTTTCAGTATTGAAGCTCTGACATTTAGTTATACTATGTCATAGATTTTTAGCTACTTCAGTGAAATATTTAATGATGGGAAGGACATTGCAATTCATTGGTACTAACGAAAAGGGGCTGATACTCAGACCTCTATACACAGTCTTCCCGGTCTAAGAAAATAAAATTCTACAGTACACTTATTTGACAATATAAACGCTGAAATTGATATTTAAAGGTAGTGAACCAAAAATAATCAATGATGCACAAAAATGTGTATTTTAAATTAGTATTTAAGGCAAATTTTGTCAGGCAACAAAAAAAATCAGTGTTTTAGTAAATACCTATCATAGCAGTGTTTTAAGCATGATGCTCCAAAATCTGGTACAAGCAAATGCTTGCAGAAAGAGGTGATATTTTTGTTAAACCATCTGCAAAAACTAGGATAAACTTTTGAGCAAATAGTATCTCCACCAGGTCTGGCAACAAAGAGCCAAAAACCCAGGGCTAGAAATATGTTCTTCTGATGTAATATTGTTAGACTGGGGTAAGAACTGTTTGTTTTACAGTATGTGAATTTAATCCAGCTAATTTAATAAACGTGTTATGCCCACCTACACATTTCATAGTAAGAAGTAAAATGGAAGCCATCACACATCTCATTGTTTCTTTTAAGGGCAATAAATATGATCATATTGCTTACTCTGATAAACTTGGCTTTCTTGATGTTCTTTATGTCATGATGTCTTCATTATAAAATTCATTGTACTATATTTAAAATGAAAGTAAACACGAGCACCCTGTCTACAGAACTAAGCAGGAATTTGATGATGCTTAGACAATGCTTTGTTTTGTAGGTGGATAGGTGACAATAAAAACATTAACTGTGAACTCTGTACTTTAAACTTACAACTTAGTGAAAATAAATAGAAGTACATCAGGTCATGCAGTTTCCTTATGTGAAAGATTTTGCATTTTAAAGGTGTATTACTTCACATTATTATGTGTCTGAAGTCAGTAGATTTAGGCTCACGAAGAATCCCAGAAAAAAAAGAGTTAGTTTTACCTATTAAGTGAAGTTGTTCTGGTTAGCTATTAATCAATATTTTAAAAATACAAAATCTTGACATGATGAAATCTTCTGAAAGACTTTTAGTTCATCTCCTATTTTGTTTAAATTGAAACACTCCTGAAAAATATTCATATTTTAATGACAGAACACAGTTCAGCCAAAATGCTTTTGAACAGCTTTCACAGGCTATGTAAAAAAGGAAAATATTGCAGAAATCAGTAACTTCAACATGAGAAACAGCTTGCCTTTTTATTCATTAATTGAGAAACACAGATAAGATGCACACAATATAACCTGAAACTGTGACATAATTCCCTGTTGTATTACCTTTGAAGTATTCAGTAAATTATTATCTCTTTTTTTTTCAGTAAGATGAAAGTAAAATTTTTCCAAAATGGGAAATCCCCTGTAGGTGGCAATTTGGAATTCATTCACTCCTAAAGTAATTGCTTTCAACTTCTGCAGACTCAGTTTCAGTAACAGTTAATGCCCTGCATTGCAAATGGGACTTGATGATGCTGGCATGTAGCACTGAGTAAACAGACTGATGTGTCAAACCCACAAGAAGATATTTTGCAGATGCCATTTATTCCTGGTAGTGGTCAGTGGAGTAAACACCGCAGTAAATCACACAGATGTGTGCTGCAGTGATAACTGAGTCGCAGGGCATGGCAATTATATGGGATTGGGATGTCTCCTTAGCAGCAGTTTCTGAGCCCTCTAGTGGCCCTCTCGGTATTTCACTGGCCACCAGAGATGCATCCGTGTGCTGAGATGGCTTCTGGCAGTGAGCTGAAGAACCGAATGTGTTTCCTTCTTGTTCCGTGGTACCCGTGCGGGGAGCAGGGCGCTCCTGCCCTTCTGTTCCCGAGCCTCTCCCGGGCAGACAGGGATGCTGCTCTGCCCACCACAGCTGCCGCTGTCCTCCAAGGCTTTCCAGGTCTGTCAGTAGCTAAGGGCATCTTCTTCTTCAAATTATGGTGGGCATCCGTGCCGAGCAGGCATCCAGGTGGCCTCACTGTCTCCTTTCACAGCGCTTTCCCCCCAGGAGGAAGGTTGGGAGGGACACACAAGGGTGACAGCAGGAGATGAGCCTGGAGGTACCAGAGAAAACCAGGGGTGACTTTTGGGCTTTCCAACTTGGTTCTAAGTTTGAGATCACACAGCCACTGCCTCCACCTGCTGAATCACGTAAACTGCCTCAAAATTACTCATTTGTCTGCCCTTAATCATTTCTTAATCATTTCATGTCCTTAATCAATTTCCAAATGATTAGCTCTTTTTCATGTTCCTTGGGCAACAGCCTGAGAACTTTTCCCCATGTGAAACAATTTCTGAGACTCCCCACCCAGTCGCCTATAGATAATCCTGGTCCCTTGTGATTACCACTTTTTAAAGAGGAGTATTAGTGAGATAATTTCAGGCATCCTGCCGCCTCTAAACAGCATTTTGCATCCCATCACACGGATCTCTTCTAGTACCTCCTCATGAGAGTTACCACTACAAAATAAATCTTCATCCATCATAGCTAGTGCTATGGCAGCACATGTTAAAGCATGGGAATGACAAATACACACACCTCATCATGCATCACTTGATAGACACAGCTAAATTTGGCTGGCCCTGGCACAGTAGAGCTTGGTGGCAACACCTTGGTGATGTCACAGAAAACCTTTAATGAGCCCACGTTCAGGGCATCAGTGAAGCTTCAGCAAAGACAGAGCAGAGCTTAAAAGTATGGAAAATGGAAAATGTCATCTGTCATGTCAGATTTAAGGGTCTATTTGCCAAGTGAGAGCATGGAGCATGGCTGACTGAGCAGCAGTGTGACACCCTGGGAGGACACCAAAGGAAATTCATGGACACTGCCTTCCCTGCCTGCTGCTGCCTGGGCCCACTAGGTGCTTGTGCAGAGTGGAAGGCACGATACTATGCTGAGTCCTGGGACAAAATATCCACCCCCATCTGGCCCAGGATATCCTCCCTGGTCCTCAAAGAGAAAAAAAACATCCACACTTAACTACTTGCATGGCACAGACCAAGTCAGGTTCTACATTGCCTCTCTACCTCTGCACACCAAACAGAGAAATTGTTTTCCCTGTTAAGGTTTTTAAAAGCAAATGCTACAAGCACTTCATGTTAATATACACAGAATTTCCAGCTAATATATATAGCTAAGCTATTTTACTTCTCACTATTTTCACATTATTCTTTTTCTCTCTTTTTAAAATGGAATTTTAACTGGGGGATATTTTCCCCCCTCTCTAATTTAAGTCCTGTTTTTCCTAGCAAAAATTTTTGCAATCAAAATCTAACCAACCTCCTAATGTTTTCGAAGTTCTTTGTGAGGAGAGTAGCAATTCTGCTGTTGTAATGCAGTTTAGATAAAGTAGTTCATCTCACAAACAAAACCAAATAGTCACCAATGTTAATGCATTGTAACAGATATGACATGGTGATGTATTTTCCTGAAAATCTGAATGACCTTTAAAATACTAGATCATATCTTTCAGCTGTGTTGCTGCTAGAATTCTGTAAACTGTAGAAAATTACTTGACTAAGGAATGTAAAACTTAAGCAAATTTAAAAATCCGGAGTATCACTCAGGGGATTTTATTTGATCATGCCTTGCTTAGCTTCAAAATTATTTTCTCCTTCATGGACTTTGCGGAAGCAGGAGTTTTATGGTGCATATCTGTATCTGCATTTTGAATTTCACACTAAACAGTGCAATTATATATGGTGATATTAATATTCATAATCTGCTCTCTCCATGGTGAACATGCTCATCTTAAAATAAACTTTACTAATAACTGACCTGATAAAATTTGTGTACAGGAGAATGGGTGAGTGTCTGGAGCAGTATGTGATTGAGTGCAGTGATGGGATTATATCAAAACCAATTCAGGCCTAGGAAATTTTCTGGATTTCATTGTAGAAGAAAGCAATGGAACAATGATGAATTTCAGTTGAATGGGGAGACTAAAAGTGTGGGATCCAACCAAATAACCTTTGCAGCTGTAAAAGCAGAAGTGACTCAGAGATTTTGTCTGCTGAAATCTGGGCAGACAATCCATATTTCTAATAATTATTCTGACCTGCTGAATGCATTACACAGGGAATTACTTGTCAACATTTCATACTCCATAGATTCTTTTTGTTAAAAAACACAGATTTTAGCTGGTTCATAAAGACTGAAAAAAATATTTTTAAAAGTTTTGTACTTACATGATTAGTATGCTCTGGGCAAATGAATCTGTAAATGCAGTGCTGCATCCTCTATTACCTTATATGTAACTGGTTTTACAAAAAAAAATCAGATTTAATAAACTCTAGGCAGAAATGGCAGCAAACAACCCTCATAAAATATAAAGAAATAATTTTCCCTCTAAATTATACATTCAAATCACACCACAGTACATAGCGTTCTTGCATGTTTAATGAAAATAAAAATTTCAACAAGTTCCAGATACCACTGGTGAATAAAATACGAGTATTTTCACATATCCATCTAACTGGATTCATGAAAGCTATAGGCTACATGTATAGAGAACCTGCAGCTATACCATTGCTGAATTCAAGGTGATTACAGCACAGACAGGTTTTCCAGCCCCTTACACACAATTCCCAACATATTATATTGGAGATGTCCCTTTGGATGGGGATACTTAGCTTAAGTGGTCTGACAGAAGCACAACTTTACCAAAATGGCTTTGAGGAATTTCTGGGGAATAACTCAAAGTGGCTTTCTGGGGAATAAGCCGTGCCAGCCACAGCAGCAACAAATATTCCTTAGCTAGCTCCCTAGAAGAGAGCCGTAAGGTAAGCCACCTCAAGGGTGTCTATAGCTGTGATGGACCCTCTTGCACACCTCCTGGGAAATCTGGATGCTTGATTACCTCTCTGAATTGCCTGTACACCAACACACACAGCCCAGGGAATAAACAGGAATAATTAGAGACCTGTGTGGGGTCACAGTGCCATGATCTCATTGCAATTACAGGGACATGGTGACATAGTTCACAGGATGGGAGTGCTGTCATGGATGGCTACAGACTTTTTAGGTAAGACAGGACAGCAAGACAAAATGTTGGAGCAACTCCGTATGTAAGAAAGCAATTGGAATTTGTGGAGCACTGCCTAGGGGTGGATGAAGAATGAGTCAAGAGTTTATGGGTAAGAATTAAGGGACAGGCTAATATGGGTGACACTTCTCTGGGTGTTGGCTACAGGTCATCTGGTCATGAGAGGAAATTGGTAAGACCTGGAGTTTGCCAAGCAAATCACAGTATTTGCCTGTCTGTGACAAAGACTGGTCAGTGAGGTACCCGCATCGCCATGGTTCAGTCTGTCATGGAAGTGATTCCCTCCAGGTATCATCAAACTCTAAAATGCCTTAGTGTTCTGTTAGGGTCACTTTGTGCCTTGTGATCCTCCAGGCCTGATCCTAACTCCATGAAGTTAAAAAGCTCGACACCTCCAAATGTGAGCTTTACCATCTTTATTGTTAAGGTTCACAGGGCAGAGCAGAGGCTGTGGAGGGGTGTGGGCAAGCAAGATGGTGTTTGTTTAATCCACATTGCTTTTTTTCTTCTACATTCATGTAACATTTCACATTTTGCTCTCTTATTAGTGTATTTGTCTAATCTTTCATGGCTACACTCCGAAACGGACTATAAGGAAGGGTTGCCACAGTGGTAACAAAATGTTTATTTTGCAATGATGAAGTTATTTGTCATTCCATGGATAGAGCTATATTGTTTTTTACTAACCATTTTTAAATCCAATACCTTCTCAGTAGTTGGATGTTTCATATATTTAGCCTAGAATTGTCACAAAAATGACAAAAAGAAAAGCAAAAGTAATTCTCAGCTTCCTAGAGATCTCTCACAAATTGTCTGTCCAAGATTATTGCATTAGCACAGCAGATTAGCTTGATAGATTGAATATAATGCACTCTCATTTTAGCTAAAGCTGCTTCACTGAAGGGACTAACAAACTTAATTCTATCCAGGCCAGGATTACCTGATAGAGTAACTGAGTGCTTTTGTGTGCTTACAGACAGGATGAAATAGATTGACTCTTTTCTTTGCTCTCCTTGCATTACTTTCTTGGAAATTACTTCTCCCAGGACTTACACCTACCATCTTCACTGTTGGCTTGAGGCTGTGGTGCAGTCTCACCCCCTGGAGGGGTTTGTCAGCCAGGTCCAGTAGCAGAAGGCTCATCAAAACAAACACGTTCTAACTCCATCTCCAGGCAGTCCCTTGCTGCCAGCACCTCCCTGCTCCTGCACAGGCTGGGGTGGTCACTGGCAGGACACTGGGCTAAGAAGTGAAGCACTTCTGCAGGACCTTGCACACACATTGTGCCCCTTGCCCTCCTCACTCTGGGCTCATCACATGGCTTCTGAGCACCCATGGGGTGTTTGTAGCTGGCACCTGCTTTGCTGAAGGTCAGAAACCCCCTTGGGGCCAGGGCCAAACCAGCCCAGAGTCTGTCCTGTCTCTGTCAGACCCTAAGGTCAGTGGGCAGCCTCCCAGCCCAGACATCCTGTGGCTGCTCAGGGAGGTATTGCACTGCATGAGTAACCTCACATTTACCCTGCAGGAGACAGTCACAGATTAGCAGGAAAACACTGAGGCTGTCACAAGATGCAAGAGCCAAATCCATCTGGGAAACAATAAATAACAAGGCAGTCACAGCATGAGTTGCAGGGCTATAGTTGACCCAACCTGTAGTAAAGCAGAAACCACTGTGTGAGTAACCTTCCTTTAAAAGACAAATAGACTCCAGACCTTCTCATCACTTTAATTATATGGTGGCTACCAACAGTTAAAACAAACAGCTCTTTTTTTAATGTGTGTGTTTGGTTTTTGTTTGGGCTTTCTGTACGTGTGTGTGTGTGTGTGTGTATGTGTGTGTGTGTGCTCATCATTACTATGACCACAGAGTGAAACCTCATGCATTTCAAAGGTCTTCCCTGCTAATAGAGACTGAAGTGGCCATAGCAAGGTTCCTTTGAAAAAGAAATTCCAGCACGGAAAAACTTCTGTAGCTTGCTGCTGGCTTCAAACAATCTCCACAGTGTTAAAACTCAAGAGAGGACATGAAAGAGGAAATTCAGGCCACAAGAAGAGACTAATGGGAGATCAAATTGCATATCCTAAGAAAGTTCTTTATGTGAGGCTAAGTGACAAAAGGAGTTTCATTCTAAGGGAGTTTAAATTATTAATATCCTTGAAAAGAGGTCACTGTAAGGTCTTTTCTACTCTCAAAAATAGCAAAAAGCATGTCAAATGCAAGAAAGTACTGGAGAGAAAAATAATTATGGCAATATAGGTGGGATGGCACAGCAATCTCACTGGGAAGGAAGAAAATTCTTCATTGAGAGCTGAGTCTTATAAATCCTAAACATTTTTCTCTGGTACTTTTGTCCATGGCCTTTTAACTTGCTTTACCAAAGATTTTTTCCATGGTTCCCCTAATTTACTAAGGAGGAATCTTAAATAGATTGAACAGCTGAAAAGTTTCTGAAGAGGTGATCACAGTTTCCTTTATCCAGTCTCACATCTCTGCAGCTCTTAAAATTCATGGAGGATCACAGACTTCATCTGATTAATTTGTTTTGGAAGAGCATGAGCAGCACTGGTGTAACCAAAATCACTCCAAGTAACAGTAGAAGAGCCTCAAATAATAAGTGTATGTCACAGTTCAGCTTGGCAGCCCCCACCCCCAGGGAACATGTGCTAGGCATTAGGTCTAATTGAGCCATTTTGGGGGGGAAAAAAAACTAACTAATATATGCAAGGCAAAACTAAGAATCTAAATAAATGCTGAAATCTGACTCTGTTGGTCTGTCTCAAAATAGCCAGTCCTACAACACTAATGCTGCTGCATTTGCATGACTGACAGCAGGAACATCAAGCAGATTTGAAGTGTTACTGTTTCTGAGACTATTCAGTGTTCCTGTATTTTGGCTGCTCTCCCTTTCTGAGCTGCCTGACAGATCTTTGGGAACTGGGATGTGCAACCCAAGCAAGCAAACCTCAGGCCCTGGCTGGACCATGCAATAGGGGTGTTGGTCAGCTTGTCCTGGAGCCTTATTGGCTCCTTGTCCTGGAGCCAGATCAAAACCACACTGGGCAACAGTATGCATCCTGTGGTACACACTTGTAATTCAGCTTTGCTCAAAAAATATTAATGATTAGACTGTGCATCCACAGTGTTTATGTCTGATCATGCAATGTCTCTCTTTGCTGCTTTTAGTTTCTATCAGATCAGGTAATGCTTGTGTTCCCACAGCCAGGCTGGAAACATGAACTTTCTGTCATGTGGATGGGTTAACTTTCCTCCAGCCTGCAGACATGCCTAGGCAAGACTGAAGTTGTGCTTCTCCAGCTTCAGCATTAATTCGGCATTAATGAGTAAAGGATGCCAGGATCACTGACTCTGCAGGCCAGCCTAAAGGACTAAGCACTAGTGAAAGAGTTGTGTTCAACCCTGAGAGGTTGTCTCCATGATCAGTTTGATTGACACACCCACTTTTCCAAATGACATTTTGTTCTCTTGAGCAGTTTGAGGTACTGACAACCAGCTCTGCCCATCAATAAACCCTGTGTGAGGAGTGCAAAGGTGCTGCCCTGGCGGTCTGCCCAGAGCCCGTGGTGCTGTCATTTGCCTTCAGGAGGAGGCGTGGAAGTTTCCACACTTCATGGAGAGCCTGCAAAGAGACATCGTGGCACAAGGGCTGTGAGACCTGCACAGAAGCAGGGTGGATGCAGTGGGAGGAAGCTGGGTGCAGGGGGTGCAGGGGGGACATCAGGGAGTAGAGGTATAGGAACAGCTGGAGGCTAAAGAAAGGTAGAGTTTCCAGCATTTTGTTGCAAACCTTAAATTGAACAAGGTAAAGACTATCCTAGACTAGCCCAGGCAATGTACAGATCACACATCTAACAGTTTCTTTACATCTACTTCTTTGCATCATTGTTGCAAACCAAAAACAAATATACGCTTTGCATTTCAGAGTTTTAATCTCTGAGATGCTCTATTTTGATTTTTCCTACTGGAAGAAACTACCTCACCTTCTGTGAGTTTGTCCTCACAAGTGTCCCTTTAAACAAGGAGAGAAAGTTCACATACAGAATTATTTTTCAAGTTTATGTATAGAAGTTTATTATTATAATTGAAACTTTCCTGGCACCATTAATAAACAAAATAGTTTCTATGCTCTGATTCTTGTACACTAACTTATCTTCTTGGAATGCTGTGTTGTTGCAGGGAGTTCCCAGGATCAAAGTCCAGCCTGTACAAAGACATTATCTGATTGACTTCGCGCTGCTAGCGACTGAAATGGAAATTTAATACTACAGGGAAAGAATGCAGTAGTTCCTGCTGTAAAACTTCTTTCATAAGACTGGGCAACATATATGGCACTTTAAATGCTGGTTAACATGCCATTGTATACTCATTGATTCCAGCTGTTGCGAGTAACCCAATACATCATGATGAGGAGCAGCTCCAAGAATAACACAGATATTGCCAGATGCTGGAAGTGTCTATTAGGAGAAGTACTGCTCTGTCCTTGTGCATCATCTGTATTTATGCATCTTCCTTCTAAGACAACTTTTGTTTTCTTACCCATTTATGAGTCAGTCCGCTGTGGGTTCTGGTTCATTTGTCCAGGAGAATGCTCTGGTCTCCCAAATTTTGTTAAGGAAGTGAAGATGTTATATTTTGTGGGACCTATAAATGTAGCTCATATTGATAGCAATCAATATATTTCCATATACCAGATTGTTGCATTAATATGCATGAAAATGTGTATGCACCCCAGAAAAAATATAGATGGTTTTGGGCTTTTTTTTATAAATGCAACAAATCCATATATACCATTAATATGGTCAGAAGGAAAGACAACATTTTTGCTTAAAAGACAGAAACATGAGAGTGGTCCAAGTCCAAACTGGCATTTTAACCAGGCAATTTCTCTTTCCTTCTGCCATCTCTTAAATGCCATGTGTCTTAAATTTTTTATCCCTTCATTCTCTAGTAACAGTAGATACACATGGCAATATTTTCAATGTTGCTGGATAGACAATGACCATGGAAAGAAAAAATATTAGCTTTTCATCTTTACATAGATATTTCCTCCAACTTTTGAAACATTTTCCCAACACTTTGTTTTTTCTATCTGTTTGCAAAACACCTTTGAAATTATTTGGCATGGGGACAAAAAAGTATATACCTACAACGATATGAAATTTAAAACAATTATAAAGATTTTTCTCACGTGTTACTCAATGCTGTTAGGAGACTTTTAGGAGACCTCTTGAAAATAATAAATGTTTAGTGAATGCATTTTCTGCATACACAGAAATGAGATAGCTTCTTTAGTGTAACTTTGAAAATCAAATAGTGGCTTTTTAAATTTAGCTTATAGTAAAATCCACTTGTTTGAATTTACTAAGGGGGTTTGGGACACATGTTATATTGGTGATATTTTCACTGATTTTCATATTTGGAGATTTGTGCATATATTTCTTTTGTGGGGAGGGAATGAGGGAGCCGGCTTCTGCAAATGACACTGCTAAATTTTTAAAACTTCACCTATGCTTTAAGGAGTAAGTGAGAGAAATACTGCATTCAATACTGAGAAGCTTTTGAGAGCTTTGCAATGAAACACTACAAGTTTTAATAACACAGTCTCAGTCATATGAATCAACTTCACTCAAAACCTGAGAGTGGTTTATTTAGAGATTTTAGGTTACTGTAGTTCTGATCACTCCTGGACTACCAAATATCCCCGCAGAGATTAAATGGTAGAAAAGACACTTGAAAAATGGTGACTGGAAGTTTCTGCTGGCAACTTCAGTGTAGCTCTTCACCAGAGAACACACAAACCTCGTGATGGATTAATTGATTGACACCCTGTCAATCACAAGAGAGGTCAAGAAGCAGAGAGGACTTACACATCCATGCAGTGTGTAAGTCCTGTTTGCCAATCAGTTAAAGACTAATTTTGTTTGCCTGAAATATCATCCTTTATGTAGTGCTGGCTTTTGATGGAAGATTCCAACACAAGCTGAGTTTATTGATCTTCCTGTCCATCAGACTTGAGTCCAAAATATTACTTTAATATATACCATTAAGTGACCTTTGATGTGGTGTGGCCTTGAAGGACCACACTCAAGTTTTCTACATTAAGATCTAGTTCCTGACATTGCTTTCTGAGATAAAACAGTTAGCATTCTCCCCAAATGAGCTTAAAACTCCCCAAATTATTTTAACTTGTAATTTAGATTATAAGAAGTAAGGAAAAAGAAGAAAGAAGTATCTGTATACCAACATGTGACCAACAGCACCAGTGTGGAGAGCAACATGAGAAAAAAATAAACACTAACTTTGACTCATTGTTGTGGGCTTTTTTCTCAAGAAAGATACTTGATGTTTTTTAACAATTCTGTGAACTAATTTGTTGATTATGTGCATATTCTTCAATTGAACAATTTAAAATATCGAGGATATCTTATTTCAGTGGCTCAGATTCATTGCACCTATTTCAGGGGCGTGCTGAACTATCAACCTTCCTGTTGGCTTATTAGTCCACTGAAATTTCTGCATCCACTGTTAAGGAAATCAAGGTGAATACATGCTTCACTTCAGGAGATGTCTCATTTCAACAAGATGGAGTTTGCAGTTATACACACGAGAGCAGATTTTGGCACTGCATGGGTATGGTATCAAACCCTAAGCAAGGCATCCAATTTCATCCAGCAGGAAACCTCACAGTACTTAAAATGCTAATTAAATTACATGTTAAAGTCACATATCTGTACCACTACAAGGGAAGGGTTTATAATGTTTTTCTATGAGGACTGCTAAGTATAGACAGCCTTACTAATATTGGATTCATTAATAATCATGAGTAACAAACAAGACTAAAAAGCAGTGCCTTTTTGTTGCAACATTGAACTTAGTGAAGCTATCTCACTCAAGGCCATGTCTTGCTGCAGCAGTGGTACATTTGGATACAGATCAAACAGCTCTGCAAGCAGCACAGTTAGAAGCTCTAATTTACAAGTCCTAATTTGCAAGGAGTCATAATTGAAACCAATCCTTATCGACAATCTGTCTATTCCTTGCTTAAAATTAAAATAATGTTTTACGTACCTGAATAAACTCTAAGAACTATAGATGACTTCTCTCTTCACTGCCACCTACCTCTTTTCTCATCCTAGGCCCCCTACTCTTTCCTTTTTTTCTCACAGCTCTTGTGAGGAGACCCATAATAACTTGGGCTAAGAAGGGCTTTACATCAGCATTATTACATCAATGTACTTTCATTCTCTTCCACCTTATCTAGGCAGCTGAGAGCACTACAGAGTGCTCAGGGCCAGATGCTTCTATATCCATAACCAGGTGGTCTATGACCATAACTCTTGGAGCACCTTAAAGAAGTCAGCTGGATCCCTCTACAGGGAGGCTGGTTTTGTTGTTTGAAAATATGCAAGAACTTGGCTGCCATCATTATACAAGATGTGCACATAAAGCATATTTTAATGTATTAAATTATTTAATGTAATGATATTTGACAAATGTGGACTCCTACTGATAGAGCTGCTAATTGTATGCTGCAACCATGCTGCTAGATCAGAGTGATTAATACATGACATTCATCAAAATTCCTATTTTTATGGATATCATGCATTAATTTAGTAATTCTTCATACATTTCTGTAGTCCAGTGAAACAAGGAAATATCGGCTTACCAAGGCCTATAAAGCAACACTAGTGTTTATGAAGATCCATCCTTTTAAGGCCATCTTCACTGACACTTTTTATTTTCCTTTGGTATTTGCATTTTCAGTGCAAGAGCAGGATTCCAACTCTTGTGCTGTGAAAAAATAATGCAGTGCTTATTGCAAGCAAATAAGTGGCAGGAATGAATGTTGATTCAACATCTGAATAGAGAGCTGAAGCCCTCTTCCTCCAAGCTGTTCCTAAACTGCAAGAACCACCTCCAAAAGGAAAGGGATAATGCAGGTCACACATCCATTTACTACTTAGTCCTATAACTGGGATTACAGACAAGGATGTAGCTCTTGGTAATTTTGTGATCCATCCAAATATTCCTGGGGAATTATGCTACCAGGACCAGAGTCACTTGCAAGCATCAATTAACAAAGACCTGGGTGAATTTCAGCCTACTGCCTGCAGAGAGCTGAACGAGTTTGTAAATATCTGAGATCCCCAAGACATCCAGACTGTGAGGAACCTTGTTCATATAATCATGAAAAGTTTCCGAGAGCTTAATCTTGTGGAACTTCAACTTTCTTGCTGCTGTACTTTTAATACAAACTATCACTGATGATCTGCCTCATCGATGCTCCAGGCACTGATACATCTTTGAGAAGATTCTTTTTCTAAAAGTCAGCTCCTAGTCCTGTAATGACCATGTTTTCACAGGACAAATAGCCTGATTCTCCTATCCTCTAGGATCACCATATAGATAGTAAGCAGCTTCTCTGGAGTTAGAATAAAGGACAGATACAAGAAAGCACAGAAACCAAGGCGCTGCAGATGAGTAATTTTTAGTGTTAATGGTGACAAATATGAGCCTGAAAGTTGGCTCCCTGATGCCACACATCATCCAGTGGGCTCTGGTCAGGACCCTGCTAAGGTGGAGGCAGTTGTTTCAGAATGGCAGCTTCACTAAATCCCAGCCTCCTCAAAGAAAAGTGATCCTTATAGAATGAATACTGGTCTTCTCTAGACATTATATTTCTTATTTCTTTGCCAGCTTTTCCATTTTCCCAGACCTCTCCAATGTGAAAACTTTCTGCCTAGGGAAATGGAGAGCTTCACAGCATGAGTCAGCCTCAGGGGCAATCTCAGCTTGATGCAGTGACATGAGCACAGTCTAAACTGAAATATTTGGAAGTCACAATAAAGGGCACATGAAGGGATAATGCCTCATTTTTTTCACATGGTCCTAAGAGACTGTTTGGCAGGGCTCCCACAAGGCTGTGGTAGCGGGCAAGAAGAGTCTGGCCAGCAAACATATTAAGGAAACAATTAATCTTCATTCCAAATTATCTGCCATTACTGACTGCATACCTGTGCACAGTAATTAATCCCCTTTCTTGCTAAGGAACTGATTCACCGCAATTTAACTCAAGTTTCTCCAGCCACTTTTGCTGCCCTCAGCAGCTTTGCTGGGGCTTTCTCCTGATTACACTCTTCTTTTTCTCCTCCAGATTCAAGGTACAAAAGTGATAGTGGAGATCCACATACTATCCCAGAATAATCCTTTATTGAGTAAGGCAAATATATAACCATCCAGTTGAAAAAAAATCTGTTAGAGGTGATGTAATTTGTTTCCATATCCCATGGTATGTTGATACACTAGACAAAAATATGAACAATGCAGACACATCAATAGAGAAGCCTTTAAAAAACCTGTGGAGTCACTTTCTCCCTGTTTTCATTCAGATGAGTAAATCTTTCTTATATTCAGTCGTGTGTGATGATGAAAGATGAGTTTGGATCAAACTCTACTCTTGAACAGCTTAAAAAAAATCCAGACTTAAATTAATGATGCTTATGTGTTGATGTATTCCAGGTAAGTCAGTTGCCCCACATGTGAGAGACACAAAGACAACTTTTACAGAGGTCTTTACAATTACTTTTTGCTATCCTAGCAATAATGTAGGATTGGGAATTTGTTACCTTGACATTATTTGTTTGTTTGCATTTTTGTAAACTGAGGTGGAAATCTATGAAAAAAAATTTATTTGGTCCACATGTTTATTTCATTTCTACTATTTTTAAATCAAAATTTGAAGTCTTGTTTCTACACATTTTAGCAGAAATTATTCTAGAACTAATGTCTGGTTAGAGTAAAACATGTATCTATCAACTAGTTATTTTATAGTTCAAACTGTGATTGCCAAAAATGGAGGAGTCTCTTCCAAAATTAGAAAAACTCAGTAATTCCTCTATGCAGAATGGAGTTAGCAGAAAATAATTACTACAACAAATAGTCTTAAAAGTATTGCAGCTTAACAGTTGGATGTATCCAGAATATAGACAAGGAGGTCCACACAAATAGCAGTTCCAGCTTTTTCCTTTAATACTCTCTGTAGCATTTGCATAATTAAGCCAAGTGGTTGCAATATTAAGGAACACCACCTGGGGAGGGATTGCTCTGAAATTGCACTCTCTCCTGTTTGTGCCACACAATACTGTTTTACACACAACAGCTCACATGTAGTCAACCCAAATAACAGTTTTATGATGATATCCACCACTAATATTTGGTTAATTATGAAGCCAAAATAGGGCCATGCAGGTGCTACCTTGGGGTCTGCAATGTCCTGAGATGTAATTTTGTCATTCAACTGTTAAGGGAAGTGCATGCTGAGATTTGCATTTCCTAGTTGTAAAGGTGGTATTTGCACCACTTAATTAGCAGCTTGTCTGCAGTTTCTTCTGTCTTCACTCAGAGCCAGGATTAAAAACACAAAGGAGATGAATTTTCTCATGTTTGGGCTTGGTTGTTTATTAAGTCTTATCTAAAGTACAGAGAGTTCAGCAACACTTCTAGCGACCAGCTAAAAGCGAGAAAATGGAGGTGAATCTAGCTAGCTACAAGGTCTCTTACAGCTAAACAGTCCAATAGAGAATTAACACCTATATTATTTATACTTTTGACCCAATAACCAAACTCCCGTGACCCACAGTGAGGCACTAACTATCCTACCAGAAACTACTGCCTGAAACAATGAAGAAGAAGGAAGAAGAAGACAGAAAGGAAACATCCAAAATGCTCCATCTTGTTCCATACCTATTACTATATTATAAAAACCTCAAATTTAAAACCCTTCACCATGTGAAATCTATTTTAACTACACACCCGGGATTTTAACTTCATCACGCAAATTTGGACACCTTCTCCAAGGCCTCAGGTCAAAAGCAGTGTTCTCCAGGGGGTAAGTGCCAGAAAACACAGAAAGCTCAAAACTCCCAGGTTTCTGGGATCCAACACCTAGTCTTATTTTCCCAGAACATACTTTTTCAGAAAACTTCTATCTTTTTTTTATCTCTAAATACTACCTTCTGTTTTGGCTAAATAATTATCCTAAATTAACTGTTGTTAAGCTTTTCAGCCTAACTATTCTTCTGTTATTACTATGCAAGCATAAAACTAAAACTCCATTTCATCTGTCCTCAAATTTTTTTTCACAAATGCTTTCAGCTTTGTAAGAAAGGAAAAACAGTCTTTAAAACAACTTAAAAATGAAGAGGGTTGGGGGGGTTGCTCTATTTTTTTGAATAGTTTTGTCAGTGAACTGAAAAACCTGTCACATCACAGTTGCCTTAAGCCATGAAAGCGGAAATAATTTTAGCATTTGTTGTGCAACTTAAGGGAGAGAAAGCAAAACATTTAAAACATTGAAAGAAAACCAGTAACCTAATCTTCCTTAACCTTTCTTCTATTTATCTGTATTTAGTCAAGTGGATTATTCGGAATTATGCTGAAGATGTTCAGATTGCTGGGGTTTAGCTGGTATGGGATTTTGCAGGAACATCCATCATGCTTCTTTTCCTGTCTGGGAGATGCTCACTGTAAACATTCACAGACTATGGGTAAAATATAGCTTAGACTAAGCTGCCTTTGTAGAGCAACAGAAAGTGACTGCATAAAGAAAGGCATGGTAAGAACAGCCAAGAGTAAGTCAGCTCTTCATTTGAAGCTCGCAGATCCACATTGTGCATGACCAAACTAGCCAACCTTGATCTCACATTGGCTTCACTGCCACTAAAAGTCTTTGGTGAAGTTACTATTGTTTGCTTCTGCTGGAATGTCAGAGAAAAACACTTTAGTGCATGATTAAACCGGCTCCAAGACAGCTAAGCTGGACTCCTAGACAAAGGTGCTGTTTGGGTACTGAATATCTCAAAACTGAGGTTTCATGTTTGGCCTTGGCAGACAGGACTGCAGACAGCACTCTCCTTGCTGGTGTCCTCAACAGCACCTCCCTTTCCTCCCCCTTCTGCAGCACAGGATGCTTGTCCTCCCTGGTGCAGCTTCCCAGTGTTTGTTCCTATCTCTTCTGTTCCTCATAACCTGGCAAATTTTCCTTACCTCTTAGGTATCAGGAGGGGATCCTCTGTTTCGTCTTAACTTTTGTCACTAATTTTCAAACCTTGTTCACTTTCCTGCTTGCAGGATTCTCCCTGTAACTGCCCCTGGATCCACCTTGTCATCCTTTTATGGTTCCTTCCTTCACCCTCTGCCTGGCTTTGACAACTGTAGCAAATTTGGTGGCAAGGTTTGCAAATGTTCTGTAGTTCATTGCCAGAACAAACTTTCTGCAAATGAAACATTTCTCACCAAGGAGGGCTTCAGGGAGCATGCACTTTTTGCCTGGAGCTACATGGAGATTTATCGTATATTCAGTAGCAATGGCTCCATTCAGAGTCAGGAATATCCTGCCTAAAGTCACCAGGGATCAGCTCATTCTCACTGTTTCTGAGGGATGGCTGGGGAATCTTTTCCATCCCCTGAGGTCTCTCAGACCTTCAGGAGGCTCCCAGTGCGCGGGCAGGCTGCCTGGGCATCACATGAGCTCCCTGAAGCAGTCACAGCCCTTTGGACAACAACTGCCTGTGAATAAAGCATCACCCCAGCCAGGCGTGCTGGGGATATATTGTTCAAATGGCAGCAATACCCAAAAAAGAAAAAGCCACGCTTGGATTCTGTATAATCACCGGATAGCAATCGACCTCCAAACACACGGGTGGCTGCTTTCCTGGCACCACACATCTGGTAAAAGAATGCCAGGCTTGCAAGCCTTAATTAGTACTTAATAAACTGAAAAGGTGTAATTTACACTGCTCATTTACCTCTAGAGACTTATTCTTCTTGCTGCCTCTGTGCCTTTCCGGACTATTTTCCCTCTGCTCTAAACAGCAGTGGAGAGAAAATACAATGGCATCTTTAAGCTGGGCAAGACTGTTCATTTATTATGGTTGGTGACACTGTTCTTGCAGCTAGCAAGCTAAACCAAAATCACATGTCTTTTTATAGATAACAATCAGCTAAATTGATTCAGGGGCTGTATTTCAGCAAGAGGTGCAGTGCTGTGAGGGAAGTACCCTCCAATGGCACAGAGAGAGTTCTCCCAACAAAGTGAGTCTCCATCTGTCTGTGTTTAACCTGATGTGAACACTATCTCTAGACACTTTATGTAATTATTCAAACTGTTACATCTGTGCAGGGAAGTACAGTCCATGGCTATGGTGCAGGTCATATTCCAGTTGTTACATGAAGTCTGAGGACTCAGGACTTAGAGTCTGATTCTGGCTGTGCCCTTTCCACAGCTTCACCAGAGCTGGCAATTTGCATGTCTCCTCTCCTTAAATGCAGGTTGTATATACAAAAATAGGTCATACATGCATACACATCTCTGCAGTCCCTCCTGAATGTCAGGAAACTCAGTAATTTCCATTTTCTCTGCAAAGACAGTGCCTGGGATGATAAATCTTAGCTCACAATCCCTTTGTATAACGGGAATCTAGTCACCAAGCAAGGGGCATTAAAGAAACTATTTACTCAGCCACAGACAGCTAAAAGGCTTTAAATGCATCCTTATGTCCAGTGAAAGTATGAAGAATATTGACAAGTTTTATTTTGGATGATACAAAAAGAGAGAAGCTGCTAAATGCAATTGCAAGAAAATTAATGTGGAGAGCAGTTTCATAATATAAAATATGTGAAAGCTTAAGAACAACATATAAATTTTCTTTCTGTCCCAGAACAGACATTTTCTGAAAAACTATTATAAAATACACTTATTCTGATACTACAGTAATTCTACCATTTTCAAGAAATGAATTCATCCACTTATATCTCTAAATACTGACTTTTACTCAGCCTTAATAGTGTCCCTGAATTAACTATCATTAAGCTTTTCAGCCTTGTCATTCTTTTCATGTTACCATGTACGCACAAAACTACCTAGCCCTTTCAGCTGACCTTCAAAAAATGAAGCAGTATAGCAGATAAAGACCTAGAAAATCACAGTCAAAGCTCTTGTTGACTTTAGCAGTGTCAAGGTTTCATCCAGATGTTCTCTAATACAATGCCTTTGTGAAGCTATGAAGGCACTTGATTAGAGGTAGCAAAGTACATGCTGATGACCTCCAGCTGAGATGCCAATCCTTGCACAGCCTGTTGGCAATAGATTTGCATTCCATGATTGTCTTTTAACCCATGTGTGCCTGTGGACAGAAGACCAAAAACCTGATCCCCACTGGAACAGCACAGACCCGTATCTCAATGACAGGTTCAGCCAATGGCAAGAACTGGTGGTGTGCAGCTACAGGGCTCTGAGGGCAGTCTTTGTACACCACAGGAGGTGATGTGGAGCTATCTTTTCCACTAATTTTGTACTGCTGTTTCCCAGCATGACTTGACATCTTCAGAAGCCACAGCGTTATTCAAGAGTCTAAGTCTCCTTAGGTTTCACTCCTGGAAGTCTTGCAACACCTCCAAGCGTTGCACAGAGGTTTATCCCAATTAGTTGCATTAAAGGAATGTTGAATTAGAGATTATTCACATATTTAAAGGCATCTGAGCTGATACCTGCCTCTCATAGGCTGATGCTGATCCTTTAGCAATGCTTCTGGGATCTGAGTGCTGGCTCATCAGCCAGACTTACTTTTCTGACCTATATATATAAAGATACAAACGGTTTTGATAGAACCAAACCAAAACAACAAATTGCAAGGTCACCTTTCGAGGTGTTCTGCCATACCCAGATACTGTATCTGCAGAATCCCCTGTGCATCCCAGTCTGCCCACAGAAACAAGTCAGCGGGGCTCCCAGGGCTCAATGCTGACTGAAGCATGTAGAGGTGTTATACTGAATCTGGTGATAGGAAAGCTCCTCTGGTCTCCAGTGGTCAAGGAGATGTCATGGCTAATGTGGCAGAGGAGACAAGTTTTCAAAACACAACCATTTCATGACCACAAAAGGAAATCTTTAATACAGACCTTTGGTGGAAGAGAAAGAAAAATTCAGTCCTGAGCTTCCAAATACTGAACCGAGACAAAAGAGAAAGGGCTTCATGGAAGTGACCATTAATCAATTTGCAATACATTCCATTATTTAAAACATTAATTACCTTTCTACTAAATTAAGCTGAATCAGTAAATCTGCCTGCTGTAGCAAAATCCATCCTCATTTTCTGATCACTCTCCTACCCTGCAATGGGAACCACACTGTGAGGTGAATCTTTGATCTAAAAAAAGTAAGCATAAATACTTTGGTTATAACCATCTCATTTAGGAACTCAGTGCTTTCAGAAAAATAACACTAAGTTTTGATCCATTATACACTTGAGGAGCAGGATGATATATTCATCCTAGTGGTTTACATCTATAGAATAACTTGGGCACGTTGATTTTTAGAAGACATTTCCTCTTTATTTATCGCAATAGGTCTCTTCTTTTTCTCTATTTATTTTTTTTTTTTAGTAGAAATCTTGCAGGATTTTTTAATATGTCTTCCAGCTTTTCTTTTTTGCTCCAGAATTGCCTATTAGTTAATGGAAAAATTTAACAGTACTTTTAACCTCACTTCAGCCCACTAAGCTTTGAAAATAATAAAATATAGGGTTGTGATATGAATTTAAAAACATCTGATGATTGTTTGCAGTCAATGCCAAGATATTTATTCTAAATAAATTATGAGCCAAACTGATTTATGTTTTTAATGCCTTCTACTTAAATAAAGCCAAACAAACAGACAAAAAGCACACCTTCCTATTGCTCTAGTTCAGACAAGTAGTGTCTAGTTTAGAATGTAAAAATAATCAGTGAAAATTTAAAAAATAATTTCATTAATGGAGAATAACAGAAAATGTTGGGTTTCCTATGACAGTCTTTGGAAATTATCTATAAAATCAAATGTTCTAGTTTTGAACATTCAGCTGCATTGACTGCCCAGAGTGCTCCCTCCCACCTGGGATGTTTCACACAGTAGTCCCTTTGGAGTGTTGTGAGGAGCAGAACTGCCTTTATGGGAAACTGTACCAAACAAACAGATTTCAGCACAAATCAAAACAGTGATCAGGGGGGCTCAGGTAGGGAAGTGATCACAGTGTTATCACTATTCCTGGCAAATCAGCTGTTTGTGCAGATGGTCCTCTTAACAACCAAGGAAAGTGGAGGTGGTGTTAGGAAGGGACCTGCTCTCCCCTTCTCTTGAATTTCAAGGTTTAAAAAACAAAAGGAAGTATTTGCTTGTGTTACCTTTAGCCATAGTTATGAGAAGGCATCCAAGAAGTTGCTTCTGTGGGCATTTCTCACTTCTTAGGTTAGGTCTGGGGTCTGTACTAGGACAGTACCTGAGCATTTTGGCATCTTCAAAGCACAGAGGATCACAAGGACACTTTGAAGAAGAAGATGCTAACAGGCAAGTGAAATCCATGTGCCACAGTTTTCATTTCCACGTGCCACAGTTTTATTCCCATGCTAGTACTGGCTCAAACATTTCCATCAGACTTCAGCCTCCCACTCCTGCTCCCCATCACCTTCTAGCTGTGCCTTCCCAGCTGGTTTTAGAGCCACACGTAAAATTGTATCAGATAATGGATTCACAATAAAAGCAAGCCTGCATGAAAAGAGGGAAGGCTTTATTTTCCCCCTGGAGCAGTTCTCTGGTAGTACTCATTGCTCAGCCCCACAGGCAGTGGTGGCAGCTTGTCACCAGGACGAGAGCCTGAAGCTGACCTTGTGACTGAGGAATGTGAAGGAGGAATCAAACACTGTGCTTGACACCCCCATTTCTCAGACTGCACTGAGCCTCCCCTCACTGAAAGCAAGATAGCTCTGCTTTGGTTTGTTGGAAGTCTAGGGAGCATCTGTGTACTGCAGCCTGCTGTGGTTTAATGAGGTGTTTACACACTTACCTCTAGTTGATGAGGATTAATTTCCTGAGGATGTATCAATACATGAAGTTACTTTGCAAAGGGAACCCCTGAGCCCCCCTGTGTGTGCAGTACTGCTCCCAAAGACGTCCCAAAGCCCAGCAGTAGGGCCAGGGCTGCTCCCAGCCTCTCCCCCAGCCCCAGGGTGTCCATTCTTCTCCTACATGGGTGCAGGAGGGCAATCCCAGAGGATTGCTGGGGACTGGGATTTGCACCCTCTCCACCCAGTTTGTTCTCCCTCTGGCACCTCATCAGGGGACAGACTGCTTGTCAGAGGCAAAAGAAAAGTTTCTGGCCCAGGGACAACTTGGCCCACTGTAACATATCATGGAGAAGATTACTTTGTTGTAACTTTGTCAGTACCAAATGAATTTACCATAATTATTGCATTCAGTGTGAATCCCAGTGGAAGCAATAATGATTTTCAGTTTATTCAAAAAGGTTGCTATTTTCCCTGACAAAAAAATTATGACCTAAAAATATCTGATGTATTTCTCATTACTTTAGTGACTGTAATGATATGTTTGGGAGAAACACCAATTTTCCTGTCTACTGCTTTTGACACAGCAGCAATTAGTCATAAGCAATGAAAAAAAGACATTAGTTAAGAAGTGGTAAGAAATGCACAATGTTTTTGTATTCATAGCTATTGGATTATTATTTGGTTACATTAGCCTAACTCGATTTGTAGAATCAGGGATTTAGAAAACACACCCTGTAAAAATTCAAACCTGTTGCTTGTAAAGAATTGTATCTCATCAGTATTGTCCTCCAGAGGAAAAAGACACTTCGGTAACAGCCAAGTATCACATCATGTAGTGAAAATAACAATGCAGTTTTTAGAAAACCAAGCTAGGCTTAGGATGGTAGTGTTCGTCTAATTACAGACAGAGAGAGAAAATAATCACATCATGCTATCTCTGTGCCTTGTCCCCAAGTTTGACTGCTGTATCTCTAGGTATTTAAGTAACTATATGGAAAAATATATTTGCAAATGTTCTCCTTAACCATTTACTTTATCAATGCTTGCTGGCATGTTTGTTAACCGCTTATTCATCTATTTGATAAACATAAAAAACTATTATGAAAATGGTCACTATTAATATTTCAGAAACCTAAAACCTCTTTGCTGTGACAACTGTACTGCATTGATTTTGGCCTCTATTTTCCCCTTCTTTAGTCTTCCCAAGTCCTTTCCCCTCCAGACACTGCGCTTTCAACTATTCTCTTCTCACATGTTATCTTACTCTTGCTTTCCAATGTTGCAGCATTTTCTGTGAATCCATCTTCATTAAAAATGTATGGGGAAGAATCTTCAACTTCTCTGTCAGTCCTTATCCAGAGGGTAGGTTCATTTTCCAGCACCAACAGGTGAGTCAGTGACACACATCACCCTTGTCATACAGACTGGTACTCTCAGACTGAGCTGCATCTTTCGCAGCTTTTCTTAGCACCATGTGCTCATGATATAATTATGAATTTACTACCTGTTAAACATGAATCCAATGTGGTTGGGAAGTCTAGATTGTCAAAGCTGCCATTTATATTCTTGAAACAGGAGGGATGGTAGCTGAAGTCTGGGGCTCTATGAAGGTCCAAGATAAAGGTTTTACTGTTTCCTTGGATCTTGGAGCCTTCTCATGTAATGATGGGACAAGGGTCAGGCTACATATGCCATGTGTGCATCTCTCTCTCTCTCTCTCTCTGTTAAAAGAAATCCCAAATCTGACTGCTCTCAAGCAGGATATTAATCTGAGCATGAGCTAAAGCTCTGTGGTTAAGAAGACACATTGTCATGGGCTCAGCTCAGGCAGCTCTGACAAGAACTAAGGTTTGGCTCCAGTGAAAGTTAAAAGGAAATTTGCCTCTTTCTCAATGCAAAACCAGGTTCTACCACAGCATGAGGCTATTTCTCCATTTGTTTCCTTTTCTTTCAAAGTTAGGTAATTTCCCTCCCCCACTTCTTCATTTCTTACTATTTCGGGTAGACTGGGAAATCTCATTTTGGTAATTTTTACATTGTGAACACAGAAGAAATTGGTTTTGTTTCATTACTGCTCACCCTGCAAAAATTTGGTTTCTGCTGTGTTCTTTGCCTGACAGTTTCCAACTACACGAAAAGATACACTATTAAAATGTAGAATAATTTGCACTACTTGCACTTTTCTAAACCCTACTGCTTATAGGAGTGATTTAAACAGCACCTACTGCATCAGCTAAACAACTTGGTCTTATTATTTTCTACAGATAACAGGGATCATCTGTTATTAATGAAGCTTTATTTCCTCACCTCATCTTCCTTGCTGAGTTTGCTCAGCAACAGACCCCAAACAATAAGCAAAAGAGCATGGAAAGGTTTTTTAAATGACAACCCAAGCTCTCCAAGACAGAGGCTATGCAAATGATGCCATGGTAGGACAAGTCCTCTTTGAGGCTTCTTGTTTACAAAAGTCCCTCTGAGAGTGTCTTGCTCTGTGCATGTGGTTCAATGAGTCCCACCAGAGCTAATATCCAGCAGTGCTGCAGCTTTGTGCACTGATTCCCTTCCTCTGCCCTTTCTCAGAGGGTCCTGGGGCACAGACTGGTTTTAAATGGCACCAAAATTAGGAAAACTCACTAAAATGGAGAGCTGCCTGCACATCTCTTTTACTTATGTTTTGAAATACTTTCCAAAGTGTCACACCCAGTGACTACTGAAGAACTGATTTATTGTTCAAAACTAGTTCTGTTTTACTCACAGAATTTCTAGCTTCTCATATGGAGCAGATACATAGGATTATAGATCATGGAATGAATGTATATGAAAGTTTCCAGGTCTCCTGAGCCCCTCCCTTGCTTATAAAGTTCTTTGAAGTTAAAACAAAAACAAGCCTCTAATTACCTGGAGAAAACCCTGTAAACAAGGAGTCTTAGCATCAGAAAGAAATTTTCATGCATCATCTGTTCTATGCTGGTATTCCCATGCAAAATCTTGATTTGCACACTTTCTAAGCCACCTTCCTTCTTGTGTGACTTCTGAAAGTCTTCAAGTACCAGGAGCCCAGGACAGTGTGATTTCTCTGAGTTCCTTTCCTTGGTTTTAATGTGGTCCCTACTGAAAAGTAGAACTGTTAGAATAGTTTGAAATAACACCACCAATCATGAAAATTTTAAGAAATACAGTGAGAAAATCTTATACTTATTAAGTTCATTAACAGCTGAGATTATTTCACACGACACACATGGCCCCAAATCTGGATTGTACATTGAGAGAGGCAAAATATGTGTTTGGGGGAGAGCTCTCTGCTGACACTAACTGAATTTAACAAACAGTTTGCAAATCATTTATCAGGTACTAAATAAGTTCCAGGTGCTCAGAGAAACCTCCAGTCAAAGGCAGAAGAGTGATTTCTGTGTCTCTGTGGGTAAACAAGTGATCTCACATCCCTAAGCTGCAACTGCTGTGGATACTGATGTTAATTTTCACTAATTTGGAAAATCAGGTCAGCTGAGTAAATCTTTCATGATCACTGCATCCAGAGTCACCAGTCATGCTCAAGGAGACACCAGGCTTCAAAAGGCAGTAGTAAAATAATCTGCCTTTCTGAAGGATGGAGGTGTCTTGTGGATGAGGTAAAGCTGTACCACTCTCTCATTTGTCAGAGCATATTACGCTACCTCTGAAGTTTTCCACTGGCTACCCTCTCCTGATGCTGTGGGCAGCACGACAGACCCCAGGGGCACAGATGGTGAGCAACAGGAGGTGAAGATGTACATGGCTGCCTGTGCCACTCCCTGCTGCTGCAGAGCAGTGCTGGCCATACCTTAGCTGCAAGTGAGGAAACTTGATGGTTGCCATAAATTATGTTGGAACCCCGGGGGCTGTTCCAGCAGTGTGAGAGCTGCCACCTTAGGGTGAATGCCAAAATGCCTGTCCCCAGGCAGTGGGGGCAGATGCAGAAGCTGTGTGTCCCCTGGGGGCTTCCTGATGCTGGAGATAGCTTCAGAGAGGCAGATGAACCATATTAAGGGCTGATTTGCATGTCAGTCACTCACACCACTACTTCAGAACTAATCATCTCCTTCTTAGCATCTCCTCCTTCTTTGAAAATATCAGTTGCTACTGGAAATAATAAATGGAGTTTATACATCCCAAGCAGCTAATGCCCATAAAGAGATCACACACTATAAAAGGGATTGCCAAGGAAAGGATGCACCCATTTGAAGTCTTTGGCAACAGCCAGACTCCAGACTGATTTGCTTAAAATTAGCCCCAAGGCCAGTTGAGAGCAGTTCCATACATCCCATGTCACATGTCAACATTTCATTGCCTAAAATGGAAATGGTTCATAAATCACAAGGCAGTGCAAGAGCATGCCAAGCAGAGGATGATTAACTGCGTATTAGAAGAAATAATCTTTTTATCAAGCAAGTTTGCTGGGGTTACTGTAACCAGAAGGGGGAGAAAGAAATTCTTTGTACTGTCCTTGGAATTATTTGCCTTCATATGTCCTGCTCTCAGAAGTCTGTGAGTTTCTGTCACGGTGTAATATTTCATTCTCCTCAGCAGCTGGAAGGTCAGTGCTCGATTTGTTGATGCACAAGGTGCAAGATAAGTGACAGCTGTGTCTGTGCTTGACCAAGGGCATGGCATAGGCAGGCATATGATACACAGAGCATGTTTCACTTGCTAAGGCAATGGCAGTTTTGTTGTACATCAAGCCTTTCACTATTGAGCCTCAAGACAACTACATCTGTTGGGCTTGCTGTACCAAGGATGCATTGAGGATTATGTCATGTGCAGAGATGTCTCCCTAGGAAAATACGGGTTAGCTGTGAATGAAGAAATGCAATAGATTGTCCGCTGTAGGTGCATGTATGCCTACATGTGCCTGTGTGTAATACTATAAAACCTGGTTTTTGCAGATAGAGCTGTTGACCCTGAGTACTTGTGCTTTTTTTTACATGGGAGGAGAACTCTTAGATGTCAAGAGAGAGGCATGTGCATGCCTGTAAACTTGAAATACAGAATAATCATCTACACACACACAATCTCAGACAGGACTAAAAGCCTGCAGACATTTCAGGATTGACAGCCTGCCAGACTCTTTAGAGAGCTGGTTTAGTGGAGGGTTTGTTTTTTTTTTTTAAAACTTGTAAAACAAGAATTCCCAGAAGGCAGCCAGTCTGCAGGCAATTAGGAGGAGCCTGCAGTCCCTCTGCTGGGGTGCTTCACTTGTGCTGAGGCCGTGCACAGCTGAGGATGTGTGGGTGGTGTCACACCTAGGGACACATGTGGCACAGTAGGAACACACCAAACTGCTGCCTGAGCTTCTTCAACATCGTTTTTGTGCGCAGAACAGCCAAGGGCTGCACACCTCCATGCTGTGCCTGGGAGGAGCATGTTGTTACACTTGGGGAAAAAGAAATATCTGTCTTCCAGCAGCTTTAAAATTTTCCCCCTGTCATTAAGACCCAATAAAACTGTTAGCACCTCCTCAGATATCCTATTTTCTCATGCCATCTTTCAGGTGAGCTCTATGGGCTTCCCTGTTTAGTACATGCAGGATGCATTTTAAGAGCCTCATTAATTATTTTGGGTAAAGCAAAAGGAAGCAAACTCCTGCTTTTGGAGGGAGGTTAATGTGGCAATAGCTCCACAAATGGGTATTCTGGATCTCATCCCAACTCTCTGTCCTTCTCAGTCTCCTTTCCACTTAGGTATGACTTCCAGGCAGGCAGCTGGATCATGGGTGGCAAGGGATTCACTAGAGCTGCTGTCTAGGGCCAGGGAGATATCTGGGGTGCCTGAGGGGCATCCAGTGCTGAGCACTTACCTTGAGGCTGGGGGGCATCCCTGGGGCTCCTGCCCTTCTTGGGGCAGAGTTTGGGTTCCCTGGAGAGACCCATGTAACATGGAGAGACCAGAGGGGATTTAGAACCATGAGCAGATGATGCTGGAGAAAGTGCAGCAGGCACAGAGAGAACATCTCCACAGTGTTTGTAGGAGGCGAAGGGAGGTCCTGCAGAAGCAACCCCACTGGATTTATCAGATTGACTGCTTGCATCCTTGGGGGTTTGTTTCACTTTTTCACACTCTGGACTTTCTTTTGAGGTTTATTGCTCCAAAGGGATAAAAGCTAGAGAGCCAAGATTTTGCAAAGCTAATTCCAGCATTGCTCCAGTATAAAAACCTTCTTTATTTCCTTGGCACTGCAAAGACGTGCATAAATTTAATTACATCTATTTATTTTGCATTAGCATATCCCTTCTCCCTTTGTCAAATCACCATGCACTGGATTCTGAGTTTGGGATTTCTTTTATTTCAGAAATTAGCACAGAAAGGATCATACTTTCAAGGGGAAAAGGGCATTAGAAATATCTTAGAAAAAAAGAGTTCTCACACAAGCACATTTTTGCAGATAATTTTCTCTTTTGGAAATTTTTCTGGTTTTTATCACTTGAAACTTAAACATTTTCAATGTATCAATGAATCAAGTAATGGGTAGGTTTTAGAAAATAATAAAAAAAGAGATATATATTTTTTTATTACTTTTCCTCAAACCTATTGAAAACAATTTACATAATAAGCTACTTAAGCACTCAGTTTACATCAATCCCAACAGGAATAAGATATCTAAGAGCTAGACACTTAAATAGCTTAACTAATTGCCTCCTGACAAAGAGACTTTATGGAACAAGCCATTCAACACACACAGTTGCCTTCTTTACCTTCAGAGAACCATTACAGCTGTCAAAGGGCTCCTAGACTTGGCATGAGTTATGGATTAGTTTGGGATAGAGGGATTGCTAAATACCTTGATTTTTGTGCATAGATCTAATGTGAATCTCTGCTTTCCACAAGCCTTTTTGAACAGAATTTATCAGCCTAAAGATGGAAGAGCAGATGCAATATGGCACTTTCCATAGATGTAGCTGTAACAATGGGTACTTTCTTCTCTTTCCTCACTGACAGAATAATACCAGCATGTTAAAACTGCTGCAAACAGCAGCACATCTTCTGGGTGGGTAAAAGGTGCCACTAGTTAATCCAGTGCTGATCTTTGGAGGACATTTGAGAGATGAAAGTAGGAGCAGGCACTGTCTCCCTGGAGACTGCAGAAGTCCTCATTGCAGACAGGTACCAGGGGATGGAGAGAGCAAGAAATACCCCAAAGCTCCACAGCTCTTACATAAAAGCTCTGCATCATCATCTCGAGGGGAGGGGGAGCTGAAAACTGGAGGGATCACAGTCTGGGGCTGCCAGATGCTGCTGGAAAAACACACTAGGCTGAGATCCCCAGCTGTGGATGTTTAGTGCTCTACCAGGTTGTTTTGGTCCTTGCAGCAAGGCTGGGCTCATGCCTGAGATCTGAGACACTGTGCTACAGTGGCACAACCAAAATCACTGCAAAAGCTGCACTGAATCCAGATATGGCCAGGAAGTCCAGGCTGGGCATTGGACAAGAGAAGCAGTGAGCACATGAGAGCAGAGGACAGGTCAAGAGCATGGTCAGACACTGCAGGCAGAGGAGACAAGAAGGTCACACTGGACCAGGTGCTGGAGTAAGCCAAGGGCAGAAGCAGGAACCAGGATAAAATAGGATGAAACATAGCTTCAAGTTTTGCCAGAAAGAGCTGCAGTGGTGGGACCTTCCGCTGTCCAGTGGGGACAAACCTAGGGCTACAGGTGAATATGAGGTTTAGTTGTGCCCTCTGATAAAGCAGGAAAAGGGGGGCACTGGCAGCTATTGAAGACAGGGACTGAGTGGAATTGACACTGCCAGTTGTCAGCTGAAAAATGAACAGATAACACCATCCTGCTGAAGGCATATTTAAAAATACTATGTGGGCCTGAAAACCACAGCTAAATAAAGTGTTGTTTTAGTTAATTATACATTAAGAACCTTATTCTCAGAGACAAACATAGCCTTGTTTAAATTAGCACGTTGCCTGATAATTAAGAAATTTGCTACAATGACAACAACATAAGTACCCAAAACCAACATTCTGAAAAAAACTTTGTGAAAAAGTTTTGACTGTCTCTTCAGGTCATTAATTAGAGTAATTATGTCACAAATATTCTGTTAAGTTTGTGGCAGTATAAACCAAGACATAGGTACTGAAGGAGAGCACAGACTTTATCTGATATGAAAGGAGGGCATATTACAAGCAGGCTATGAATACACATTGACATAATAATCAGTGTGCACCTCATGTATTTTCAGTATCTTAAACTGTCGTTTATATAATACAGCTGGAATTGCTGTTGAGTCCAATGGTTTCAAATGAAAGGCATCACACAGCTAAATTCTGTGTGGATGTGGATGTGGAGTGGAGGAATTCACTTTCAGCAAATCTAGTTCTATGACCTCAACATTTCCTCTGGCCTCCCATCCTGGAATGTATTTGCACTTCTTTTTCTTCAGTCTACGATGCCATGGACATGACCAGCCTCAAAGGCCATTCCAGGATTGGTTTTCACTCCTCTTTGCTTATTTCTGCACACGTTTTTGGGAGAGTGAGTGTCCCCATGGTGCTCTCTGAGAACACATCACCCATTCTTTCTGTGTGACGCACATTTTGTTCAAATCCTGCCCTGATGCCTGCTCAGATGACCTCTTCCAGCACTGTCCACTACAAACTTCCTATAGGAGTGTTTTTATTGCTTACAATTTGACTGTCCTTTCATGTAAGCATCATTCTGTTTCTTAATTTTAAAAATACACTTTAAAGGACTGGCTGATCTGTGCTATACCCATCATAATCAATCAAGTTCTCACTGTATTGTCTTTCTCCCTAAGATAACCATTCCCTGGTTTTGTATCCTCTTTTTTAAATGTAAGTCTCACCAAATCTCTATTTTTGTTATTCTTTCTTGAATCTTTTCTAAGTTATGTTTTTTCTTGAGATCAGAAACAGTATTGAAGAAAGCATTCCAAAGCTTTTATAAACATACACACACATATTCTGTTTGTCCTACTCAGCACAGTAGTTTCTATTACTATTTAATGAGCTTTTATGAGCATTTAATCAGCATTAATGATTAGTGATGTTCACTGCTGCTGTACACTTCATTGCTATCCAAAAATGCTTACAGTGTTTTCCATAGGTCCAGCCCAGAAACCAACAACATATGAATATATTACTTTTTTTCTTATATGCACACCTTTTATATTTAATCAGTACAAACTTGACTTCAGTTACATACAAATTACCTAACATAAAAATCTGTTAAAACTCTTTTAATGAGTTTCTAAAAATTTGCCCTGATTTTTACTAATCAAATCATTTAGAATCAAAGTTTCTCACTTCATGTAGCAGGCACAGCAGGAGGGTGTGAATCTAAGATCTGGTCAGCACGGGACCTTAAGTCATTGTCTGTGTGGTCATGAAGGCTATGTGCAACCATATTTCTAATTCTCTACTGCTGATTTACATCAGTGTTTTAAATGGGAGGACATGTGTGAGAAGGAAAACCTTGCACTTTTGGGGAAAATATGCTGTTCTCTCTTTCTGCTGTTTAAGTTGTGACCCTTATTCCTTTCATTGTTTTCCTGTGTGACATTTATGCCAAGTCTTTCAGATTTATCTTCTTTGAAGAAGTCTTGGTGGAATTTTACTAGACATTTGTGGCATGGGTTATAGGGTTT
Organism: Catharus ustulatus; assembly: GCF_009819885.2. Taxonomy (NCBI): domain Eukaryota; kingdom Metazoa; phylum Chordata; class Aves; order Passeriformes; family Turdidae; genus Catharus; species Catharus ustulatus. The sequence goes on from NC_046224.1 coordinate 49,730,633, forward strand.
GAATATATGCACCCAGGAAGCTAATATTTAAAAATTAATTACCTTGTACAGTAAGGAGTTCTGCACCTCAGGGCTGTTCATCAGGATAGATGGAGCAGAGGATTCATTTCAGAAGACAGACATAACCCAGGTCTTTCAATGCAATTCCTACAGACCCATCTCTCAAACACGTTTGCCAAACGAACTTCCTTGAGTAAACACCAACTTCATCATACTAATTACACTGCAAAATTCATATGCACTCGCTCAATATTTGCAAATGATCTCCTTGCAGCAGAGTCCTTTTTTATTTCTTTCTGAACTGCACACACACGCTTTGTGGCCCGTAAGAATGTGTACGCTAAAAAGAAATTTAAACACCAGCTGGCCCGAGCCTATATACATTAGAAGAGAGCTGCAGTTTACTCAGCTGAATTCATTTCCCAACAGTATATTTAAGGGTAGAATGCAATTTCAAGGTCTAACGGCTGATAAAGTTAATGTGCACTTGGGAGAAACAAAAGGTGCTGTCATTGCTGCAGATGATTCCAGTGCAGATCCATTCACATACATTCCTGTCCTGAAATGATTCTCCTCCAAACCATACTCAGCCACGTTCCCCGGGGAGCACAGGGACTGCAGGGGGAGCCAGGAGGGGCAGTGGGGTGTGGGGAGTGCTGAACAAGTGAGTGAAGGCACCGGCAGCCAGTGACTGGAAGGCAGGGGGCAAATGGGACAAAAGAGCTTTTGCACAAGGTGTCAGGTCACAGAAAACACCCCTTTGCACACAGCTGGAAGGAGAAAAGAGACGAGGAGCAGGAGCAGAGAGATGTGTAAAGACAGGGATTAAGAGCTGTGTATAGCCTGTGATCCTGTTCCTGCAGTGAGGACAACCCCCAGGTGACACACAGTTGACTCAACTCAGCCTGAAAAGCCAAAAGCCACCATCACCTGATGGCCTCACTGCACTAAAACTGTCCTCCTTTCCAAGGGGACCAGCTGCCTCCTTGTTGCCAAAACCTGTCTGAGGATTGGTTTAAAAATGAATGTCTGCTTTTTTCTTTTTTTTTTTTTTCGTTTTTTTTTTTCATGAGAACTCCTGTTCTCACTTATGATTAAAGCTGGGAGCTGAGCAGATGTCAAGACAAAAGAAAGGCCTTATTAGAAGTATTCTCTTCAATAGAGCTGGAAAAGCACATTTTGGGCAGTTCTAGCCCAAACAATCCTCATTTTACTGAGCTGAACTGTGAGAGCTTTCAGACACAATGGCCAAAGCAAATCTCTTATCTTTGTGTATTTATGAAGAATGGGAATTTAGTTTATAAAAAGTGGTTCAGTTTGGACATAGCAAAGAAAATATGACCAGTACTGAAACATCAGGGAAAGCTGCATGTAAGCCACGGATGTGAAGGGTCAAACCCCTGCTGGGGTGTTGGGACAGTTACTAAAGGAGATCCTGGTGCCTGAAGGGGAGTGTGGCACCTTAACCCCAAACCCTGATCTTCTCAGCTCAACTCCACAGCACCGTGTCTGCTACCAGAAAGCTCTCCTGCTCTCACCATTTACCTCACTGAAGCTTTTTCCCCCTGTGACAAAAAGAAATTTGGGAGCTTATGCACAGCCCATGGACAAAAAAGGCACTGTCTGGATGCCTTCTCCAGCTCAGCCTTCCAGAAGAGACATCCCTGTCCCTCCCATGGCCCACAGTGCCTGGGGGAAGCTGGTAGAGAGACACAGATCCAGTTCCTTTTGGGAGCATGACCAGAGCACTGTGTCACGAGGGTAAGTAAAGACCAGAAAGAAAGAAGCACAGCCATCCCTGTGCACCAAGAGGAGCCACCCCACTGGGACAGAGCAGCCCCTGCAAAGGCAGCACCACAGAGCCACCCTATGCTGCAACAGCCTCATCCAGGGAGCAGGGATGTACGGGTGTGTGCTGTGCTGCACATCCTCTGCATGGCTCTTGGGGGAGAAAGTCTCTGAGACCTGTGAAGGTTGTGTCATACGTGCCCCAGGCCAGAGTGCTGTGGCTGTGCAAAGAGCCTGTCAGAGCTATGAACCATCACATCAAGCAAATGAATGTTAATCTCTGCTCAGAGAGGGTTTCAAATGCTGCTGCACAGGGCTGGAGGTGGCAGAGCTCCTGTTTAACCCGGGCAGAGAGCAGCCGAGGGGGGGTACTGAGCAAGGGAAGCAGCAGATGCAGATTCAACAGCAGATAAAGTAACTGGACCAGCAAATTCACAGCAAAACCCAGAATGTTTTCTGTGCTGAGCCAGCCACAAAGCCTTGTGTTAAAGAAACAAATCGGATCTAGCAAAGACAAAAAAATTAATCCCAGAAAGGCAATGCAAGTGACACATAAAGGAAAGCCAGGAGCTGGAACTGAAGGGTTTGCTGTGCACTCACCTGGGGACCTCTCAATGGGCCTGAGAGGTGGAGGTGAACAGGAGTGCTGCCAGCAGGTGCCCTGCACCCAGCAGCACAGACAGGGCTGCCCCAGGCCAAAGGGCCAGGATAGGGCTGAGAGCCCCTCTACCCTCTCAGGGACCCGTGGGAAGATGTTGTTTCTGTCCCACTAACAGCCAGAGCTTCAGCCTGGCTGATCAGCCTCTCAAAGCATCCCCCTGCAAATCTGGGCTAGCACAGCAATGTCTGAAAACAGTACCAAAAATGGGACCTGAGGTCTCCCTCTGAGCAAGGGATTTGGGTGGGACAGATGAGTTGAAGAAAAACTGGCAAAGATTCATTTTGCCCAGAATGTTGTACAAAACAAGGATTTAAAACCACTTCTCCCTCTCTGCAGAAGCATTTGTCATTCATATAAAAAGGCTTGTGATTAAAAACACATTCGTAAATGAAAAAGTGGGCAACTTGCTAATCCTCACTCTAAAAGAGGGGGAAAGCAATTTTGAGGGGAAAAAAAAAGGAAATTAAGTAAGTTATAAAACAAGATAGTGGCAGCTGGTGACAGCTTAGGACAGTCTGGCAGTTCATCTGCTAAAAATCCTCCTGTATAATGGAGATGTCTGCCCGGGCACCACGGCCTTGATGCTGCACTCAGAGCCACAGGCTGGGCAGCTGCACAGAGATCTTTGTTACCTGCCTGTCCTCATCTGCCAGGGTTCTTCCTGCCATGGAGGTGAAACCCTCTGCACTGGGCAGGGTACTGCCTTATTATTCGAGTTCTCCCTTGCACACCCCTGCCTTTCTCTTCTGTGGGGTTTCTAAGCTCTACAGCCAGGTAAGGTAAAGCACCTATTCTCTGCTACTGAGATTCACAATTAGGCACTGCAATACTACAAACAGTCAGAGGAGACTGTCTGATTATGCCATTAAAAATGTCGTTAAAATGTTGGATTTAAACGAAAAACCCTTAGCTCTGGAAAAACTCATTAAAAAGTCATTATTAGGTAGAATTGCCATAGCAGAAGGAGGTGGGTGTTTGGGTAATGGACCTTGCATATGCACAGAAGGACCTCCTGGTGATGCCATTATGATGCCAGATTACAGTGGCTAATCAATTTCAGTGCCAATCTATGGAGACCCCATTGAGTTACAGAAATAAAGCAAGGTTCTGCTGTGCAGACGTCCCACTACTTATTACAAAAGTAAGAAAAGAAATAGCTATACATTGCTATGGTTTTATCCTGCACCAGAGGTAGTCTCATAAAGAGAACCTCCCACCTTTTTCAGGGTTCCTGTGTGCCAGCTGTCAGAGGGTGCTGCAAAACAGCAGGCACTATCAGTACAGAACACAGGGCAGGAGGTCTCAGTAAGGGACAATACACCTAAGTACACCAAGGCATTTTCAGCCTACCATCAGCAAACGGGTAGGTGCATAGAAAAGAAACATATCATATTTTGCTTAATAAATAAAAATGCTTGCCCCATTAAATACTGGTCTGGCTTCACTGGGAAACAAAGGTTTTGAGTGTTTGCTGTAGCCTCTATGCTGTCTTGGTGAGGAGACAGGTACACCTGGTGAACTGCAGGGGGTCTGTAGTTTGCTAGAGAGAAAGAAAAACCACATTTCCTTACACTGGTCACAGTAGCTTCATCCATTAAGGACCTATAGCCAAAGAATGTCCTAAAAATCTGTTAAAATGTGTTAATTTAACACAAAGAATCTGTTAAATCTGTTAAAATTTTTGGTTTTAACAAAATGCTTGTTGCACACACAGTCACAGTGGTATTTAATGCAAGTAAAGCCTTTTGGTTTCCCAGCTGAACCCCATTCAGCTGTGGAGGTTGATGGAGGGAATGGAGGGCCCTGGAGACCTGGAGTTACAAGGTCAGAATCTGACCCAGTGTGTGATGCTCCCAGCTGTGACCCTGCTGTCTGCTCTGAAAATGCTCTCATGTACATGCAGTAAAACATTTTGACCAAGGTGTGCAAGTGCCTGGTCTCAAAAATTCCCAAATCAGTAAAAGATAAGGTAACATAGAACCCTTTTCTTTCCTGCCCTGTGACTGAGGATGCCCTGCTCCATGCAGATGTGGCAGCCCTGGCACAGCAGCAGGAAGCCCAGTTGCAGGCTGTGTGCACCTGGAATTTTTTTCTGGACAACCTCTTCTTCCCATTAGCCTGTAACAGACAGTTTACATTTTAAAGAAAAACAATAACCATAGCATCATGGTAGCTGGAATAGAGTCTACTAAAAAAAAATAAATCCACTTTCAGGACAAAAAGACTGAATCTTCTCTTGTTTTCTATTTCCATCCAGCTGCAGTTATCAGGATAAAAACGGCAAAAGCTCAGGTAGGTTTACTGTTGTATACAAAGAAACTCAGGAAACCATCCTCCAGTTCACAGGGATATTTTTCAACCCATTTTCAAACCTTCTGGCATGTTCACAGGAAAGGTCACCATAAACAGGTTGCTCAGTCACCTGTCTTGCAGTGACCCAAATCCTTATGCCCACTGGCAGCCAAGTTGCTGAACTTCTTTAGCAAGAATTTTGGGTAAAGGAGTTCACTTCTTGCTGGGTTTGTCTGGGCTTCAGAAGTATTTCATGTGCTCACAGAAGTAAACATTGTCTGAGGTAAGAGCTACCGAACTGCACATAAAAGGCTGTTGTCCCACTTCTAAACATGTCTCCAATATTCCAATAAAGGTGTAACTAAATATGTAATTAGAGTGGACCCAAGCTTCTCAGAGCATAACTTTCCAATTTAGCTTTGACCATAGCCTGAAATAGCTACATGCAGGCAAAGCACCATTTGAGGACAAAAGCTTTCCTAAGATCTCTTGCCTGAGAACAGCCCCAACCCATGTGGCTCAAAGGGAGAGCTGGCCTTTTGCCAGGATCCTGTTCTTTGGATTAATTCCCAGAATAACTTCAGGAAACTTCCTGGACCTTCTGCATTAAAAAACACCTTTTGCTATAAAAGGTTAAGCTTTAAAATACCACTGGGGAGCAAATCTTGGAAGCAATTGGCATTACAGGCCAGTAATTGTTGGCCCAAGGAGGAAGAATTGACTGAATGGCCAAAAGACATAACACCTCTGCTTGCATTTCCTTGGGCCCCTTTCTCTTCACTTACAATAAAGGAACCCATAGTGCTAAGTTAAGACACATTACTTGAGTTTCCTCTGCAATATACAGGCTATTTAGTGAGCAGAGGTGTGACTTCAGCCAAGGTGATCAATGTGGACAAGCTGTGCTTGGATTTGTGTGGAATCTGCTCATCTAACACATCTGCAGTGTGAAGCTGGTGAGTGTGCACCTGACTGCTGCATTCAGGGCAAAAGTACCACTAACTTAAGCTTTTCACCCTGGTTTCTTCAGGGAGGAAAGCATCACTGAGGGAAGACCCTCGCTAGGTTTGTTGAGACTAATGACCATCTGTCAAAGGATTCCTCACCAAAGGGTCTAATAACACAAAATCTCAGTTGTGGCTTCAGATACCACTGTAATATGTACCTGCATCAGCTTTGTTTGCTGTCAAATGTCAAGAAAAAATTGAATAAATGGGAACTACCTTCATGCCCTTAGGGGTGCAGGTGTGGAATCAACATGATTAGCTCATAAAGGGGACTCTAAATGCAAATGCAGGCCTGTATTTATTTACTGTTATTGTGGAAGCCTATATGCCATATCTATACTAAAAACAGCTAATTTTAAGAATTTGGAAAATCATCCCAGGCATAAAAATATCAGGACACTCTGTCAGAATTAATTACATTATTGACAATATTAATTGGTTACATTCTAGTTTGAAGGTTTTGGTTAACCTCAACTCAGGATTTTAGGGCTTTTTGTGCTATCAAGGAAGAAATTTGCGTATGGTAATATAAACATGGACCATAGAGCTAGGGCTGAAAGAGATGTCAGGAATAATGTATCTGACCCTTGGCTCTGATGGCTGGATTCTGTGCTCCCTAAATCACTTCTGCCAGATGTTGGTTTGTCCAGTTCTTAAATATCTCCTGACGTCTTTACAGAGATGCCATAACTGCAATTTATTCCCGTTTGACAGAAATGCTAAGTCTGAATGAAGAATGGATGGGATAGTCCAGGAGAAACAGCAGAAAAATGGCAGAGGTTAATAGCACCTTTCTTAGCAGGTCATCAGAATCCTGTGTGCAAGGAGTCCAGACATCAGGACTAAGAACACAAGAACATAGCTAACACAGGGGACAGCCTACTCCCAGACTAAGAAAAGTCATCTAGAGGTGATCCACTTAATGCAACCCAAGTTGAGCTTGTGTGCTGAGCACTTCCCACCCAGCACGACTCACATGTTCAGGGCAAGATCTGGGGGTTTGCAGTTTTCATCACAGCAGAAAAAAGAAAGCACATTTACATGTATGACAACTAATGACAACAAATATATTGAAAATGAATTCAGCACTTGAAGCCACTCTCCTGTGTGCGCACAATTGGGTCCCTGTGACGTCAAGGTAGATATACCTGCTGTGAAGTGAAACTCCAGTGACACAAAACTGTTATATTAAAAAACTGTTATGAATCTCTGCCATGTGAATATTTGTCACCAGACACTGCACAGGAAATAGCCAGTTTAAGCAAGCTTTACTTATCAAGAAAACCATTTTCTTTATTCTATTATTCACATATTAAGATTATATATGGAATAGGCATGATCTTAGTCACACACACTCTATGACTTTGCAAGCAGGGGCTCTTGTAGTTCTCTCACCCTCCTTCTTTGCAAAGGCACCTTTTCTAGTTTGGGGTAATTTCACTAACCTGATGTAGAAGATAGAACTGTGGTGCTGTAAAATATCCTTGCTCCTTAGCATCAGGCACTGATCCAGCGCTGAGTGCCAAAATCATAGTGGTGGGCACTTAATTTTCTACTGCTGTCAGTAAATCTGGATGTTCAGAAAAATGTTCTTAATTGCCAATTGGTTTTGCTGCATTTATGGGCTTTGTACCTCTGACGAAAATTAAAGTCCAGCCTGCCAAATACAGGCAGCTCCATTTTCACCAGTATCAGGCTTGATACCTACAAGTTTACAAACTAGGGTAAAATAGACTGGAGTATAATACCTTACCTCATTTACCATCTCTTGGTTCCCCTAGGCCACAAATGTCTGCCTTATTAGTCAAACAGTTTTATGGGTTTAAAAGGTCCTTTATGAGCTGCTAATTACTTGTTTGTGCTGAACTGTTGTAGGCTGTGATGTTTTGTATAACATTGCTTGCCAGTGCATTGCTGTGAGCTTTGCAGTACAGCCCAGCTCCCAGCCCCAGCTTAGCAAAGCTACTTGAGCAGGTGGCTGCAGCACAAGGTCACCCTGGATGCATTCTTTCCTGGATGCATTATTTCCTGGATGCATTTTTCCCAGATGCATCTATCATTCCCCAGCATCCATCCATCGCAGCCTTCCCTGTAAGCCCAAAGCAGAGACCTGGCAGCTCGGGTCTGCTCAGTGTGGGGCTCAGCACAGAGGCTGTGCTGCTTCCAGGGTGCCCATGCAGGAGGTACATCTGGTTTGCTGCTGGATCTGTCAGGAGGACACACACACTGATTTGCAGCTGGGCAGGGCAAGGAGATAGCTGGGGTGGGCAGGATGTGTCCTGGAGAAGGAGGGATCCCTAGGGAAAGGTGGATGGGAGATGCCACAGCCCTTGAGGGACAGTGTCCAACCTGTCAGCTACTTGCCCAGAACTGCACTGCTTTGTGAGGTACTTCTTTTTGATGGGTTGCATCAATACTGGTAACAGCCCAAGGCTATTTCTTTTGTACATAGGGATGATCACTCCAGAACATGTTATATACAGAGCCCAACCTGTCAAACTCAGCAGAGCTTCTGTGACTGCCAGTACCTTACCTTCATGTGGAAAGGGCAATGAAGAGCCCAGCCCCCAAATGGGTATAAAAGCTGCATGGAAAGCACCAAACATTTCACTCAAAGGCTGTGTCATGTTTTGTCAGCTGCCAACCAAGCATCACCCAGCCCTCACTCAATCCCCTCCAGTTGAATGGGAGAGGGAAAAATAAAAGTTAGAAAACTCATTGTTTGAGATAAGAGAGTTTAACAGGGCAGAAAATGAAGACAATAATAATAATTGCAATATTAGTAAAATTATAAGAGTATACAAAACAATTGCTCATCTCCTGCTGACTGATGCCCAGCCAGTCCCCACGCAGTAGCCCTGGCCCACTTTACCTCCAGTTTATATACTGATCACGATGTCTCATGGTGTGGAGTATCCCTTTGGCCAGTCTGGGTCAGCTGTCCTAGGTGTGTCTCCTCCCACTTTCTTGTGCCTTTCCAGCCTTCTCAGGGAATAAGAGGCTGAAAAGTTCTTGGTGTGGTATTAAGCACTGCTTGGCAACAACTAGAAGCACTAGTGTATTATCAACGTTATTCTCATATTATAGCCTAAACACAGCACTCTGCCAGTTACTGAAGGAAAATTAAGCCTACCCCACCCAAAACCATATCAGGCAGCCATTCATAGTACTCTCCTGGAGACAGACAGCTGTTTTCTCATTATTTAAATAGGACCCAAACCCTGTAAGAGAAGCTGCAAGTAATGGTCTCCTTATGTCTCTACACAGGAGGCTTCCCAGCTCTGGCACTAAACCATCTCTTATTAGACAGCCAAGCTATAATTACATCTGGGTCAGAAGGCATAAACTGACAAGTTTTACTTGGAAGCAATAATTGGGAAAAGAAGCAATAACTAAACTGAGATAATAATTTGGGATCCATTTTGCTCTCCTGAGAAGGCTTTTCACAGATTCATATTACCATAGGAATTAATATAAAATCCACATCCTGAAGAGTATGCAGAAGAAATTGTTCTAAGAAAATGGGCATAACCAGAAAAATACATAGTGAATTCTGAATTCTCAGATGAACACACTGGAGTGGGAATGTGAAGCAGTAGTCTGAGGGTTGCTGTAACATCTGGAGAATTTGACTGTTGGGGTAGGAAAGAAAAAGTTCTCTTTTCCAGATCTTTGAGAAACAAAACACCAATTTGATCATCCATTGTTTACTTGCATTCAATGCTATTTCTGAACTCTTGCTAATTACATTGGCTAGTTATTATACCCTTAAAGAAGCCATTGGGAAAAGCAGCCAGGTGGCTAAGCACTGGCTATCATACACTAGACCATAAGATACTTGAGGAAGGCAGTTTTTCTTCCATATTTTTGGAGCTTCTTGTGGTTCAAGCAGATGCCTAATTGAATTAGATCATCAGTGACTGGGCTGCAGCCCTGATACATGTTTATAAAAGCAGTGCCAAGAGGCCAGCAAGGATCAGGAAAGAGGGTCATGATGGGATTAGTGACTGTTTGGCCTGACTTCCTGTGTGATGGATGCCAGTCAGTCATTCCAGTGTACAGGCCATTTCTGATATATGCACTGTAAGACATAAATTTGGTTTAATGAGTAACAAACATACCTGGAAATGAGACCTTCCAGGGAAAAGCTTCAGACTGCCAAGCTTTTCACTCATGCCAGATGTCCAAGCCCTGCACATACCTGCTGCAGACCACATGTTCCTCTGGGGTTTTTAGCACACCTACCTTGGCTTCAGAGACACAAAGTGGGGAGAGTGGATGGTCACACCAGGTCTGTAAAGCTGAGCAGTGTGCTACCTCTGGTGTGACCCTGTGCAAGAAAAGGTGTCCCAAATAAATGGTGCCATCCTCAGTCTACTTGGTCTAGCGCTTCAGGAGTCTGTATCAAGGAGATGCTCTTTGATATTTGATACACTGCAGGAAGGTCATGGTAAGCACATCCTGGCCCTGGCCCGGGAACAGAGTGAAGTCCTTCAAAGTCCAGGCTAAGGAGAGACCACTTAGGCAAAACTATATGAGCTCTACCATTTCTGAGACAGGTTAGCTTCAGATGTGTTTCAAGAAATGTCCCTTCCTAGAGGGAACTTGCAATGCCAGATATAAGATCCTCTCCTCTCTGTTAGGGAGGGAGACACCTTCCCAGATCAAGAGGGAAGTGGTTGGTCTGTCTCCTTTTGGTGTGGTTGCAAAGCAGAGGTTGTGTCTGTGAGCTGCAGAGGGGTAGCAGACACTCAGCTGTGGTGGCTCCTGGCCTGGAAATAGGTCAGGCACAACAGGGGATCAGACAGTAAAGAGCAGAGGAGACTCTTCTCCTTCATGCTTTCATGAATCCAAGGATCAGGCTCAGCCTGGGGAGAGGCTCACTGGGGAAAGAATAACAGGAGAAGGAGGATGGAGCTGAGAGGGACAGAGATGAACTTTTCTAGAAATGGGGGAAAAGCCGTGGATGTATAAAATGTGGAAGGTCATGAAAAGGGGATTAGAAAGCAGGAAAAGTCTGGGCATGAGTGGTCCTGGGGAAGTCCAGGGAGAAGGAGAATTTAAGAGCACAAAACAAGTTTTATGCCTAGTACAGTCTATTTTCAACATGTACATTTTCTTGAATGGATTTTAGGTTAAGCAACGTATAACTAAAACATGTTGAGCACATTGCAGAAGGTGAGCAAACTCCTCTGATGCTCTGCCAAGGATGTAACATCTCTCTAGAGTCTGGTTTTGTGCCTACATCTCCTCATGAGCAGTTCCTTGGTCTGTTCATTTCTCTTCTGGGCAGGGCAGGCAAAACTCACATGAGACTGGGACCAGCAAGAGCCACTGGGGTCTCCCAGGTGGGCCATGCCTGGTGCAGAGATGTGCTGCATTAACACCTGCTGATGCTCTTTGGATGCAATTGCCTATGGAATGAGGTAAAGATCTGTATATGTGCATACCCAACAGCTCACATCAAGACATGGTGTCCTACAAAACCCTTCCCAGGGTTAGAGGACTGTGCTTCAAACCATTTATGTTCACATTTTTAAAAAAAGTTAATTAATCACCTATATAGTTGGGATTATGAAGCAATTAACAGATAACATTATTTAAGACCAGTAAGCTAGGCTTGGTATAATTCTCCCATTTTTAATAGAGGTTCACAGAGATCTGTCTTTCTAGCAAAACTCTGACTGAGGCAAAACACACAAATGTTCCTGAGATGAGAAGAAAACTTCTTGTGGTCAGTGTGAGGTCAGATCCTGGTACACTGCAGCCTCTTTCACTCTTCCCAATGTTCCTGTCAAATTACTAATACCACTGTGTTCCCAGAAAATATCAAAAGACCAACATATAAATGGTGCAACAAACAATACTTCTTGTCCTCACACAGTTCTTCTCCCTCCAGGGCTACAGATAATTTAATGGGAGAATTGGTTATTTCAAAATGAACTGTTCATTATGGTATTTTCATTGACAGTTCAGTGAAACTGTCAGCTCTTCTCTCTCTAATTGCTTTTGATCAACAAAAGAAAAACATGCACCCTTAAAAGAAAATAATTTAGATGCAGCTGGAGTAGCTCCCTCTTTAGAGAGACTGATAAAGAAAAGAGCAAGAAACAGACAGTGATGAGAAAAGTAAGAAAGGAAGAAAAAACTGACATATTTTCCCAAACAATCACTTGTTACTTCAGTATTTCTGCAGTCAAATGCAGTTTTCCAGAGGAAAACTTTCCATGTCCTTCATCAACCTCTGCCAGAAGAAGAATTTATTTGGATTGGCTCCTGCAGACACTCAAGAAAAAGCCAATTTTTGAGTATTTATAGGGGAGCAAGTGGTTAGCTTGTGTTGCATGAGTCAGGTTTCTCACTGGTGTCATTCAATCAAGCTAGAGATTAACTTGGATATGCAGTCTAGTAAAACCTGCCATAGAATACTCATAATTGAATATAGGCTACAACATTAGTCATAATAGTCATAGCATAAGTAGCAGCAATGTAATCTTAAACTCTAGTGGAAAGTATGATCTATCAACACTCAGGATTTAACAGATTTCTGCAAAACACCTTGCATAAAAAACCCTTGGTTCCTCATTGCTTGTCCTTGGTAACTCATTAAGCATTACTACATCACACAGAAAACAGACTAATGCCACAGTCCTTTAAAAACTAAACAGAAATTTGTTTCTGTTTAGTTCACTTCTCTTTCCCAAATATAGAAGTATGTAAGAGAGAAAATAAAACCTTGAATTCCAGTCAGATTTGGGATCAGATTGCAAGGAAGGCCTTGCACATTCAGAAAAGGCACAAACACTGGACAACATGTCCATGGGACTCTGGGGTGGGCAGAGCACTGTTGCCCCACAAAGTGCTCCCCAACATGAGGATGGGGAGTCGGGGCCAGCTCTCAGCTCTCCTGCCCATCTGAAGCATTCACTGTGCAAACACTGTCAGTCCTTCCTGACTCCCCTGCTGCTGCTGCACCCCCACTCACAGCAATGCTCTGTGGGACCCCCCTCAGCCTTGTCTCCCTCCTGGCTCTAGGCACCAGCTCCCTCTCTGGGGCCAGCAGCACAGGCTTTGTCTCCAGGAAAAGCCCCTGCCAGAGACCTGGAGGGAGATTTCCAAGGGGTGATGCTGATGAGAATCCCCATTTGGCTCCCAGCCAGAAAAGTTAGATCTGGAGTATGAGCTCAAGAACAGCTGCTGAGCACCTCTGGCACAGGTGTCAGCAAGCTCTCTGAGAAGGACCTGGTGCACACCAGGCAGGTAACTCATCCTGGTGCTCCTTTCTTCTAACAAGGGCCTTGATTTCATAACATGTAAGATTAGAATTGATTTGGTTTGTTTTAAAAACGTCTGTATATAGCATACATTCTCTCCTAGCCAAAATGGTCACCCTTGGGATTTCAGTGGAATATGTGAATGCTCAGCTCTTCCAGGAACTAAATCAGTCTTATTTGTGTACCTAATCATGGCTTTAAAAGCTTAACTTGTAACATGCTGGTTTGAAAAATACTCCCACCTCCTTCCTGGTTATAGGCAGGAGACAGGGAAAAAGAAAAATTATAAAATAATGTCCCCTAATCTGGAACAGCTTGTTTTAAAAGCCAAACCAGCATCTCCTGGGAGTGCATGAAGGATATCTGTGTTTAGATGTAGGAGATAAACTGACCAGCTGTGAGATGGGGAGGATGGGAAGAGACCTTGATTTATCATTTCAAATCCAACTTCATGTGAAATTTCAGTCCCAATATGGTCTTATATTTTGAATAGCTGGTACTCAGGCACATGAAAGCTTTTGAACTGCAGACTCCAAAATAGCAGAGGGAAAGCAAGAGTATCCATCACCTCCCTGATAGTCTCTGCCAGCTCCATCTACCCATTTTCATAAAACATGTTCACCTCACAGACACAGTGCAATTTAGAAAATCACACTGGGCTTCATGAGATCACATTTCCCTCATGACCTTGAGGGATACAAGATGAAAAACCAGGGGTTTCACTATGCCTTTGCAGCCCTGCCTTTGCCCAGCCTGTAATGATCAAACCAGGGGAAGTTTAGGTTGGATATCAGCAAAAATCTACTGAAAGGATTGTCAAGCATTGGAACAAGCTGCCCAGGGAAGTGGTTGACCCCCCATCCCTGGAGATATTTAAAGATGTGTGGATGTGGCACTTGGTGACATTGTTTAGTGGTGAATTGGCAGTGCTGGGTTTATTGTTGGACATTATGATCTTGAAAGTCCTTTCCAGCCTAAACAATTCTATGATTCTGTAAGAGTAACACCTGCAGGAGGCCACAGACCCCACATGCTGTATGTAATCCTGCAACAATATCAAACTTTTTTGCTTTCTTTTTTCCTCCTTGCTCTATATTTCCCTAGAAACCTCACAGTCTAGTTTATTCTAATTTTGCCCTTTCTTCTATCAGGTTATTTTTACTCCTGCATTCCTAATGTAGCTTGAAATTAATGCTGGCTTTTTATTTATATATCAGCCTCCTCAATGATGTATGCACAGTTTGAGGAGAGATATAATTACAGGCTGCTGCAGAAGAGCACAACAGGCTGGTGTCATTACATCCCAGGCTAACTTCAGCTTTGTTTCAAATTCATGGCATATGGGAAGTTTTTTTAAAATACATTTGATCTGAATGTCATTATCCTAGACCCCATAATAATCTAAATCAGATCAGGACACAGGCAATTTCCCTGTGCAGCATCAGAAATCACAGAAAAAGGGGCTGAGAGGACACGTCCTGCTGCCTGACTGACAGGGCAGTCCTTCATTCAGAGATTTTTGAGCCCAAATAAGGAATGAGGTAGTTCTAATACTGTAATTAAAAGCACCCCAGACAAACACATATAAAACTAAGCAATGGAGGAAAAATCAATGAGAAAAACCTAAGTCCCCTTTGCAATGACCCCATTCCTGGATTTGTAATGTGTTATCAAACTGTGGATAAATCACTTCTTGCAAAAAAAGAAAAAAAAAATAAAGAGGCAAACCTTGCATTGCTATTTCAGAGAAGAGGTTTAGCTGTGACCCACTGGGGCCAGCCGTGGCTGTGTGTTTCATATGGTGAGGATTGCAAATGAGGAGAAAACCAAGGGATGTTTTACCGGAGTGTCTGACCTGAAGCAGCTTTTAAACAATGAGAGGGAAAAAAGAAAAGAAGGATTAAAACTTTCTAGTGTCTTTCTAATGGCTTTTGCCATTAGAGGTATCTTGCTGTGGCCTATGAATATTTAGACCGAAAATATAGAAATAAAATTAACATGCTTCTATTTTTTAAAATAAAGCTCACCTCATTTTATCAATTCCCCCAAGATTAACTCTGGCTAGAAAATGGATTTCTCATGCTATGAAACCCCAGAGTTTCTTAATCTCAGTCTTTCCAGCAGAAGAGAAAGAAAAAAACAAAACCAAAAAAACCCTCAAACTTTCAAAACCTTCTTTTTTATTCTAAATAGGGTCTCATCCAGGGATGCTAAATATCTTTACTTTATAGGAGGGACTGGGGTTTAAACAAATGAGGTTTAGCCTTTGGATCTGTCATTTCTATTCTTGCCTAAATTCAATTTCCATTGAAGAATATTTGTTGAATCTCTGTAATTTGTCCTTTGTACAAACGGCATATATAATAGGGATGAAGGTAGGAAAAAAATGAAACACTAGCTTATGAAAATGAGACATTTTAATTAAATTTAAACATCATGGTACTTAGTATTTTTTAAGTAACTTTTTGTTTAACATTGTTATGAGATGATTTTTACCTTAAATAAATTTTGTGTTCCAGTCCAGGTATCAAACCAGGCTTATTCTGAGCATTCTCAATGAACACTGGCCAGTGGAACATTGCACAACCTTGAGGTCTAAAGGCCTTTGTAAGTGTGTCAGTAAATTGGTAAATTGGGATGGCACTTGTTTTACCTAGGTGCAGGCTAGATTAGTCTCATCTAATCGTGCAGGCTTCTTCCTCTGGCAAAGGGGAAGGGACATCTCCAAATGGCAGATCATCTCTGTAAGGGTTTCAGATTTGCAGAATAGCCTTCTGTGGGTGCCTCTCTGCCTGCTCTGAGCATTGAGCAGGGACTAGAAGAATACTTTTGATATTACTACTAGATGAATAAAAATAGAGAGATGACCTCATGCTTTAGCTCAAGCCTTTAATTTACTAGCTTTGGCATGAACTGTTGCACTAATTACTAGGAATTACTCCCATATTTCATGGGGAAAAGCCCAACAAAATGAAAATGGAAATAGTAGAATGTGTGGCACTTCAAAAAATTACTTTCCCATGTAATTTTATATTTTTATGTAAAATGGGAGATCAGAAACCAATTTAAAATTAAAGGGGGGGGGGAATCTCTGCAGCCTCTATAATTTCAATCTCACAAGAAAACAACTACAGTTGGTTTGGTTCTACTTTGAAAGCTACATAAAAACATCCCAAAATGAAATCTCATTACACTATGACAACAATAAAAACACTTCTTAGTTGACCAGTGGAGCAATTCTAGACAATTACCTACGAAAGTACTGAGCAGGAAAAAAAGTGGATGGATTTGCTTACTTTAATGCAAAAGCCTCACTGGACAGGTTTGGCTGGAAACAGGGGGAGGCTCAGCTTGCAGACCTCCCCCTTCAGCAGGAGGGAGGACCTGTGTCACACCGTGTGCACTCCCACATACTCATCAGTCATCTAGAGAAAAAAAAAAGATTGGAAATGGACTTTGCTGGATGGCACTGAAAGGCACTGGAACACCCCCAGCAACCAAGGGGGGACACAGTGAAATGTTTGAGACTAAAACCAAGGAGTGAGCGACCTCTGATTTCATCCGCTCCTCTGATGATGCCAAAGTGCTCCTCAGGTCTGAAACAAGATTTAGCCTTTTCTCATCACTGCAAAGGTCCAAATAATTTCTCCAGTGAATACCAAGAAGAAAGAGCCACTTCTTATTGGCCACAGACACGTGAAGGCTGTATCCCTGCCCCATGGCACTGCCTTGGCAGATCAGTCATGTATCCCATGGCCCCGCACCAAAAGCCCCTTTGTTTCTCAAGAGCTGAGTGTTGGATTTCACCTACACTCAATCCGAAATCTCTCTGGCATGTTTTATTTCTTTTCTCTTAGAAGGCAGGACAAAAATTTCTGCAGTGTTTTCCCCTAGCTAGCTATCAAACAAATGCACAATTACATATTTGAAGTGGAGATGGGGAACATTAAGGCCTTTCCAATTATAAAACCACCCTACTCCTTACTGAAAACTGTCATCACCAAAAAAAAAGGCATATTTCAATGTGATATTTTGTAAAATGGTAATACTGTGATAGTGATATGATTGCTGCAAAGGCTGTATAATTGGGTGATTTAGGATATGCAGGGCTTTTGAAATGCATTGAGCTTGTTCCTTTCTCCAAGATTGCTAACACTTTCTTTTAAGACTTTCATTTTACATTAATGGATTCATTTTACAAAATCCCCTCTCTTATGCTAGTACTAGAAGGAAAGTCAGTTGGGCCAATTTGCTTTCTCTGTACTGTTTGTTAATGCACATCCTTTCACATGTCCCTGCATTCATCTCCACTCTAGCAAAAAAAATCTGTTTTTTCTGTTGTATTTCCCAGAGATCTTTTCCTGCTCTCATTAATTTTTATTGCCTGGTCCAGACCACTCTCTGCTCTGCTAAACAACAGGCAAACAGAACAGAAGTCACATTCCTAGTAAAGTGGACAGCAAATTCCTCAAAAGGAAAAATAATAACCCCATGTAGTTTTTTTCCACTCTGTCCCTTACACAGTCTGGCACTTGAGTTGTTTTTTTTTAAATCCCTAACTACATCAGCTGGGGGTTTTCTGTGTTCTGTCATCAGTCACATTTAGCTTTTTCCCTCCATCCCATCTGCAAATTAATCCAGCATCCCCTGGGGTAAATTCATTGTTCAAATCATTCCTGTCAGCAGCTTGTGAAGGTCTTGGCTGGTTCACCAGTGCAAACACCGATCCCAGACCTTGTCACCTCAGCTGGGACACAGCTGCTCAGTGCCATGCCAGGCTGAGTCCTGTCCCATGGTGAGGGCCAGGCCACCCCGTGGCACAAAGATGCAGCAAATTTTGTCTCTCAGCATGAGGTAGGATTAGGGCTTGCTCTCATTTTTCATCCAAGAGGGACAGAAGCACTTTTTGATTCCACTTCATGCTGTAACCTGAAAGGGTTGTGCTCCCCCTAACACACACACAAAAAAGACTTTAGTTAATTGTTCTTTCAAATCTGCCTGCTCTGAGGGGAAATAGCTGGTGCCAATGAATAATAAATTGAGTATTTGCATATTTTCTTTTTTTTTTTTCTTTTCTAAGTTAAATATTTGATGTCATTTGCCAACTATGGATCTATTGTCTTGTCACCCTTTTTTGAGATTAATTATACTCCGAGCAAATAACTCCATGGCTCACCTACAGAAGGTGGAAATTCTGGCTGCTGAAAAGTGCCAATTTCAAAACCAATTATTTCCTTTCTCTTTTGATTAGAAGAAAAAGGTGGCAAAATCTGTTTGCTGTGCCTATTACTACCTCCTTTATTTGAGCCAAGATATTTCCACACTGCATTCGAGGCATCAGAGCTACTCAGTTTAATTGCAGCCCTTCCCTCTGAGCTCACAGAAAGGACACAGCCACAGCTCCTGAGGAGCTCTTCCCCTTGGAAGTGTGGAGATGTGGTGACCACTGAGAGATTGGACTCACTTCCAACCTCAAAGCACTGGCTCTGTGTGACAGAGCCTCGGCAGTCTCATGGGAAAAGCAAACTTGCCAGGCTGGCCAAGTGCAAAACTGACAGAAAGAACACTCTGATCAATTTTTTGTTTTTAATCTGAATACCACCAAGGTGAAATTCAACTAAACAACATATAGGGTGGCATTAAGTAACTATGTAGAATAAGAAAAATTGTTCTCACTGGGATTTTTAGGTTACATGAGCTATTTCAGTGCTTTTACAAGATAGTAAGGGTAATATTTGAGAGTAATTAATTTTCTAGTTTATCTGCAGAGTGCTTGAGTAGAGATAATTGTGTTTTATGGTGCTTGAGAAAATCCAGAAAGCAGTTCAATGTCAACTTTTCTGCTGAGGCAATCCAATCTTGCAGATTAAATACTGATAAACATACCAAAGATACACAGCTCTTGGTAAGTGTTAAAGCCCATCATACTGTAAGTGTAATTTTGATGATGACTACTTTGCCACTAACTGAAAACAACACCTGTCATTGTGTTTGAAGTAGGCAAAGTGCTGAAATGACAGTGCTGGAAGCTGTGCTCCTGTATTCAGAGGTGCCTTACAGAGACACAAGTGCAGCATCAGCTCCTGCAAACCGACTCATCTTCCTGTTTCCATATCTCATGGGAAAGGCTATGACTTTCAGAGCATGAAAAAATCTCTTTGCTCATCCCTGATCTCTCTGCCAAAATAGGGAGCAGTGGAGTGCTTCTACAATACCAGTTGTATTTTTTTGCAAGAGGCTTCCTTGACTGTGGTTGAACAACACACAGAATAATATCCATGATGCCGTGCTCCATTGTGGCAGCTGTAGGTGAAAACTACCAAGGGGCAGCAACCTTTGCTCCTAACCTATGCAGGGAATGGTTCATTCACTGCCTTCTCATGCTGTGCCTCTCCAAAATCCCATTTGCTGGGCATCCCTGTATCACCTGTCACCTTCCTTTATGATCCAACTAATTTCTCTGTTCTGGTTTGTAATATATCAGCCACCGTATGCCTTTCATATTCTTCTTGACCAATGAAAACCTAAAAGTTAACTTGCCTAAGAAGACATGTCAAAAGACACATACCAAGAACCAGTGGGCTACAGCATCCAATTCCACTGCTTTTCCATCCACACCAGATCAGCCATGGGTTTGGCATGCTCCTCAATGCACAGCCCTGGAAAGAGAGCAGGCTGCTCTGGCAAACTGGGCACCATCTCACACTGACACCCCAAGGACCTGCCCCAGGCAGGGCTGGTGGAGCTCTGCACACCCTCTGCCTCAGCTGTGGGCAGTGTCACTGCACACACCAGCAAAGAGTTCCAGAGTTTTCATTGTTCATGTGACCAACACTAATTTACTGCTTAATTACATCTCAGTGAGGAGCAGTCTTTCTCCCAACAGAAATTATTACTGATGTTAGATGGGGCTAGCACTGGCAGGGGTGCAGAAATCTATGCTTGAATTAAGGCATTATCAGAGCACATTGCTTTCCCTTCTTCTATTGTAAATTATATATTGTCCTTTAACTAGAACATTAGCAATCACAATACAAGTTTAAATACAAAGCAACAATTGTAGATTAATTAAAAGGCACATGATTAAAACCAATCATTTTGAAGATTGATAACTTTGCAACTAATTTTATGTTTCATAATTCCTGTTCTCCAACACTGTTCACAAAAATCAATTGGCAATTAATTAACCTTATACCATTCAGTCAAAACTAAAAGAATGTTGGACAACTGATTCTATCTGTTAACAACTGTATTAAACAAAATAGCCAAAGCTCCAAATAGATTTTCATAACAAAATTTCTTGAGGACAGTTTCTGTCCCCAGCTTCTTGCAAAATGAGAATGAGTTGGAAGAAGTCAGATTTATTCTAAAGGACAAAGGAGGTCACCTCTGTCACATGAAACTGCTCCAGGATAGTGTGAAAAGATGCAGGTCATGTCTACTGGCCTTCACCCAGCCACGACCTCTTCAGAGGAGAACAATGAACCCAGCCTCTGCTGCAGAAAAATAATTCCCAATGGGCTCTGTGCACTGAGGTGCAAAGCCAAAAAGCTCCATTAAAAAAAAAAAATCTTAAGTCAAAGAGAAGAGGAGAAATAAGAAGTCATGACATGACCATGAAAAGGATATGGCAACTAAAACTTAGAGGACTTTGAAATAGCAAATTAAAGTACTTCTGGAACATAAGCAGGCAAATGTAATACCAGCTAATGATAAAAAAATGCAACACCTGAGCCATAATTCCAAAAGACAAGAACTGGAAGCCATTTGACCTTGTACTTACCTTTGCCTGCTAAAGCACCTGATGGACAATTAGAGGTGGTTGTGGGGGGCTCATGACTGAGGTGCTGGGCTGGAGATCTCCAGCATGGCTCACCTCACTCCTCTCCCATTCACAGGGCCAGAGCTGCAGTCTCACCAGGAGCACCTGAATTTGAGGATGCAGAGACCCCCTGCCCACCCAGACAAAAACTGCCCCTCACCCACACATGAAAATCACAGTACTGGGAGCACTGGGGACCATGCAGCAGGCAATAAGCCTAGTAATAGATGTATGCAGGAAAACAACTTTAAAAAGCACTATAGAACTGAAAGTTTTCCCTAACAAATGCTGGATGTCGGCCTCAGTTGATTAGCATTGCAACTGAAATGTGCTTATAAATATGTCATCGTTTTGTAGCGCTCAGAAACCTCGGGAGCATTTGACAGCCCTCAGGACACTTTCCCTAAAATGCAACCTACAAAAATGTTCTCAGTTTCCTCAACACACTGGATAAAAAGATAATAGCTTTATTGGTACTCAGGCATCAGACACAGGTCAAGGGGAACACATGGGCAACATGTTATTACAGCATTTATGGGCATTTTTCCCAGCAACATTGACCAGTATGGAACACAGGACGCTGACCTAGGTGTGGACCTGGGATTATCCTGGAAGGCAGCTCCTACATTCATGAAACAGTGACAACAACCTATTACTGAGAATGTCTCACAGACATCTGTTAATTATTTAATGACACACAAAGCCAAGAGAGAACAAATACCAGGGAAAGAACTTCCCCAGTGGCAATTTATGGCCCCACCTTGGTACCTGCAGGCAGAGATAACCACTTTGCACTGGTAACAACCAGAACCATGTCACGTTCCCATGGTCACTCTCAGGGAGGGCTGGAGGTGCTGCTGCCACACAGGGTGTCAGATCAGTTTATGGATCTGACCAGGCATTAACCTCAGCTCATTCACTGGAGGTATCAGGTCCCAGTGTGCTCTCAACCTGCACCCAATGCACCACTCAGTGGCACCGTGCTGCAGCTACTGACACCCACGCAGAGGGGAGTGCAAGGTGGAAAGAGCACACCCAGCTGTGCCCCTGCTCTCTTGACTCAGCTTAAGCACATCAAGGTAGACTTGGGGAAGATGGTTATTGGGGAAGATGGTTATACTCACACCTGGGATGTCTCAGCAGCATTCTCTAACTGATCAGATCAGCCAGTTGAATATGACCTCATTGCTTCAGTGATGAAAAGTCAACATTATATGAATTTGAAACAAAAGAAATAGCACTAAATCACTAAGAACAAGCACCAGACAAGTGCAGTTGGCTGAAAGTCAGATACATTGGCTGCCAGGGAATTTTAGTTTTGTGTCTGTGTATGCATATTTTTGTGCTTTTGTGTAAAAAGTATGTAAGGATATCTGGAGGCAATGTTTTAAGCAGAGGGCACAAGGCATGCTCAAAATTCAGACTTGAAAATAGGATTTAATTGTATTTTTGAACTTATTTGATTATGTCAGCATCAAAAGTCAAGGTTGGGATTGTTTCAATTAACTGACCTAAACCTTCTCTTCTGTGTGATTCTGCATTTTAAGGAAGAACTATCTTTAGCCAAAGTTTAGGCAATACATGCGAGCTAATTATTAATTGAGTCTAAATAACATTGATTAAGGCATCTTTTCCAAGCCTTGTTTTCTCTCACCCCTGAAACGAGGATAAACACATAGCTGTCAGTCTCATCTCTGGGGGGAGATATACTTAATATTTCTCATGTGATTTTACCTTCTGGACAATGTCTATATCACTATTTATATTTTGATTTCTCACCTGATTTTTCCTTATTATTTCAGAGTTATCACATTCTGCCTGGATGTCCAGTAGTCTCCCTTTTCAAGGGTATACAGATGATTAAAAGTTTATTTTCACAAAGTATGTGGAGTGGTTTTCTCTGCTAAATACCAAAACAATATTCAATTGGGAGAATTAAGCTTATGAAAGAGATGTTAAGGCAATGTCAAAGATCTTTCAGGGAGACGGAACTTCTGTGCAATAACAACATGGTTGGATTAACTTTACAACAAAAGGAAATTAGACTGGATTTCTACAGAGTCAGTTTTGTTATTCTAGCTAACAATATGATTAACATTGAATGAATAGTAAAGGCCTCATTCATGCTTCACTTAGCTCAAATTAATGTGACTGATTACCCAGCCTCTCTGTACTGGCAGAAATTCTTGTGTCTCCTAGGCTCATTTATCCAGAAAGTCTCACTCCTAAGGGAGTTGACCCCAGGTAGAAAAAAACAATAGCTGACGCCTTTGAAGCTTTTGCGCTTCGTTGCCTTTTCCTCTGGACAGCCAGCTCCACCTTCATGTTTAAGGGGGTAAAAGTCTACAGCCCCAGAGATCCAGCTGGGCTCCCTTGTAAACATGCAATTTGACAGCAACTTCAGGAATTGTTCCTTTCTCAGGGAGGTTCGTTTTTTTCCTAAATTATTCCCATGCTCCTTCATTGCCAATGACCAGACCATCCTAGACAGAGGTTAGTACTAGGCTTGGGATTAGCTGCTTGCCCTCATTGAGGACTATCCCAGACTCCCCAAGGTGCCATGAATTAAAGCTGTTGCTGAATAACCCTTTTCTGCCAAGCACCTGAGGAACCTGAGAAGACCATATGGGCTGTGAAAATGACAATATGCACATCAAGCGCTGTTTGTGTTTGCGGGGAAAGAACAAGTCAGCACAGACTGACATCAATGTCAGCATGATGAAGGCTGCAGAAAAAAATGTAAGCTGTAGATTTATCCTGAGAGGCAGGAAACCAGGCAGGAGCAGTTAAATTCCATCCCTCCTACTAACACTGGAGCAATCCGCTGCCTAAACATAATCAACATGAAGAGCCTTGATTTTGTCTTCTCCTCATCCTCACTTAAGGCAACACAGATGAAAACTGGAGGCAGTGAAAACAGTCCTGAAACATATCCTGAATTGCATAAGCAAGCAACTGTCTCTCTGGGAGCTCACATACTCCCTACATTATCTCCCAAAATAATTCCACCAGAGGAACCTGACTTTCACAAATGCACACAAGGCACCAGCAAGACTAAATGCCTTTTGTGGTTTCAAGACCTGGTGGTGCTTGAATCCAACACCCATCCCCCACCATAAAAGCCTTCAGCTGGATTTCTAGAGCTGGACTGAATGGGGAACTGAGTCCTGGCTTTATCCTTTTGCATTCATGGCTGACTAAAAGGGAGCCCACTAAGGATGTCATGGCATTGCCAGGGCTCTCACTGCAGTATTGGCACTGACCAGTGGGGATCTTACTGGCCAACCTTCAACTTGTCTCTTTAATCACCAGAAAAATGACCATACTCTCTTAAATGGTACTAACTCTCCTGCTGAACAAAGAGCCAAAGCAGAAGTGGCTGACCTGAGTGCAACCTGGAGGGCACAAAATGGGAGCAAAAGCATTGAGTCAAACCTGCCAAGCCTACTTGGCTTCTGCTACTGGCAAGGTACTGGGAGGGCAGCACCTGGAGATGGCTTTTGGGAGCCAGAAGAAGATGGGGAAATGTGGGAAGAGGAGGCCTGAAGAAGGCTCTGATGGTCTGTGGATGGAAGAGGAGGAAAGCAGGCTGCTCAGAGTGAAGATCCAGAGGAAACTCTGACACACCTTGGGGCATCATGTAATATTGTCACAATACTTCCATTTTTAAGGCACTCAAAGAAGTTGAATGCCCTACATAGTATAAGGAAGTTTATCCAAGCTAGAGAATAAGGTATGGATCTTACCACTGGTGAAGTGAAGGCACCATCTGCTTTTTCAGTGCATTTGCCCAAGAAGAACACCTGAAAGAAACTAATTCTGGTACTAGTCATTTGGTAAATTTCTTTGAATGCAATTCTTAACACTACAGGCTAGGTAAATCTTAACTGCTGTGTTAGTTCAGATAGACAAAATCCAAATCCAATATCATACCAAGGCCTGACATTAAGCCAATTGCTGCTGGGCTATGAAACACATGCACATCTTGAAGACTTTTGATCTTTCAGAATGGGTGACAGGAACACGCTCCATACTGAAATGATCTGGCTGTGGTAGCATGACTCTGAACACTGCCACGTGTTAGAGACAATGTGAATTGCAAAAAAAGCTTGTTTCCTTTACACTGGTCACTGGTTTGAGCAGTGGAAACCACCATTTCGGGCCATTTTCACAAACTCATGTGAGAAGAACAGAAGGAATTACTGAATATCTTCTCTAAATCACATGCAGTTGTCACTACTGGTAGCTCCTGCATGACAATATCTGAGTCTCCTGGTGGTCTTTCTGGCATCTGCAATGCACATGTCACTGGTAATCAGAACCAAACCAAATCCCCCTCAAGTCCTCTAAGACAAACAAGAGAAGAATGGGAAAGTATCCCAATATTCTTCCTGGCAAAACTCTACAGATGCTTAATTTTTATCACCATCATGTAGACTACTTGTGCAAAAGTTAACAACACAAAGAAAGGAAAATAAAAGGTTTATCCAAGAATATACATGTAATTTTCATAGGAGAGTGAGTCCTTGAGTTGTGCAAAGGGCAAAGGTGTGACAAAGTTAGGTGATATAACCCCAATTTTCAGCCCTACATGCTCAAAATATTTCACATCTAGCAACATTTATGTGTACTCCCAAAAGTAAAAATCAAGAAATTGTACAGGAATGAGCATTCATACATATACATATCCGTTTTACTCTTGAATGGAAAAAAAAGTTTGTACATTGAATTGGAAAGCCCTATAGTCCAGAATATGATTCCAGAATGAAAACAGTTGCAAGAAAACCCCATTCCAATAGATTGTGTAGTTTGTCCTTAGCTAAAAGCAAATCCATGTCTAATTGTAAAGATTTGTCATTAGGACAGATATATATGTATAGTAGTCTGAGCAAGAGAAAGGTGATCAGATTTGGTACTTTTTCTCATGTTGCTTTTTTCATGGTAGTTAATTAATCTACAAACTAAACTCTTTGTACAAAAGCTTTTGTAGAACTTCTGACTTCATGTTTTTGAAGATTATCCTCACACAGCTAGTAACACAGAGCATTGTTTTGATGATGGCAATGATGCTGAAAACCAGGAAGATAACCATTCTCCTTCCTGAAAGGACACACGGCTTTTATGAGCATTCCAAGAAACAAAACAATAATAGTAATATGGCGTTCGAGAAGAATGCATAATTCTTTCAGAATAACACTAAAGGACATTTAAAACATGTTGAGATGCTGAAGCATGTCCAGAGAAGGACAACAAGGCTGGTGAAAGATCCAGACGTGTCCTGTGAGGAGATTCTGAGGAAGCTGGGGCTGTTTAGCCTGAAGAAGAGGAGACTCAGGGGAGACCTTATCACTCTCCACACCCACCTGACAGGAGGCTGTAGCCAAGTGGGAATTGGTCTCTTCTCCCAGGCAACCAGCAACAGGACACAGTCTTAAGCCACACCAGAGGATGTTTGGATTGGACATCAGGAAGAAATTCTTCACAGAGAGGGTGACTGGGCATTGGAATGTGCTGTCCAGGGAGGTGGTGGAGTCATCATCCCTGGAGGTGTTTAAGGAAAGACTGGATGTGGCACTCAGTGCCATGGTCTGGTTGTCAAGGGGGTGTCATGTCATAGGTTGGATTTTATAATCTCAGAGATCATTCCTGACCTCATTGATTCTGTGGTTCTGTGCCTTTGGGGAGAGCAAAGAAAGGACTCAAGTCCTGAAAAGACAAATATGACGCCAGAATCCAGAGTAGGATACATATGGGATTAATTACACAACAAGACAATAGACACAAATACATCTGCACACTGCGTTACATACTATCTTTTTCTAAATCTAGCAAGTTTCCCTGCTCTGACATGCACGTACAGTTTTCCAGGCTGTCTGTTGCAAGGACAGAAGTACATAATTTACCCAAGGTAACTCTGCCAGGAAATCCCTCGGGATGGATGAGATGCAGGAGCTCTCCAGGGCCTCCTGCCTGGAGCCCTTTGATGTGAGCACACAGCCCTGCTGGGCAGCAGGCAGGGTCTGCCACGATGGCCCTGTGCCAGGCACACTGTGCATCCCTGGCTCCTGGCACAGAACGAGTGTCATTCCCGGGAAGGAAAACCTCCTCTGGATGCCAGGGGAACAAAACCAAACGACTCCTGGCAGGATGCAGAACAGGGATTATTCAGGCACAGCGGATCCAGGTATCAATTTGCAGAGTCAGAGACTGAAAAACTGACAAGGCAAACACGACTGGGAGGAGGAGGAGGGACAGAAAGATACAGAGAGATCTTCCCCCTTCCAAGCCAGATATAGTGTTTTTGGCAGAAACATGATTAAGATTTAATTACTAGTAAGAACAATCTTAGAATCCCTAAAGGAAAACCCTGAGTTCACAGCAGGAATAAACCACTAAATTAATTTTTGTCAGTGCTTGCATAATCCAGGCTAAGGCAGAACTAACATTAGGCTTAAAATTCCTTGTAGAGCAAATCTTTGCCTTACTCTGGAAGGGATTAAATATCCATGAACATGCTCAGTTGTGGTATCACAAACCAGTAGTTTGTCTGGTAAAATAAACATATGGAATAGGTTTTATTGAGCTTATTTCATAAACCAGAACAGGTAACAAACTCAGAAGGGCTGCCACTGAACCCAGCCTTGCAACTTCACTCTAACATGGACAGGGAGACACACTGAATGCCAGGTGGGAACATCTGGCTTCCATGATCAGCAAACTCTTTTCCCCACAGTCTCAATTTCTCCTCCAGAAAGACACAAAGCACTGTGTTCTCATGTTTGCCATGTTTTTGCAAAGGACAGAACAACGGAGTAAGTTTGTCAGCTAAACATCTGCTTAGCTAGCTTCACATAACAAGCAAACAAAAAACTTTCAAAAGTCTTAATTGACAGAGACACTATTGAGTTTCATGTGTCTTTCAAACTTGGGCAACAGGGACAGTGTTCCAGTGTTTCACCAACCTCATCATAAAGACTCTCCTCCTTGTATCTAATCTGAAGCTTCTTTCTTTGGTTTAAAACCATTACACCTCATCCTATCATTACAAGTCCTACTAAACAGATTGTCCCTGTCTTCCTTATAAGCCCTCTATAGGTATTGCAGAGCTGCAACAAGGTCTTCCTGGAGTTTGGAGCCTTCGTTTGTCCCAGATGAACAACTCCAACTCTCTCAGCTTTTCCTCATAGCAGAGGTGCTCCAGCCCACAGATCATTTTCATGGCTGTAGTCTAACAGGTCCACATCTCTTCTATGCTAGGGACCCCAGAGCTGGATGCAGTTCCGGGAGGAGTCTCACCAGAGCAGAACAGAGGAGCAGAATCCCCTCCCTCACCCTGCTGGCCACGCTGTTTTGGATGTAGCCCAGGATATATTAGGCTTTTGGGGCTTCAAGCACACATTGTTGGCACATATCCCACCTCTCATCTACCAGCCCTGCCAAGTCCTTCTCCACAGGGCTGCTCTTGATCCCTTCATCCACCAGCTTGTATTGGTACAAGAGTAATCATGGCAGTCAAACACGAGCAGCAAAGAACAGAGAAATTTTATAAGAAGGTGCTCACACATGTAAGCAGGAAAGGACTGTGAAACTTGGGACACCTCATAGTACAAACCTATAAATACTTCACCAGCTGATGTAAGTAAAGCTGTTTTGGCTTGCATAAGAGCAAAACTGGCTGCAACTACTTCAGGCATGAAAAAAGGCTTGTGGATCCAAGCCCATGCCTGTTAGAACAGTTGATACAGCCAGAAAACACAGACAATACCTGCTCTGATCCCCAAGCCTCACCTTGCTCACATTCACTGTGACAAAGCCCAGTGAAGTTCCAAGAACCAGGCACACAGCCCTGCCAGGACTTGCAGGGGAGCCATGGGACCTGGGCAATCCTAATGCCCCACCGTCCTGCATCACAGATGACACCCCACTCCAGGGACAAAATAGCCTTGCCAGCCTGAGGGCTGCTCTGGACCAAAGCACCATAGCTATTTGTGAGCACCAGGCTTGCACAGCGAGAGTTGGCACCCCCTCCCTAGGCACACACCAGGCTGCTCAGCAGCAGCTTGTCTAGCTCCAGCCTGCCATCTGCACCCTGCATGTGTAAATATGCCCTTTGCAGCTGTGCAACCCCTCTGGATGTTTCACTGACCTATATTCCCACGTGTACACCTCACAGAGCAGCACCAGTGCTCTGCAAGCGCCATTTCTTCCCCACATCACAGCCCCCCCATCCCCTTGCACACTGCAAAAAGGATCACTGCCAGCATGACCTCAAGCCTCAGACAAAAGCACAGCTCTTTGGCTGAGAATTTAGGCATCACTCAGCTCTGACACACTCACCAAAGGGGTTTGAGAGATGGAGCAGCACAGTTTGGTTCACCAGATGTACAACTGTGTCTAAACAGCAGCGGGCAAGTATGTCAGGCACCGCAGGAGCTCCCTAAACAGGCCCATTAGCCAGAAAAATAGGGCACTCTGCCAATTAAATTATTAACCTCCAGGCGTATTTGCATGCATCGAACATACTCAGCTTTTCCAGTTTTACTCCTTTTGCTACAATCAGTGACCCATACATGTCACAGCACTCTATGTGGCAAGGAAAACATTTTTATAACGTTTTGTAAGTGAAGAATAGCAGAGACTAAGCCCTGCAGAATATCATATGGCGAGTCAAAAGAGCCTGGAGAAAGGCCTCCTGACTCACCATACAGTGCTCGGTCCATCCATCACATCACATTTCGGTGTAGGGACACTGTGTGTCTGTCATACACCGATAAAGTTGTACAATACAAACAAAGGTACTAAGTATGAAATCTTAAAGCACATGGGATTTTTACCTAAGTGAACAGTCTCTTGTTTTCTGTTCAACTTCTTACATGGATAAAATCACATGCACCTTAAAGTCTTCACAGGCCGTGCTTTAAAACGTGCAAAGATCTTGCATTTCAAAAACTGTAAAAATAGAAACAAAAATTAAAAAAAAAATTTAAAAGACAATTGTTCAGCTTGCATGGTACTATTTTCCACTCTTTTCTGCTCTGAAGCAAATGCATGCTTCTAATCAATGGCACTCTGGGCTCTGTTGCACGGGGTAAATCACCCTGAAGTGCTATCAAATGCACAGCAGCAGCACAGGCCCCAGAGGCAGTCTTAGATCCTCTGACTACGTTTATGGTCACAAATTTTTGACTGCAGTTAGAGCTGAAAGACTGACATGCTTTCATTCCTCAGGTCAAACTAATTCGTATTTTAAACGCGTCAAAACTTCTAAAAATCACTTCATCATTTACATCACAGCCATGGGTGGTTTTTTCCCTAAGTTTGAACAGGGGAAGTACAGACATTAGCCTGCTGGGGGAAGCTCTGCAGCATAGGAAGCTCCTAAGTACAGCTCCCGCTGGTTTTCAATGGGAATTATGCCCTTCAGTGCCACGAATGCTTTTGAACACTTACTCCACAATGCACATCTTTCTTCGCAAGCTCCACGCCGAGCAGCACTGCCCTTTGGCAATGGGGAATGTCTGACTGCTCTCCTGATGTAATGCAAACAGAGAAGTGAAAGAGAGAGACAAAAACGACCTTACTTCAAATCGCAGAGCAGGGTTGTCTGTATTAATCAGTTCAAAATAAGAATATCAAAGAGTGGTTTCCATAAGTTGATATATTTGACAGGGCATTTTGAGAGGCTCAAGAATGTAGAAACAACTTTTAAACAGTCAGAACAAAAGCAATAGACAAAACCAGGTGTTAAAAAGCCTCTAACACGACTGAGGTTCCCCTAGTAAAGTCCGTTTTGATCATCATATTTTAATTTCACACAGCTGTGAGGTGAACATCATCTTAGCCATATGCTCTAGCACCATCTAGCTTGTGCCTAAGGTACTTTCTCCTCAAGTAGGGAAATGGTTAATTTGTCATAAATGCGTCATTTCCTTCAAGTATGACTGTCTATGCTTCAGTTATTTCAGTTATTTTGACATTATAATCCAAATGAAAGCAAAGATAGTGAGTACAAAACAGCCTCACATGTTAAAGAGGCCCCTTCATGGATCAATTCCTTCAGCTGTATCCTTTTCCATCTGCCAGTTTATCTGTTCCCTCTTTTCTGTGCTTGAATCCTGACAAAGATACATATGTGTGTTAGATATTTCTAAAGTTTACACTTCAAATTTTGTTTGTTTAAAAAAGGTTCCGTAGAGGAAATCATTAAGAAAAACAACAAAGAATGGATCAAAATAACACAACACCAATTCTTATTAACAAGAGGAAAAGCACCAACAATATGGAAAACAGAAGAATTGCTGTTCACCACAGGCAAGGCTGATGATCAGTATTGGGAATGGCTTTTCTCACAGAGGATTGAGGTGGCTGCCAGTGGGACTTGTGCCCCACAGAAGTCACCTTGATGCACTCTAGCTCAGAGCTCAAATGCAGGCAGTGCAAGCGAGAGGAAAACCTCCAATGAACCACTTTGTGGTGTGGGAACTGATGTTTAACTTGGATCACCCAGAAAATTATATGTGATTCCATTCACTGTGTGAGCTGACATAAACAGACAGATTCCCTAAAGTGAAATTCATACTTATGGAAAATGTGATAAGGACCACCATTACCCTGCAGCAGATGTCGTCAGAAGACTTCTCCCAAGGAGTCAAGAGGGCTGTTCTTTCCCTAATCCTTGATGGAAATGTCAGGAGAGTTTTTCAAGTTGTGAAGGTTCTCTAGTTACACTGCTGCAGGGCTCATCAGAAATATTTGTAGAGACCTAACTAATATTTTTGGGGTGGGCTTCCACTTCTCCCTGGAAAGCACCACGTAGCTGAACACTGACTCTCATGGCACAGGTTTACGCTGCAGCAGAGTGTAACAGAGGATGAGGCATGCATAAAACTGTGTGCAATGCCACTGGGAGAGGTCACATTGGACTAGTGCTCATGTTATCTCCCTCCTGAATGAGAGCAGACAAGTTCTAATGCACCTGCCCTGGCAGCCCCGGGGAGCAGTCTGAGCTCCTCCATTGCGAAGGACTTTGGCAAAAAGCAGCTGGGGCAGGCATTGATTTGGATATTGTTCCCACTTTTGCTGAGCCAAAGCTTTAGGATGGAACTCAGCTGGTTTGTTTCCCTGTCAGCAGCTTCATGACTAAATTAGCTAGTGAGTCACAAAGTGGTGATGCCAAAAGTGCAGCAATGCTGGGAGCCTGGTCACAAGCAGGTGTATCTAGAGACCAAGCAAAACCCTATTCTTCTGCCAAAGCTGCAGCACAGCTTTATGTGTTTATGTGAAAAGTCCTTAAGGCTGTTAGTCAACTAAATTTTGCAAACATGGTAAGTCTCCAAGACTTGAGCCTTTCTAATGCAAGGCGATGAAAAGCACGGGAACCAGGCTCAGCAGGGACATTGCCCTTCAGAGGGATTTAGAGATCCCCAGCTCAGCACTACGCCAGGGCAAACCATTCTCAAAACCCGCATTTTCCTGCCTGCAGGTTACAATATGTTCACAGAGGCAGAAAGCTCATTAGCAGCCCTGATCTAAAGGCCATCCTCTCTGACTCTGTGTCCCCACGACATGCCCATGCCCGTGTTCTCCTGCACAAGGGTCCCTGGGAGCGCTCCCACCCTGGAGCTCCCGGGCTGGCGGTCAGAGCCCGGGCACAGTGACAGACCGCGCGTCTCTCCTGGCAGCACGCACTGATTTCACAGAAGATGCTCCATCTGTCACCGCGCTCTGCAGCAGAGCTTGACCTCGCTAGCACTAAGGAAGCCCCAGAAGATTAACATTTAATGATGTTTTCGGTTTCAGCCCTTGTAGTTTTTCATCTCTCAGGGCAGACATGGAAGAGAAAGAAAATGGTATACTATGTACAGCATATGGGCCTTCTTTCAGCCATCTGCTTTAATATGCTTACTTTGACAGATTCAGATTTCTAAAATAATTTCTGCATTGAAAAAAAATCTACGTATACCTTAATCCAGAAACAGAACATTGTTGCTTCTTGTATTCCCAGACCACTTTTGTTTTGATTTGTGTAACCAGCATACCTAATTCAGTTTAAATAAGTAAACACAGGAGATATGGTTCTTGGTAGCTGTCTGAACAGAAGCAAGGAAACTAAACCTTGCCAAGACAGATGGACTAAAAGAGATCCTTCATGTCACTCTTTGTTGTCTTGAAAAACACATATAACCACACAACTTAATGCAAAAATAAATCTTTAAGGGACAGTAAAGTGAACCAGAAACACAGAGTTTCCATTCTTTTTGTTAAACACTCTTTTTATATATTTTCTGCTTGTGAAGCGCCCACCTTGTGCTCTGTGCTCAGGAGCACGTGCAGATAAAGCACCTGGAGGTCTGCTCTGTTCCCAGAGCCCCATCAGAGCTGCCTGGAGCACTGACTGAGGTCAGTAAGATCACAAACACAGAAGCTGTTGAAGAAACAAAACTGTGGTATGAAAGTTCACGAAGCATGTATTTGGTTTCATGGCTGAGCATTTGATGACTTAGGTTAGTATTTGTAGGAAATAGTGACCTGAAAAAGGGATTTACATGAGAAAGTATAGGGACAAAAGTGATGGCTTTGAAGGAAGGAGAAACACAAAAGCCAGCAGAGAGATTCCAAGCCCATTGAACAGTTCTGGAAGATAAAGGTAAGAACTCTAATTTCAGGATTAAATTCTTGGGATTAAATTCTTTGGGACTAAATTCTTAAATTAAATTAAATTTTGGTATGAAATTAAATTTAAAGTTACCAAGAGACAATGCAATAGGCAGAACTTTAAAGCAAGTAGATCACCTAGGACAGCGATAGAACAACTGACAAGACAATAATTGGTACTGCTTCAGCCACAATGCTGTAGGGGGAAGCTAGATGGGAACACAGGAGGCTACAGGGGGAGAGAAGGAACTGAATACCACTACAGTCACTTCAGCAGCCAGAGCCCAGCTGTTATGTGCACTTTACTAAAATAGAATACCTGAGATGCCAAAAGTCCAGTGAAAGTAAGAGCTGTGCAGTCATGAGGGTAAAAACAAGGCAATTAACCTGTCCCACGCAGTAGCTCTCATAGTTTCTTTTTTTAAGGCCCTTGAGCCTTCAGCAGCCAGTCAAGCAATGCTCACCAGCGCCCTACCAGCAATGAGGTTACCTCAACAAGTTGCTAGAGCAAGTTTCTTTGCCTGAAGAAATCAGAAAACTATTATCAATGCCTAAAAAACCTGACAAAAGTAAATTGGGAAGACAGGAGGCCACTTTTTTTGCAGCCAAGACCCTCCAAAGGAAGAAAAAGAAATTGCTTCTTAGAGTTTAAAATTGTGAAATCATAAGGTTGCAGCAGATCCTAAGCAGCCTAGAAACTGAGAATGAGTTTGCAGAAAGGGTGCCAATAAAGGCTTATAACACCCGCAGTAATTTAGAGAACAGCTCCATTCACAGTCAGAGCTTGTGCTCAACTGTCCCAATCACAGCAGATCTGGCTCAGAGGAAACTTCATCTTCCTGGTATCATGGAAGGCCATGTGTTAAATGCTGCAGGTATTCCATGTTTTCCTGGCCCATCTGTGTCCTACTCTGCTGTAGGATGGATACTCCTGCACTGGTGAGCCTAAGCAAATCATTCCTCAGTGAAAGAAAACCTTTAGAAAAATTTGGCTCTTCAACCTGCACATCTCACATCCCCTTGCTAAAGTTCAAAGCAGATAGTAATGGTACGAAATCCTAAAGGAAATTTACTGAGTAGTAAAAATGTGTCTTTGCAGTTAAATGCAACTACAGAAATAAAAGAGTAAAGCCTAACAAAACCAAACTCCCTGCAGCAAAATCCTGATATATCATCATCAGGCATTGTTTGTAAGCATCATCATATCGTGTTCTTTCTGCCCCAAACATATGCACTGACACAGTCCCCAATAGCAAGACAGAGCAGGGAAGGAAAAAGTGCAGCAAAGCCCTGTAAGCAGATCTGTCTCCCTGTACAACATTTTCAGGGTATCATCCTTAAGTGTAGGGTCTTGGCCCATGTATGGGTGGCATAACTACAGGATATAACCATTATAACCACCACTAGATGTAAAGATACCCAAATATATCAGCAAGAATAATCACAGTCTCTAATTAACACTGAGAAGTCAGAAAATATAGATCATGCTTAGCTACTGCCTCATTTTGTTAACAAGAGATAATTGAAAAAACACATGCTAAAGTGATTGCCTAATCATCACATCAAATTTGTTAAAAATTCAATTCATCATGATCAAATAGTTATTTACAAAAAAGCAACAACACACAAAGCACATTACTTGTATGGGGTCTATCTCACCAAATCTGAACAAACTGCCTTTGTGCAAGGAACTTTACAGAGGAATGAAGATCAAAACTGTGTCCCAGCAGCTTTCAGGCTAATTTTGGGAATCAGAGTATCCTTCCTGCTGCTCCATCACTTCTAGTTTGAGAATTATTCTTGTCCCTTTGCTGTGCATCTTGAGGAACCTCTGTTGTTGCCCCTTGCAGCACTACCCTGACCCCACCCAATCTCCCTCTACCATCAAGGTAAAGGTCCACAGGAAGAGCTTGCATGACTCTGTGCCTCCAAAATACAGGATTATTTGCAACAAAAGTCCTCGGTCACCTTCACCCCCTAATGGTATTCTCTTAATCTAGGTATTCAGTGAGGAAATGTGTCATCCAAATGCATAATGAATTATTTGTAGGTAATTTAACCTGAAGAGCTTTGTTCCAAATTCATGTCAAGCTCTGCAGATCTAACAAAGTAGTCAGAACACAATTTATTTTAGGAATCAGCAATATGCTTTAGGCAGAAATCTTAACTTGTAAATACTGCATTCTGGCCCAGCAGATTTCGTTCCTGATAGACCATGACCACTTCATAATTCTAGGGCAAAACCATGAAGATTAATAAAAAGCAGAAAAAGGATTTTAATCAACACAGCCAGCTGGTCTGTGGTTTGGATTATGTTGCGGAAGGCAAAGTGTAACATTAAGATTGAATGAAAAATGCAAAGCACTGATTACCCTGCAGACTATCTACCAGCTAAATTAACATTAAACTCAAATTTGCAACTCCTGTGCTTATATTACTGCATGTAGGCAATTGTGATGTATTTAATATCAACTAGAATTTTTAAAGCCAGCCTTTAATATAATGAGTTTTGTTTCAAATCCTGTTCATAGCAGTCACTTTCCACCTGTTACTAAGAAGATGACCTATTTTAGATCTCATCCTTTAGAAGTATTGTGATGAGTTCCTTTTCCGGAGGGAGTAAAACAGGACACAGGATGTCTGGAAAGCAACTAGATGAGGCGAGGGAGCCGCTTAAAACCCAGGAGCAGGAAGATGAAGGCTTATCCAATACAGGGGCATGCAGCCAAAGGATGCATTCTGGTCTGCGAGGAACAGCTTTGGGGCCTGGGAGAAGGTGCCTCCTCCAGGACACAGACCCAGAGAGGCATCAGGGGCTGCAGCCTGGCCACTCTCCTGATCAGCAGATGTAGGCTGCTGCCAGCTGCTGTGGGGTGGAGGGAGAAAAGGGGAAACAAGCTGGCTGGACCCTGGCCAAGGAGCAACAAAAGGCTTGTGTGCCATCCCCACATCGTCCTGCCCTGCCAGCCACCCAGCCTGCAGAGCACCATAGCAACCACAGTTAAAATTGGGTCAGGATTGCCAGTGCAAAACCTGTTATTTTGAGTATAGGGTTGCACTGAAAATGTTCATTCATGTGCTATTTTGACA
The DNA here is from genome assembly GCF_009819885.2 of Catharus ustulatus. Classification (NCBI taxonomy): domain Eukaryota; kingdom Metazoa; phylum Chordata; class Aves; order Passeriformes; family Turdidae; genus Catharus; species Catharus ustulatus. The sequence continues at coordinate 49,767,221 of NC_046224.1, forward strand.
GAAAACATGCTATGTGTTGAAGCTGAAGAGGGGAGAGGAAACTACGCTTACTTATGAGGAAATCAGCACTCAAAGTGCTGTGAGTGCACGAATTTTTCTTTTTTTACTGCCACCATACCTGGACAAGGCACACTAGGACTAAAGCACCATTGCACATCTTGAATCTCACTGAGGCTCCAGGCAATGCCTCTGGTGCCCTGGGTGCATCAGCCAGGCTGCTCCTGACCACCTGCCAGCACAGCCCAAAGATAAGCAGAAGGGGAAGCAAGTCACTGGACACATATATGTGATCAAGGACTGGGACATAATTATGCTTTGGCCTTTCCTTAGAAAGCACAGTTCTAACAGCTAAGTGCATGACTTGTAGCCAGCAACTGCCACTCCAGGTATTATGTGATGGTTTGCAGATGTTGATTGAGATTACTCTGTCCATATTAGAAGAATTTAACAAATACTATGCATGCGTAAGTGCCGGGAGAAGGGTGGAACTGTAACAGTGAAAACAGTTTCTTTCAATTACTTGATACTGACTGTACAGAAAAAAATCCATTCATACTTTTTCTGGAGAAACATTTCTGTAGCTTGAGAAGGATATTGAGTTAACATGCCAGAATCAGAGCATTCAAGCTGAAAAGCTAAATCTAGACCTAGTACACTCCTCACTAGGTCTGATTTTTCTAAAGTGCTGAGCACATTATTTTACTAAAACAGGACCTGTTTGATTAGTCCCAGACATATATAATCCTGACACATCTGAGCATCTCAGTGTGCCCAGTTCATGTACCCTTACAACACTGACCCACTTCCAAACACTCTTCCCCTTCATGAAGTAAAAATACAATTAGCAAAGTTTGATTAGTGAGCAATGGGGGCATGAAGGTTTCATCAGTGGTCCCAGGTCTACAGAGGAGTGGGACTGCATCCCAGCCTCCTTGTGTCACAGCTGTTATCCAAAGCTTTGGAGCTACAAACTAAAACTTCCCAAATATCCTGTTTCAAAAAGAAGCATCTCCTTTAAGAAACCCAAGAGACATTACTCAAGATTCTTTTGTCTGGAATGAACTAAATCCTGGCTTTTAACCCAACATCAAATTAACAAGCTGATATCATCAGCTTCACTGTTTTGCTTACTAATAATTTTAAAGTGTTGACTAATTACAATCTAATTTGATAGAGACTCAGCCAAATTATATTTCTTCAAGATGCAAGAAAATCTGAAGCCAGGAAGTTGAAAAATACAAAACTTGTGCCCTCAGAAAGAAACAGATAGGAACAATTTAATAGTTCCAAAGGCAAGTAAGAAATCCCTGTGTGAGAGAACAGGCAGTTATACCCCATCAGTATGAGAAAGCTCAAATCCAAGCCAGTCCTGCCTTTTTCCTTGTCTGACATGTAGGGAACATGGGAGAAAACAAACATCTTGTGGAGAAGCAATCCACAAAAGCCAGCAGAGCAGCTGGGATTTTCGCAGTGGCAGACTATCGGTGATACAGGGCACAAATCTGAAGTAAGTTGCTCCTCTGTAGCACAATTTACCTGGGACATTAATAAAATTATTCCAAGATGAAGGCAAGATGAGTAAACGATTCCTTATCATGAGTTTCCATCAGTTGTTCAATGCTTCTAGTGTACTACAATGTCACATATTAAAGCCATGTTTTCATGTAAAGCAACATATCATATAGAAGTCTTACAGCACTGCAATTGAAAAACTGTTATTAATTTTCTTTGTATTTTGAAAGTAGTTTTTATACCTAAAATTAACTGGCTTATTTTAAACACACTGTATCACTCATATCAATAGAAAGAGTAAACCTGATATAAATCAGGTTTGCATTGTGCAGGTGGATTGGCTCAGATTCTATTGGCAACAGATTTGTAGTGCAAGAAATCAGTGACTCCTGAGTGAGGACCTTCTTGTACTGTGAGCAGAATTTAACCCATTAGCAAATCTTAATGAAAGTATTTTTCTAATTTTATAAAGCAAGCTAAAATCCTAGAAAAACATAGATAATCAGGACTTAATCCAAAGCTCACTCCCAGATCTCCCTTCAGACCTGTGCTGTGCAGGACTCCAAACTCAGTTTTGGGACTGCTAACTTCTCAGGGTGGTCTCAGGTCATGTCATAAGGCAGCCTACTCACTGCCTACCAGGCATCTTCTGAACCAGAGTCACTTGAAATGAGCTGTAATAAGAGACCAAAATGCTTCTCTGCTTACAGTTTTTTACAGCTGTGCCAAAGCTGAACCCTAACCCTAGACGGAGTAGTAAAATCCTCCTCTGCTCTTCTGCCCTGTCCTTGGTTTCTGTGAAGTGACCATGAAGGATTTTTTCAGCCTTTACAGCCTCTTGGCTTAATGCACTGGGCTTTGAAGTGATCTCTGTTCTTACTTCAAATGCTGCTGCCACTGCTAGATCAAACTTAGTGAAATCACAGCAAAGTAATTTGTGTTACAGTCAAGTAAAAACATGAATTGCCGCATCATGTTCTTGGTATGCACAGCATGGTTTGAAACCTAGATCAGATGGTACAAGATCACCCCATTCTAGCCCTGCATTTGCCTTCTGCAGCTTACAGCTGTGACTTTCACACAGCCTGGCAGCCTGCTTTGCCTCAGCTCCCTCTTAAATTAGGCAGAAATATTCCAGCAATGGATGCCTAAAGGTCTCTCACAACCACATTGTGGTAAAAATAGATAAGGAAAAGAGAATTTCCTGTTTCAAGTAGAATTTACGTAAACTATTAATAATTCATTACTTGGTATTTACAAAAATTCTTTCAACTTAGAATGACCTCTATTAAAAAATGTAACTTCATTACCGAGAACACAGAAATGGAAAAAAAAAAACAAACCCAAAACAACAAACATGGTTAAACTTTTTCAAACTTTTTCATTTGGAAAGGTCAATCCATACTTCCTTTGGCTGTTCCCTTGCTGGCCCTGTGGTATTCTTCTCTGGTAGCTCTAGTTCAATGCCATACAAGGGAGAAGGACAGCAGGAGGCCAAGAATGTCACCAGCCCAGTGCTGTCAAGATGAGTTCCACTTCCCCAAAGTAAAGTGAAGGCTCAGCAGCTAGGGGAGTGAAAATAATTCCTAGAGCTTCTACATTTCCAGTCTGAAACGGATCAAAATTTGGTCACGCAGGTCAGTCATTCACTGGGTTTCTGGTGGGGCTGTATCACAGTTTAACCCTAGTAAGTATCTAAAGAGCACCCAGCCACACTTCTTTTAACTCCAAGTATTTAATTCCTGCTAGGTCTTCCCTAGATTTTGCTAAGATTGATATTTATTATCTCAGACATGTTAGAATACAGCCTTCATACAGCCACATGTCACGTGAAACCTGAAGGAAATCTTCAGCAGTGTCTTACTACAAACATGACAGGACTAGAGAACTACAGTAATTTCATTATTACAAGCTGCACCTGATTATAAGCCGCACTTTCGGGATGTCGGCAATATTTCATTCTTCCTCCACACATAAGCCACATCGGATTATAAGACGCACTTTTGTGCACAGCGAGGATTCGTGTGCAACTTTCACAAAGTTGCCAATTAGTAACAGAATCGCGGGATCGCGGGGTTTACTGGCTTGGCTCGGGCCGTGCGGGTTCGGCCTGCTTGGGGCTGCCAACAGGGCTGGGTGGCCCAGCTCGGTGCTGTTGCTCAGCGGGGCCGCTCAGGCAGCGCTGCTGTCACTGCCAGGCTGGCTCGTCCCCGCCTGCACCACCGCCACCGTGTTTGCTCGCCCTGGCCCGTTGCTGCCGACCCCGGCTCTGCCGGGCTTCCCCGCGCCGCCGGGTTTCCCCACCTCTGCTGGGGCCGGCCAGGCTCCAGCTCGGCTTGGGGCTGCTGCGGGCTCCCACTTCCGGGTTGGCAACTTTCAGAACATTGTTCATATATAAGCTGCTCCGGATTACAAGCTGCACTTCCGGGTTCGGGCCAAAATTTTAGTCAAAATGGTGCGCCTTATGATCATGAAATTACTGTAGTTAAGAATTCTTAAATGGTCAAACTGATGTGTAATTAAATCACCACAAGCTTTTTAAGAAAAAAAATGGTTGCTATCCCACATGCACCTCACCCTAGACTCAAATTACAGAAAGCCTTTTGATGACAGGAAACACTTAGAGTTTATATTCTCCTGCTGCAGTGTTCTGTGCCACTGGGAAGGATATTACAATCCAGAATAGTGTGATGAAAACCAGGTGGGTCTAAAAAGGCAGAATTTTTGTTCAAAATGCACTGTGACTCTACCCTCAATTACAAACTACAAAAAATTAAAGGCACAAATTTCTGATTATTTTGTATCCAGAATTCCAACACCAGTTATTTCCTGGAATATTACAGAGGACCACAAATACTTCCCAGGAAAAAAAAAACCTACACTACAAAAAAAACCCCTTAAACACATAAGGTCAAACAAATGAGTCATTTAAGGAAAAAAGCCAAACATTGCAATTGACCCCAGTTAAGCACTTGCATCTAAAAAAAATCAGTGAACAGGAAATTCTTAAAGGAAATCCCAAAATACTGACAAAAGAAATGCCAGATCAAGTCACAGAAACAAATTAAACTCTCTCATTACATTGTCAGGCAATAAATGTACAATTAAGGCACACTAGTGTTTACAAAGACTGTGGCAAGTTCTTTTTTAGGCATTAATTTTTCTTCCTAATGTTTCCCTTTCACTGCTAAATAATTTCATTCAGAGGACAGTTGTTCAAATGTAGCTTTCACATCATAAATCTTTAAAACCCTACAGTCTCTCTATTATATTTACTTTCTCTTCTCTACACAAAAAAAAAGATTGATCTAAAGATACCCTACAACAGTATTTACACTTGAGTTGATTATTATATCTGATTTATTTCTGAGCAACTAATGTAAAATTTCATTTAAATAGCTTTTCTTTAAAAATGTATTTCCTAAATATAAACAGAAATAATTTTCCCATGCAGGTGTGTATCCATATGTGACTTAGAAAGCCGTGAAGGCAAGGCATTCTTCTTCTCAATATTTCTATTCTTTCATCATACTAACACAAATCACAAACACCTAGAAAAAATATAACCTGAATTTAGGAGTAAATATTTCATTCCTGGTGGACAGTTTCAGAGGGGGAAGAAAAAGGTAGCTAAAATATAACTCATTGAAACAGCAATAGCATTGTTAAATCACACAGCTGTGGCAGTGATGACAGGACTGCTTTCTGAAATGGAAGCACACAGACAATTGATCTGACCTGTTGTTCCCTAAGTTACACTTATTTTACAGGGCATTTGCAGAGTCCTACATTTCTCTTTTAGAGTTTTGGTTGGTTTTGGTTCTGTTAACAAAAAATAAATGGATTTATATCTAAAAGAATACAGCAGATACTAAAAGAAGGCATATGCCTGTAGGACAGAAGCAGGTCTCCTTATTGCTAATAGCATTTAATCATCTTCCCATTTTCTGAAAATTGAAGGGTATCCCAGCTCAGCAGTGCTCCTACTCATTTGCTCTTGTCTGCTATACATACAATATGATATAACTTCACTATGATCCATACGATCATTTTATTTACACATCTGTAGCAGGATACTCTGTGTGGGATGCAGTAAAAACTTCAGCAATGCAAATTTTCCAAAGCTATCACAGGTGAACTGAGAGGAGGTGTCATGCTGCTTTTGGTGTTGACTTATGCAAAACCAAATCTGACTCATCAACCTCAAATTAAACTTCCTGATAGTGAGGTGAAGGTTCAGCAGATATTGTAAAGTATCCTTATCTAAAGATGCTGAGCTGACACAGCTGACCTGGAGACATATGACCGACAGTGAACCACTTTATACTATAAAAGAACCACATATATATACTATAAAAATGCCACTTCCAAATGGCAGGGATTTCTAGCATACTCCTTCTTGGAGCCTGTGTGGAGATTCCTCCTTTGGCTGGGGATGCCTCTCAAGGTGAACTAAAGATGTTTGCCCACAGTTATTGGTATGGGTGAGTAACATTGATCTGTACTCAGTAATTGTTTCTTTTTTTGATATCTTTAATATCATTGCTTCAATATAATGCATGATCATACACTATACTTGTAGTGTTAGCTTCTATGCTGTGTAGTAAGTAATTCCAATTAAGATCTTTTTGTCTAATCATTTATCATAATAAATCATTAATTTTTATAGATCTGGCTTACCATCCTTAATTCTGCATGACAAAATTGTACAAAGGTTCAATTACACATGTATAATTCTTTAGACTTAAACCATTGACGAAGTCTAAGGCTAAGATTGGATCCAATTCCTCTCTGAGGAGTTCAGAAAGCCAGAGGTCATTCTGCACCTTGTGATTTAATTGGAAGGCTTCACTAATAAACTTTGAAGCTCCCACTCCACCCACAGCAACATCATATACTCCATTACTTCGTGGTTTTTTAGAAACAGTTTCTGGAAATGCAGAGCTATGATTGCTGTCGAACACTTTATTTTTCTACTTTTTTTTGTTTAATTTAAAAGTGAAAAAAACCAAGAAAGTCCCATACAACCCAGAAAGAAGTTTAAAAAATATCCAGGGTTATTTTCAAGTATTGTTTCCTCATCTTTTCCCCAAAGAACACAATATTTAGCAACATTTTAGTTACACTGCCGATAAAAGTAGAAGTAGTAATCAGTAAAAAATATTCCAGCAAAGTAACGGTCTGTTGAGCAGCTAGCAAAACCCTGCAAAAGAAAAATAAAGGAGGTTCATACAGGAACTTTATTGAGTTCAAATGCTGTTTGTCTTTTTGCTATGCTGTCATTTGGAAAGGCTCACCGGCACGGCTACGCGGAACAAGTACGCGCTGTCGTACAGCTTAGCTACGGGAAGAGCCCAAACGTGCTGGCGTCCCTGGGGGATAAATGAGACACAGATTAGATAACCTCATCTCATGGGAAATTGGAGAGAAGGATAGACTCTGGAAATATTTAATTGACCAGTGCAGTGCAAGGCAATTATGATACCAAGCCTCGATAACTACAGTCAAAGTATTTAAGACCAAGTGCTGACTTTAAACCGTGCAAGTGTGTGTTTACTCTGATCAGCTCCACATGGGAACTGGCAGACATCTGACTCCCAGTGAACTAGCAAATGGCAGTTCTGCTGATTTTGGGACAGCAACTTTAACAGTGCTCAGAAGACAGAAAATTTCCTCCGTATATTCTAAAGATATGAGTAGTGTCTTCACTCAGTATTTCAAAAACAGATACACGCAAGGTTTCACGCTGTTTTTTATAACAGTGCTCTGCCATGCAAAAGTGAAACAATAATTTGGTACCTGAAATGTTTATGCTACAATGAATAAAACAAAATTTAGTCCTCACCTCTCTTTCACCTAATGAGCCACGGTAACTTGTATTTCTAGTGTCTCCTAGTGACACTATTTCTAGTGACTCCTTCATCTTTTTCTCCGCACTTCACTTTCCGACACACCCTCTCTGCTGGAGAGGATATGTTCACATGACAAAAATGGGACTGGTGAGTCCAAATGACTGCTGTTCTGCCTTTTGGTAGGGAATAAGCCTTTCCACCCCTAGAAAAATCCTCATGAAAGAAACCTCTTCAACTAGGCGGCATTTCTTTTCTGAGTCACATCAAATCTGAAAGCTCACTGCTGCTGGAGGCTAGTTAGCTTTAGTCTTTTGATGTGGATTTCAGGTTGACACAGGAAATCTCTTTGACCAGTTTTGCCAGTAAGCTTCAAGGGCATTTCCACATTGTGAAACTCTCTATGTCTGACTTCATCTCAATTCTGTTGAAATTACAGCAGACAGAGAAAAACTTGGAAAATTTGGGCTTCCAGATTACTCTGCCACTGTTACAGAGAAGCCTGAAACTTTTTGCAAAGACTTTTGAAAAGCTGAGCAAAAAGTTCAGCTTACAAGTGGGGGTATCGCAAGTGCTATAATTTGACTAAATACAAAAAAAAAAAATCTATTAAAAAAGATGTTATATATGGGAGTATAGATCAAAATTCTGAAGAAGACTCTGAAATTACTTCCAAATTCAGGGTTGTTTCTCCTACAGTGTGTTCAGAAATGCTATTATCATTGCTTCTGCCTTTCCTACTGTTTTAGCCAGAATAAACATTTCCAAAGAAACACTGACAAATGCGGGCCTTGAAGGAGTCCTGTATGTCCAGGGAACTTGAAGACAGTTTAAAGCCTTGATGAATTTATTACAGATGCTTATAGATTTGCAAGACCTGGTCACTAATTTATTTTTTTTAATTGGGAAACTCTAACCTGTTTTACCATGTTTTATCCCCATTGAGGCAATCCAAAAAATGACAAATAAACAACTTTTGGTTTTAAAATGAAGAGTTTTCCCTAGAAGGATTTATTGGTAAAGTCCTGTTGGCACAGAAATAAAGCAGAATACTACCATTGTTACCAGCAAATCCCAGACTTTAAAACTGGAACTCATTACCCATAAGATAATAATGGAAACCATAAAGCAGATGAGAGTTTGGAGGACTCTCCTAAAGCTCTGACTGATAAGTTATTCCCATTTTTTAAGTATCTCTGGAGTTAAAATGAGTTGTAGTAATGAATTAAGTTGAAGCAGAATCAAAACTGTCCTTGTAGAGAATCACTGGACAGATTTTTATAAAAGTCAGCAGAAAACTGACTCCAACAGAAAGATTACATCTCATTATGGTCATGCCAAAGCCAGCCATGACTAAGTACCAGCATTTGAATTTCTAGTACTTCAATAAAGATCAGAATTTTGCAGCCATTAGTTTTATAAAAATGATTCCCAAAAGCCAGAGTATTGCTACAAAATTCTTACCTGTGTGGTTTCTTGGAAATCCTTCCTACTGTTTTGGCTTGAAGAATAATGGGGACAATAATTTCCAAATGTGACTTTGCAGAGAAATATAATTAATGGTTCTGTGGTGCTTTAAGAAACATAGAAAAATAAGGATAAATGACTTTATTAAAAATAAAATGTGTTTCCCCCAAACCACAAACCAATATTCAAATAAAGTCATACTGAGTGAAACTCTGAATATGATGTGTTAATCCCTACATGGCAGTGCTGTACTATTGGATTATAATGACATACATTTAAAAGACAAATTTTCAGTAGCTGTGGAAAGCAAGCAGACACTTCAGGAGTACTGTTATATTTCATCTTATCTGAAAAAGGCAGATGTTTACAGGGATAACATGGAAGATCTAAAGACCAGACAAGTCCTTTCTTGCAGAAACAGGAGTCATAAACTGTTGTCAAACAGGTTGTTTGGCAGCTGTTCTGGCTATTGCTTGCCTTTCTCAGAATAAAACTCCAAAAGAAAAATACTTGTTCCCTCTGGGAGAACACAGTGGAGATGGGCTTTTAAGGAGAAAATACCTGCTGAAAGGAATGCTTTTCCCTGCTGTAAGTCACAGTTTTATTCAACATCAGAAGTTCCTGCACAAGAATCCTGTTTTTACAGGGCTTGGCACAATAGGCCCATGAAGGTACTCTCTGCAGTTACCCATGTTATGTTCCTAATAATGTTTCTCTACAACAAAAGCAAAATCAGATCCCTAGGCCAGAGACCACAATCCTGCCAACACACACATTCATGTCTGCTCAAATGATTATTAGGACAGAAGCTTAAGACTTCTGGATTTCATCAGGTGAAATTGTCCTTGAGCTGAGAATGGTATTGGGTCTATGAAACAGCATGGAATCTACCCAAAAGGTCTACATTAATAATTTAGTTGTATATAGATTTTTCCCACTCCTCTGAATAGGACAAATTTGTGTAACAAAAGACATCAGGCAAGAATTTCTATCAAATAAAGAACTACTGCTGTCTTTTGGATGTGTTCCTTTTAATTGTACTTACTTTATTTCCAGTGAGATTTCTACATCCATGGGCGTGTATTTGTTAATAGGAATAACACAGCTGTAGTTTCCAGAGCTGAAAAAATTTGCATTAAAACACATGGGATTTTGAGATAGACAATATCTTCACAAAAACATGGAAATTGCATTTAAATTTTAATAGAAAAATAGAAAAAGGTATCAAAGACTACTGCATGCTAGAGGAAACAATTGTGAGCAGGAGCCAGGCAGGCAGGCAGGTCACATTAATGGTGTTTTATTCCACCACAGCATAATAAAACAATTCACCTACCTGCACTGCAGATTTTTACTACAATAGCGATTGTCAATGCTTTGCTGAGTTTCCAAAATCTGTATGGAACTGATTGTTGTATCAATCCCTAAAAATATTAAGAATAATGGTTTATTCTTGATTATTTCAGAAATCTTAGATAAGAGCCTAATAAAACTGCAGTTAGTTTGCTGCCTCGATTGCCACTACAGGACTTGTTGCAGGTCTAAATTAGCGCTCAGTTAAAAGCCTCTGGTTGATTACCTTCACTCTGCCATTGGAGATAAGATGCTTGTTCAGTTTGCAAGGACAAATATCCCAGGAACCTAACATTGCACCATTTCCTTTTGCACAGACGTTGAAGGCTACTTTGATGGCAGCCCAAGTAAAACCCATATGCATCAATATTCATTTTAATGTACTAGAAGCCATACTCTTTCAAGTAATCGCTAACTTGAAAAACTTTGTTTTTGTTGAGAGGAATAATATGGAATGCAACAAAACTTGTTTCTAATTCTCTGTGGAAGAAAACTACCCAACTTAAATGAAAATTATAATTTCTTCATATAATGTTGCCTAGAACTTGCAAGAACTTTTGGTTTTGCAAGAGTTCTGTAATATTCTACAGATAGATGATGAGTAAAGCCATAATAATCTTGACAGACACCACGTGCCTGAGAGTGTTGTCCAAATCCTTCCTGAACTCTGGCAGCTTCAGTGTCATGACCACTTCTCTGGGGGGCTTGTTCCAGTGCCTGACCAACCTCAGGGTGAAGAATCTTCTCCTAATATCCAACCTAAACCTTCCCTGACACAATTTCATGCTGTTCCCTTGGGTCCTATCACTGATAACCAGAGCAGGGATCAGTGTCTGCCCCTTGGCTTCCCTTAATGAGCAAGCTGTAGGCCACCAGGAGGTCTCCCCTCAGCATCCTCTTCTCTAGGCTGAACAACCCAAGTGATCTCAGCTGCTCCTCACACAGATTCCTCTGCAGACCCTTCACCTGGTGCTGAATATGGTGCAGAAAGCACAAGGAGGACTTGGTTCAGCAGGTCCAAGCCCTTCACATCACACTGTGCACACTGGATTTGTATTTCTGTTCCTCTGGTCTACAGCAAACCATTCCCTACTTTGCAGAGAAACTTGATGAGTATAGGGTAACCTGTCCTCTGATTATAAAATCTCTGTGTGGTAGTACACATTTAATTTTCAGCATGCAAATATCTACAAGTGACAGAGGGAAATTGAGCATTTTCATCTCAGAGAAGTAGCAAAAGAGAACATTTCCCTGTGACATAGCAACTCATTACAACATGCAACACAGAGATGCCTCAGAGGATCTTATCTGAGGTGTGTGTACCTGTGCAAAAAAAAATGAGGAGAATTATTTTTCCCAGAGCATCCCAGTGGGGCACATCAAGGCAACAACCAGAAGCTGTGTTCTATTCCTCACCTGTTTTAAGTGCATGATCTAGATGTCTAAGTCTAGATGTTTTATCATCCAAATATTGCCTAGCCTTTAATCAAATATTCATTTTTAAAAAACAAGCCTTAAAACAAAGGATCCACATAAACTGAAAAGACACAAGGCATAATCCTGCTCATACTGAATGAATGCCAGAGCATGCTGCTATAACATATGTAGTCAACAGATACTCATCTTTACATAAAAGAATCAATATTTTCAGCCCAGGCTGGTTCTGACAGCAGTGCACAGTCTCTAAAAGGGGAATCTGAAATCAAGCCAAACTTCCTGTGTCAAGGAACTTTATTTCATCTCCTCTGAAGGCAGTGTCAGGATCTGAAGGTAGGGATGGCCCCTTTGAGCAGCTGACATTTTAATCCCTTAGGGTGAGATGAGGCAAACCTCAAACTTCCTTCACATTCCTTCCTTCCTTCATGAGTTTCCTGCACACAAATGACACACTCATATCCTTAAGCACAAGATTTTAGTCCCTGTCAAGGAAAAATGCCACTTGTCATTTTATTGCATCTGAAGCCAAGCCTAAGAACTCTCTAGAGAGGGCAGTCAATATCTATAAAAATCTAATGAAGATGTAAGGATAAACTAAAAATTACAGTGAATCACAAGTTTCCTGTTGTTCACAGGAACTAGACTCACAAGTGCTAATTCTCTATCATGATGAATTATAACTGAAACTTCTCTATATTCCAGAAGCATAATTCCAAGCCTAAAAGTAGATCTTGAAAGTCATACAAGTAAACATTTTATTTATTTTTTTTTCATTTAAATATAGAACTTACAGTCATTTCCAAGATCAGGTCTTCCACCAGGTTTTTTGGCTGGATCTTTTTGGGGTAACATGTCACTTTTGTTTCCTATGAAAGGATGAAAGTACAAACATAGCTCAAATTAGCCTTGCACAATTGCAAAAGCAAAGTATGAATACAAAACCAGAAGATATTTTGTTAATTATCTCTTGAATAAAGACATGAGTAACCATGAGAGAGACCTTTAAAATACAAAGCACCTCCATTCAGAAGAAGATACACACAGACAAAATAAGTTTGCAGATAACAAGAAACAAGTTTTTGAGATCTACAAAATACTAAAAACATTTCCAAAACATAGCCTAGTAGAAAAGACCTCATCACACACAGAGAGCATCACCAATTTCTATAACAGAGAACCAAGCTGAAAATCAATGTGCAGCCAAGTACTTCAGTAAAAATCTGAAGATAAAGCCACATCTTTCTTATTAGTGAGAAAATGGCATTAGGAATTATAGGCATCTGGCATGCCAATATAGGCTGGGGGAACAACTTAGATTTTTGAATGTGAGATATTAAGATACTGAGGAATTAAGCATCCTCAGCAGAGCCAGCAATTCAGAGAGAGGATGCATAACCAAATTTAAAAAGTTAATACACGTCTCTAACAACATGATCACCATGTTCACTGATGTCACCTCCATAACTTCAAACATGGAACTAGGCTGTGTAATATAAGCTGATGACTTTTTTTTTTAATTGTTATTCTGTTATTTTTCTCACACTTTCCTAGAAAAGCGAACTTTAGAGATCCTTTGAATAATCATCATATAGTACAACCTAAGGAAGGCAAATGGCCCTTCAAGCCCATGGGAAATGGCCTAATGCTGTTGTTGTGCTTCTACACAGACTGCCAGCTAAGAATCTGTTCAGAGACATGTTACAGAAAACTGGCACTGGGAAAGGTTGATCTGGCCTAAACTAACATGATTCATCAGATATAATTTCTAGAATACCAAAATACTACATTACCATGTTTTCCAAAGGAAACTTTCTGATTTCAGAATGACTGTTTCATGATAGGAAGCAGGGATCAAAATGCATTATTACTGAGATAGACGCAAGACAGCTGGATTGACCTTATTGTTTTCTTATTCATTCCACATTTGGATTTCATATCAGTACTGGGAAATAAGGAAATCCAGACTTTTCTCATGCTAGTAGGTGACCAAGAGCATGAAACAACATTAACAACTGGAATCCAAGGGCCCAGAAGCAATGTAAAAAAAAATCATCTTTGGGATTTTAATCTGGTTTGTGGTTTTTCTAATGAACTTTTCATACTGCTGCCAGCTATTCCTTGAATCCATTTCCTATTTACTAGCTCATCATACAGATCTACAGGTTCTGCCAGATTTAGGGACAGTAGTCATCTGCTGTGCCATATTCTTATACAGTTCCACACACCTAGAAAAATGGCCATTGAACACATGCAATCACACATGTACACTCAGCTTGGGGCAGATCTAATAAAAGCCTATTCATTCTCTCATTCCTCCCCTTAATTCACAAGCTAATTGTCACACATTCATTTTCTCCTGAATTCTCTTAATAGTCCAGATATGCTAGCAATGCATTAAACACTGTAATTTTGTATTTTCATTAGCAGAGAGCTATTCTGTAGAAGACCTATATCCCCTAGAAGAAGTGAAGGATTGCTCTATGTAGATAAAATAGTTTAACCAGTGCAAGTGTAGGTAGGAATATTTATTAAAAAGTTGGGATTAGTTAACACTTAAAATTGATTCTTTTGAAGATGGTGGAAGAAAGCATTAAACAGTATCAGAATTTTGTACAAAAACCAGGGCAAAGACAGATTCACTTCACTAAGATTTCAACTATTTAAACTCAGTCAGTAACTCGCATAGAACTTTATTTTCACTTGGGTTTTCACTCATAAAATTACCATTTAATTGTTCTTTCAGATAATGCAATCTAAATTTTGAATACAAGGTGCCAATTGAGAAGACCAAGAACTATCACAAAGCACCACAGTAATCTTCAATAAATTGTAAATGAAATTCCACTCTTTCACATATAGTAACTCTCAAAGGCTCATGTAGGGTGTTGAAGATCCAATTCAATAACAAATATAGAACTGCAAGCATGACAAGAATGAAATGAGGAAAACCATCATCTTCAGATAAGATTAAGAAAAACTCATCCAATAAATGTAGGGGGTGTTTTTCCCCTCAAATACTCTATGGTTTTAATTCAAGTGAGCTGTAACAGTCTGTAAGCAGCATGGGAAAAAACTGCTGATGATTTCTTATCATGGTGGTACTTTATTATGAATCTGGTTTGTACCCTCTGAAGGCAATCAATGTGAATGCATGAGGCTGACCAAAATCCAGCGGGAGCTCTCACCAACCTCTCACTGTGAGAGGAGAGACACTGGGGAGAAACAACAAGTAAGGACAGCTCCTGGTTGTTGGTGACACTTAACATTAAGCAATGAGCACTAATGGCTTGGAAGCAGAGAGCAAAAAAGGCCCAAATGTTGAAGGGTATTCACTTTCCTGAATTCCACTGAAATCAATGGGAGTTTTCAAAAGCCTAAATCCTCCAGAGAAATCAGTTAAAAGAAAATATGAGGAAACAAGGTCACATTAAGCTAGATGACATAAAGATTTACTGAGGTTTTGTTTAATAAACTTTCTCTTGCTTATGAATGCTTTTGTTTCTACTTGAACTTTCCAAACAGTCTTTTCATTAACAAATCCAGAATTCAAAGGATTAGGAGCTAAACTGGAGGGACTCTGTAGTAGTCTGCACCCACCAAATTCAGGTATTACATTGTGGAGCAGCAAAAGGTCTATAATAACTTCTAAATTAGTATTTAATTTAATTGCAATTTCAAACAGTTCTACCTTTCCATGGACAGGACTTATCAGTTGATTCTAAGATATCCACTTTTTATCTTGATTATTCCCCATGTTTAACTCTCAGCTATTCTGAAATATTCTGAAAACATTTTCCTTTTCGTTTATCTTGGCTACAGCTACATTAAACAGCTTGTTGGTATTCCTTCTGTTTGGATTTCATACTGACATTGTTACCTTCCATATGGGGATATATCCAGGTTCATTAAACTTGTGAAGAACTGAAATCTTTCAGTAGCTTATGTACTGTGCTGATTTTTTCACTCTTGGATCCAGTCTTAATGCTATTTGGAGCATAAGACCTTGAGAAGGTAATGCTTTGTGTTCATTCTTATCTTCTTTTTCCACCTAATACCAGAAGCAGTCAGCTAAGGATGAAGGTTTTCATATTTCAATTTCATCCGTCTACAATTCCCTCATTTATAAACGAGATAATGTCTTCTTAATTAATCAACACTCTTTCAGGCTTCAGAGCAATACAAATCACTCAGGTATGACCTCTTGAAAGCTCTGTATTGAGCTCTATCTGCCACAGGGCTTACTGCAGCACTGATCACAAGACTCTCAAGGACCACTCACACACAGCTTGTCTGCAGAATAAAGAATGGCCAGTGGGTGAGTCCCACTGAAACAGTTCATGCTGAGAGTGTCACAGCAATTGGTAATGCCTGCTCTGGCAGACATTGGTACTTCAGAGGCTGAACTGCATCCATTCCCAGTTTCACTTCATTTTGTTGACTGTTAAAGCAAGAATTTTTCCCAAGGCCAAGACAGGAAGAGTTTGAATGCTGGTTTAGTAATATCAACACTTGTTTCCAGACACTGGGTATGTTAAGGACAGGGAAAGAGGAACACAGATTCTCACAACTTATGCATACCTTTATGCATTAACCCTTTCTTATAAATATTATAAAAGTTGTAAACAATGCATTTTCTCATACATTACACAGATAATATCTAGCAGGGAATATCAGTAATAGAATTAATTCCACCAAAAGTATTTTATTTTATAGAGCTCTGTCTTTAAGTAATACTACTCAAAACCCCTGCCTTAACAGTCAGAGTTTGATGCTTTCAAGCAGTTGGCATTCTGTCTCAGACCACAGAAAAGATGTAATACCACCACATTGTGACACAATTAAGTTTTTTGGAGTTTTTTACATTTGTTAATTCATCTTCTACTACGTAACCAACTCCCATCCAACTGCAGCCAAAAGTAATTAAAGGGATTAGTGACTTTCCAGTTCACATCAAATAATTTACCAAGAATGGCCAGGAAGAACAGCAACACCAGACAAAACATCTTAGGGCCCCAATTGCTTAAGGGTAATCAGGCCAGATTTTTCAAAAGCATATTGACTGTAGTGATGATTAGCTGTATCAAGATTTTTTTAAATCCTCTGGACTAAGCTCTTTTGTAGAAAGTTAACTACCTTTAAAGATAAACTACCTTGCCCCTTCCCCCACACTTTCCAAACAATCTCTGCACAAATTATAAATAATTAAATTTTAAACTTACTTTTTTCCTTTGCATTGTTTTTTTCATAACTTAGAGATTTGACTTTTGGTTGATGAATTGGACAACAATAGACCTTGTCACAAGGCAAAAGGTCACAGAAATTCACTTCAGGGATCCTGCTCACGGGCTGTGTGGTCTGAGAAACTGTGCTTTCCCTCTGCAATTCTAAAGTAAAAAAAGAAAAAATATAAAATTCTCAAAAATGCTCTGTACGGGTATTTTATAATAGCCCATTATGTGTATGCAGACCAGCAGAGACACAGTACCTGCTGTGGTGGTAGGAGAGACTAGAACAGAAGTTGAGGTACTGTTGATGAAGAAAAACAATTCATTAAGAAATGGACATTAGGGTTGAGGACCAAAACAAATTGATCCACAGCCTACTACTGATTCCACTAATTTGAATTCACTAATGGTAATTTAACTACTTGCCTGTAAACTGGATGCTTTTCAAAACGGCTGTCATGAATGCTAAGTAAATATAGGCTCCATATTGTCAAAGCACTGTAGAAAGAGAATTGCTCTGTAAATTTACATCCATCTTTTCTGTAACACAATATGAATAATACCTTGACAGCATCGTGTCAAAATGCAGCCATGCAAGCGTTAACTATGTTAACATTTAAGAAAGAGAAAGTTAAAGTGTTAAATTTCCCTTTAGTGGGAAAAGTTTCAGCTGAATTTGATGGGGTTTAGATCAGATACTTGTATACAGTATTGTGTTCAATTACTTGCATTCAATACAAAATACGACCAGTTTCCAACCTAAATAGAATCACACCATCAGTTCAGAGATTGTAAGTCACAGGTTTTTGGGCTGGAGACAGAAAATGGCAATGACAGAAGTCCAGAGCATACTTCCCACAAATCCAGTGTCACAAGCTAAGCTTTCAGTCACATAATTACCCACCACAGTGGGAACAAATTCAGCTTCCTTTCACACAACAGAATCACTCTGTACATCAGAAATTGTACTTAGGCACAGAATGATTGGATAAAACATGCAGAATCCAGTTTTGCACTTGCAGTAAAAGCCACTAAGGTACATTCAAGGTGCACCATACTTTGTGACATGGAGAGAGGTCAGCAGTGTGTCCATCACATGAGTACCTTACTTTTATACAATGGTTTCAACTTTACAACATTATTGTTAATTTTAGTACATTGTGCTCTTTGAGTAGGAAGGAAAAAGAAGGAGAAAAAGTGCTATATTCTTTCAGATAAGTAGGAAGGGGAAGGGAGAAACAAGTCAAATTGTTGTTAATTAATTGTTACCATAGTGCCATAATAGCAATCAAAGCTATTATAGTCACCCGGAAAATCTTCACAGAGCAAGATTCTTTGGTCTTTGACAAACAAACCTAGGGTAAAAAAATGTTTGGTTAATTCAAGTGGCACACATTTAAGCAACTACTAGTAGATTAAGAAATACTACACTAGGTTGACTTTACATCACCCTTGTTTATTTCATGGTCACCCTTATATAGGGGGCAACATCTACAGAGAAAAACTTCTTAATTAAAACTTCATAATTTAAAGGTCCTTAAGACTGCAAGTGCACTGTACATTGTAGATAGTGTGGGGGCACAAACATTATAGAGGAAGAAAGGATAGATAAAAATAACAGTCCCTTGTCCTTTCTTCCTGACATTTTTCCTGCTTTTGAAGTATTTCAAAACCAAATTAAGAACTCAGTAAGTGTCCAGAACTAAAAGTTCAGCAGCTGTCAGTACATGCTCAGACCATGTTAAAGCAGGACTGGTATAAATACAAAAAAGAAAGGCACTTTCCAAATAAGTAGGATAATCTTAGATGATGGAGCATTTGACTGTCATTATGGTACAAAGCATATTTGACCTATTATTTTCTCTTGCTCTTTGGCACTGGCAAAAGCAAGGCAGGGAAATGAGCACTGGTTCATGTTAAAGAACAGGGCTTGGTAGCCTAGAAAGAATGTCTTGGAAAAGGTTAATATATGTATTGCCTCACTCACCCCTTTGAAAAGGGGTATCCTATACCACGATGCAGGCAAGAGAAAGTGAATGCAAATAACAGTGAATGACTCAGACAAGGATTTAGTTTCACTCACCTTCCTGGATTTTAGTGGCACTGATTTTATTGATGACAGGGGACTAGTAGCTCGACTGTATCTGCTGTAAGAGACAAGATTTCTTTAACATTCAAATGCTTCAGCAACTAATTAATGAAAAGACATTTTTTATGTGTTAATGTCACTTGCTTTTGCAATTTTAACATTTACAAAGGGAAAGGCAGAAGTGTCAGTAGATTCATTTTCATGGACAAAGGTCTCCAGTTAACTCATTCAGTTGAATGCTCTTAAATGCTACATTTGATTTCAAAGAAAACTTGGGGAAATGGCTCAGAAACACTCATCACTTCCACTGAGGCACGAATAAAGAACTCTTCTTTCACAAGAAGCTCTGCAGATTTGCCTTAGAAGCAATTTCCAAGTCCCAGAGTGGTAACTGGACATAATCTACCTTTTACTTTATGCAGAAGAAGCAGTTACAAAAATTACTGCTATTTAAAAGCCATTTCAAACATTAATTTTACCAGTGACTAAAAATATGAGAATTTGGGGTCTTTTGCACAACTTAAATACTGTAAAATAGCTGAACTCTAGTGTCAAGCAAAATCAGCTTTCACTTCTATCGCAGAGATCACTTTAACCATTTGTTATTATTATATATTAGAGAACACCCCAGTCCGAGATACCTGACTTTGCTCTCTTCACTGACTGTTGACTTTAAACTGTTCAAGCGTTTCAGCCTGGCCAGTTTCCTATTCCACTGTTCCAATTCTTCTATTCTGACTTCAAGATTGTTTGTCAGTTTACAAAGCTGCTTTACAGCACCAACATTCTCCATAAAGATCTGATCCTGAGAATAAAACAATGACAAAAGTAGGTACATAGTAGATATATAGTATATTCATCAATCAATCAGATATAACAAGCAGAAATGAGTGCAGAAATAAACATCAGTTATCTCACTGTAGATGGGTGCACGTATGACCATAAAACCTGTTTTCTAGACATTCAATTTCCAGTAAATTGAAAATGAGGACTTGCAGAAAAATTTGAAGAAGATACAGAGTTTTTTACACCAAAAATTTAAACTGTGTTTTACCTTCATATTATATTGAAACCTTAACACTGGTCCATCTGATATGCATCTACTATTTGATTTTCAGTGCTGCAGCTGAACATAGACTTTAAAATCCCTTAGCAAAATGTACATCCAACCATCTCCCCATAGGCATTAGGTAGGCTTAGACAAACCATAGCTCTATCCATGTTGTACACATAATGTTAATCAACAGAGATAAGTGAGACAGATTAAAAACCACACCAGACATCAAGCTGTGATTTTATAGTATTTTGCTCTCCCTTTCAGCCTCTCCAGTCTGTTACAGGAGTCTTGTAGGTTCTACCAACATGATCATCTCTGCAACTAAAACATTTTTTTCAGATACCCTCCATTTACTCCTTCTGGATGTTTTACCCAGGAAAAGCCTCCTATTCTCCTACCCCTGCTTATCATCTAGGTAACCATCTGCTGCTGGAGAAGCCCTCAGTATAACCATCCAGATAATAAATATTTTATCAATTTCTGAGCCAAAACTGGTTACTGATCCACTGCAGGAGCATTGTAGAAGAGTACTTTGTTTGCTGTGTTTGAAAGAATGGCTTTCTCATACTATGTACAACCAGGCTGGTGCCATTGGATGAAGCTACTACTGTAGTTAATGTCGCTTAGTGTTCTAGTCTAGTCAAGTTATGCAGAAGGTAAAAGCAGTTTTGCCTTTCACATTGTAAAAGCCATTCACACCTTTCTTTTAAAGGTAGACTGCATTCCACAAAACTAGACAATATTTCATGCAGAGTCAGAGCACTTTATCAGTGGCAAGTCACAAGCTTCCCTACTGCCAGAATACGAACAGCCCATTTAAATAAAAAGTAACTTCAAAATAATCTCTTGTACCTAGAACTGTGAAATCACTTATATGGACACTTGCCCTCCCATATCAATGATATGTAGCAGCTGTCCTTTCCATTGTCTTCAAATCAAGCATGAATTGCTTCTAGGTGACTTCAACTAGCTGAGAAAACTGCTCTTCTGGCAAAATGAAGGAATACTCTATTTGAGGGGAAAAGAACTGATCAGTTTTACTGCCCCTCTAGTGACAAAGTACTGAGCACAGTGCAACTGAGAAGATTCTGTCTCAAAAATCACATTTTATGTGCAAAATTGCACATAGTTGAGACATTTCTCCAGAAAGTAGCAGAGCCTGGTTCAAATGTGCAATGCAATCAATTAATTTTACAGAGTTCAACAGCTCCAAACTGACAAAGAGACACAAAACCAGCCAAACACCCTACTTATCTGGAAATAAACTTGGAATATGAGATAACAAAGGTCAACGTCTCATCACCTGCCAATCTGAAAGAAAAAAATATGAAGCATTGTCCATTTACTATGCAAACTGCTGAGCCATTCTGGAGCTGAGAGCTCCAGAAATTTAAATCAGATGTTCCACCTGAACAAGACATGTTCTGAATCTCTGAATTCAACATACATTTTAAATGGACACAGATGTCTCCCGATCCTGTCACCTGAAAGGTAATGGAATTGGGGAATTTCATATACTCTGCCACAAGTGTTAGGAAAGAGAGGAGAAAGCACAGATTTATCTGACCATATTAAAACACCGAAGTGCCTGTGAAGTAATCCCAGATCCAGACCTAGACAAGTAGTCAAGAAAATGCTAAGCAGCAAATAAGCCATTGCTGTAACAATCCATTCCTGCTTGGACCACATACACAGCAGAATCACACCCTACAGCATGAATAGAAAGTAGGCACTCTCCACTTGTAGGTCACATCCCTGGAACACATCCTGGCAAGCACTCTCCAGTGGCCTAAGGTACAGAGAAGAAAGGGAATATGATGGGCCCAAAAGGCAGTACTGCGAGGCACTGTTAGAGATGGTATTTTGTGTGATATTTCAGCAAGGAAGAGATATGAATCAAAAGTTCAATTCTCCAACCTAAACTTCTGTCAGATGAAAAACCTGACTACTCCAAAGAAATTTTCAAGGCATTCAAAAATGCAAATGATGTTACAATTGGCAATATAATATAATATAATATAATAGGAAGGCCTAAAGGGCAAAACTAACCTGGAGTCACCCTCCACCACTGCTCTTCTGCTAGCATCTAGAAATCAGCTACAGTCTGGAACCCTGACCAAATACAGCCAATTTTCTAAAAGTCTCCTTTTCAACAATATCTGTGGAAGTGCTTTTTCCACAGTTTTATTCAAGGTGTCTAATTCATACTTCTTTCATATGAAATACAACAGAGAAGATTTAACCTATGCATCTAAATTATTTATAGCCTATCAAAAGATGACAAGTGAAATACAATATTTTTGTAGATATTTTCTCCAAGTTTGGTGGTGTAAACTTGTGTTTTCTATAGAATAACGAAAAAATTCAGTATGATAATGAATGTAGGATTGTATTCATGATATCCTACAGACAAGATAAGGTGACCTTTCTCTAAGACCTCCCTCTTCTCATTATCAGCTGCAAGTGGGGAAAAAGCTGGGAAGTGGTCTTTGGCATGCAGTGAACCAGCACTCAGCAGAGGGGCTGCTGCTCTGAGGCAAGTGCTGTCTGCAGCCTTGTGGGACTGGACTCTGTGACTGACAGTCCCTTGCTGTCATATTTCTACAGGAAAAAGAGGAGAATAGAGTACAGGACAATACCTCAGCAGTGTTTCCAGCCTATGAGCATGGTAACTATTTCATGTGCCATTTCATAGCATATGGTTTTGAACCTATAAAAAACATTTCAGATTGCCAAAAATAAAAAAAAACCCCTAGGAGTTGGATTTGGTATGCAGAGGTTATACCAGGATTAGAGTAAGGAAGTTTTTATTCAATAAATTGAACACCATCATTGCTTAATTCACTTGTGGAACACTTAATTAACTGAAACAAGCACAAAAGAATGTTTTGGAGTACCACTTATTGAATCAATGCTATGAAATCACTATCCACTTTTATTCAGAAAAGTTATGCCTTTTTCTTATTACATAGTACCATAAACAGTTTTTAATATAGATACTTCTTATTAAAAGATTCAGCCCTTTACTAACAGCTGGTGGGTCAGTTTTTCTAGATGATTCACTGAATGCTGTTTCTATAACACATGGGAGGGGCTACAGATTTTTTTGGGGCACAGCGTGTGTTCATAGCTCCCCACATGAAAGAACAGACTAAATACACTCTCCCACTTTCTCCCTCAGGACCATACCTTGTCAACCATGAGGAAGTTTTCTATTTTTTCTCCATCATTACAAGCAACATCTCCAACTTCTCTAACAGCTTCAGGTAAAAGCCTCTTCACTTCCTGGGCTATTATTCCTGTTCAGGAGGTAACAAAAACTAATGTCAGGAAACACACTGGCAAACCTGCTGACCATTCTAAAAAAAACAGGAAAAGCAAAAAAATATCTAGAATGTCTCTGTGGTAGGAAAATCCAGGATTTCAGGGGTTTTTCTCCATTCCACAAAAAACCCCAGAAACCTTTAGAATTCTTATTTCTCTGCAGAAAGAACAGACTTGTTTGTAAGCACATACTTTACTCTAATTAAACTTCTGGAAAATAAACTTCCCATCCTTAAAAATTGAAACAGAAGTTGTAAAATTACAAGCAATATCTAATTTTGACATTTTTATACCACAAGAGATACACAGCAAAGTGTGCAATTGCAGTAACCTAAAAAATGAGGATGAAATAGCAGGATATTAAAAGGCACTATGGCACAATAAATATCAGTAGGTGCTAATGAATAATGGGAACAGAGCTGACTTTATACCTGTTTCATGGGTATCTTTTATTCCCATAACAGATGCAAATTCAGGCTTGTAGTCATATTCCACCAGCCTCATTTGTGTTATTCTTCTCAACTGCTCATTTGTATCGACCTAGTTGGAAAAATACCAAGATTTACATGCTGAAACACTAAGCATGGCATCTAGGACACCACTGAGAGCACAACTAGCCTGACAGAGCCATTTGGTCAATCATGACATTGAAAAACACAATTTTCCCATTGCCCACCACCAGAGTGCTATTTGTATTTGCACTGCCAGTTATCCTTTCGTTTGACAACACCCAGCTTTGACAGAGAGCCTTCCCAAAGCGTGTAGGTGATGGTTCTACAGAGCACAGTGGTACATCTGGCTTCTTTAAGCCAGCATTTCAGCACAGCCAGGACAGGAGCTGCTCCACGTGTCAGAGCAGCGATCCACACGGGCAGTGGTGCAAATACAAGTGCCCTAAGCGCAGCACAGCCCTCACCTCGCGGATATTCTGTTTTGCTCGGCTGTCAGACGGGTGCATGACTCTGCCCATGACTTTGGCGTTTCCGCAGACAACCAGCGCTTCGTCTGGCGTGTCTGTGTTAATTCCTACTCGACCATTATAGGCTATTGCCTCTGGAACGTGTCCTCGCTGCCACAGGACATCACTGTCATTCTCAAACTGCCCGGGGTTGGATGCCTGGAAGAAAATTTTTTGCTTAATGACACGGCGTAGCATAGATGCACTATTGTTTATTCTATTTGAAATTTGGAGAAAATGAAAAGTCAAATCTTAAATATTGAAATTGTATTCAAGAGCTTTTTAACACACCAACATAAAAAAACAGAGTGTAGCTACTTCTAAGTGTTTCTGCTCACAATGCACCAGCCTCATGCTTCTTTCCCTTGAATTCTACTTTATTAGCACCTTAAGGTAAATTAACGATATCCAAAGCTTTCCAAATTTTAACTCTGACGTTATACCACATAACCATTCTTTATCTACCGCTAAATTTTAGCTGAGACTGGAAATCAGAAAAGAGAAAGCAAGGCAGAGATTAAACACATGTGATTCATAAAATCCTCTGTCATGTTTTAAAGTAACTCATATTGAAAGTTTCATGTCAAGGAAAAAGGGTCTTTTAAAGAACAACAATAAAACAACAGAATTTGTATAACAAGAAAAGGTATTTTATTTCAATAGTTAATTTTGGGTTATTTATTGTTTTAGGGTTTTTTTTTTAAACTTTGAATTCAGGCCAAAGCACAATCATGATAAAAAGAAGACAGGCTTTCACAAGGCTTTGCCAGTTACAAGGCCTGGCACTGTGTACTCACCACTGTTTGTCACAATTAGAGCATGATCTGATATGCCTGACAAGCACCACTCGCTGGTAGCTTTGTTGTCTTGGGGTGTATAGAGGGCCAGGAAGATGAGCTGCTTTTTCTCACAGTGCATATGCATGGCTTTGCCACTTTAAGGTAGCCAGTGGCTGACTCGCATTACCCTGCCACTGAAGCCCTGTTAGACAGCTAGAAAATTACTTTTATTTCCTTCTGTCTTTCCTGTTGATATTTTCACCACTTCAGAACAGAGCCTCTTGATCTTTCTGCCTTACTGCTTTTTTTTTTTTGTCTGAAACAGTGACCAGGTTTTAAAAATCTCATTCCATGAATGCCTGTTCAAATACTGTCTCACATACATTGATGGAGCCCTCTTCATTGAAATTTCAAAAGAATATAACATTAAAAATAGAGGGAAAACGTAAATTTCTAAACCTTACATAAAAATATATATCTTGTAAAATAATGAGACAAATGTGAAAATTCAAAAGCTTCCCCAAATTATTCATGATGTCATATCTGTAACACTGTCAGATCCAGAAAGAGAAATCAAGATGAAAACAGGATTGCGGAAATAAATGGACAAATAAAGGAAAATAACTATATAATATATGTAGGAATGATGCAAACATTGTTTCAGCATCCTGAAAAAAAAAACAAACAGCAGCAGCCAGGATGATAAAACTCATCAGGGCAGAAGACTGCTGAACTCCACACATTGCTTTCAAAGCCTTTTCACAGCTCCGCCCAGAAATGAGCTCTGGGCCATAATACCCCCCAAAAACTTAACTCTTAACTACAGAAAGAGGGTTTATGGCACAAGAGGATGCTCAGATAAAAAAGGAGTCAGGACTGAAACGATGCAAAAGCCCCCATCTTCCTTTGGAAAGCCCTGAGCAACAACCCACGTGCTGGAGATTTGCCTTTTGCTCTCTCCAAACCCAAATGCTAAACCAGATCATAGTTGTAAGCCTAGGGAGATGATGGGCTGCCAAAAAGGATGCAAGCAATGGCTTGCAAAAACCAGAGCCAGGACTGAAAGCTTTTGAGAGCCCTTGACTTTCTTTAGAAGCATGTTCCCAGTTCCACTTAATGCACCAGAGCTTTTGGTCTTGCATTAATCCAAACCAAAATCATAAGCCTATTCCTCTCCATAAGCCAAGGGTTAGAAAGAGTCCATGCAAACAAGCAGCAGCTCTTCAATTGACCCATATGAAAAAGTTTCATGGACTGCAATCTTCAAGAGGCCCTCTCCATTTTTTGCAGCCCTGTCACATGGCACCTTACATATTTCCCATCTTTCTAAGCCCTAAACATAACATTCGCCTTAGAAAGAACTATAACTCCAGAACTATAACCCCAGTTCAAAAATCAGCCACCACCTACTGATCACAAGAAGAGGCCAGGACAGAAAGCTTCCAGCAGCCCCCACCCCTAATTCTCCATAGCTCTTGTTACACTGCAGATCTAGGGTTTTTTCTCTTTTCTGAGTCTAACTGTAGGCTAAAGCTGAGTACTAAAAGAAAAATGTTCTATGAACCAGGCAACTGAAAAGTAACAGTTAAGAGGAAAAGAGATTATTTTTCCTTTTGTTAATTTGAAGCCTGTATTACTACCATCAAATTGAGAGGTGGGACACTCTGGAAACACACTGGAAAAGCAAAGCTATGGGTCCTAAACTTCCTAGAGCTGCTTGACCACCTTTCCTTACTGTTTTTTCCTTGTCATCCTCCTTGGAAAATGAAGACTAGCTAATTAGAACTTTTACAAAATTCCTGGCAAGTGAAGTAAATAGTTTCACTGCAAATTAAAATAATCTGGAAACATAAACATACTTTCTATTGGAACCCATAACAAGCTTTCTTTTAAAATCCATCTATAGCTCTACTTATAACACTCTTAATTTCTGATAATTAGAAGATAACATACTCATACAACATCCAGCTGTAGGGTTTTTTTCCCAAACTATTTGACTCAGTGGTAATTTTTATCCCCAAGAATCATAACCCTTCAATCTCCTGTGAATATCAAAACAGTAAATACTTTTACATGAAAGTAATATAAATTTATACCTACCCTCACAATGATCTTTTCAGAGACATTTGCAGATAGTAAGTAGAACTGGTCCTGAGAGACAGCGTACAGTCCAACTACCAGCATGAAGTATCTAATTTGAAATGTATTTAATCAAGACAAAAACCGAAGTAATTCTTTCTCACAGAAAAAAAAAGTTTTAAATACAGATATTATTGATACTTAAAAAGACATACAATGTTTTTAAAATGTATTTCTTACAATAGAAAAGAAAAAGAGTTTCTTTCACTCTTAAGAAATACGCTCTTACAAACCCCACAATCATTGCACATTAACAAAGAATACAATAATTTTCACAAATACAAGTAATGAAGTCTCAAAGATGAAAACTTTTCCTGCTTCAGAAGAAAATTATCATGATTTGGTTTTTTTGCTTCCTGATTTTGTTAGCCATTATTCTGGCTATGATTTCCTGAAACTATCTCTAACCATGAGGATGAAGTTTGGGGTGTTTTATTCTTATATCATTGTGTGTCTGTAGAGAAAGAGGTTTTTAAGCACATACCAAGAATTTGAAAAAACCCCACAGATTTAATAGCAGAGATTTTTCGCAAACATTGACTCCATTCTACAGTAGAGTTTCTCTTTTCTATTTCTAACACACAGGCCAACTAGCTATAGCAATACCTCTGATCAGGATTAGGTTTCCCTTTTTTTCTCATGTTATTTGCTGTTGTTTCACTGAAATGCAGTCGTCCCAGTGTTACTTTAGTTATCTGGTCCCCTGGCAGATCAACTCTAAAATAGAAAAGGAAATAAGATCAGGGAATTAAGTATTTGGAGATCTAGCTGCTCAAACTAGGTTTCTGCAAATTCATTAAAACAGTTCTGACAAAAACTGATAGATCAACAAAAAAGAGGAACCCCAGGAAAAATGCAGTAACCTTGGTTTCTAAAAATGTATTAAAAACAGTGACAACATCAAGAAGATAAACAGGATAAAGAACCAGCAGTAGGAAACTGTTCTTAGCAGTAAGAGTCTTATGTTTTTGGTTCTGTTTGTACATGTCTTGAATATAACAAAACTGTATGTGTTCCATATGATGGCTGCTTCACAGGATTAATAAGTGCTTGCTAATTCTTGGGCCTGAATTTCCACAGTAAATTAATAGATCTTACTGCTTGTCCTTCCTTTCATCTCCACATAATTTACATGTCTGGAAGTACACAGTAGACACCTACGTCTCAAATAGTGGTAGTGCTCCAGTGATAAATCAAATAAAGAGTCTGTGTCGATAAAAGTTGGCCAAGCAGTCATACATAAAATAATTTACATAGACGCAGAATCTGTTTGTCAGTACACAAAAGGAAGAAAAATGTCATGAGAGTCAATTCAGTGGAAATCAAGCTCTTCTTCCAAGCTCAAAGTTCAGTTTAGGTGATAACACAGCACAGCATTTATTCCAGCACTGAGCTGTCTAACTTGACACTGTCTTCTCTCTTTGTAGTATAAATCTTATTTAATTATTTATAGCGAACAGATCAGCTGCAACGCAGGAAACTTATGCCAGAAGAATAAACATTGATTCTGCCAGTGAGTTAAATGCTCAAGAATGGCAGAGCTCCAGAAAGATGCTGCATGTGTGTTTCTAGCAGAGGCACTCCCCCTTAACTCCCCCTTAAGCACTGTAAATGTATCTCATCCCTATACAGGACAGGAACATTGTGACATTTTTTAAGATTGGAAATGCATCTGCCATACAGTTCCAAGCAGCATAAAAGAGTGTTTCTAGCTGAATATAAATATTTTGGATAGACATAATTAACACATCTGTAAAGCTGTTGATAATTTTCCTTCATGAAGTGTAACCAGGTACATATTACTACTGTGATTCTATGTGTACAATCACAATGAAATCTGGATAAAAATCTGAAAATTGGCTTAGAGCTACTGCAAGATTTCAAGAAACAACTACTTCATATTCCAAACCAATCATACATATTGAAACAAAATGGAATAATTTTCTCAAAAATCTTACTTAACAGGATGAAAAGATTTTTTGCTTCGATCTGATTGAGACTGTTCAATAGCAATTGTTTGATTTGGAGTTTCCACCTATAAAACAAAAATAATTTTTTAAAATAACAAGAATGGTAAATTTTCAAGCACATAAAAATTGAAATAGACGTTAATAGGTAAACTGTGCCTGAAAGAGTGAAAAAGCACTCATTTCTAATGGGATGACATAGAAATTAATAGAGAAACTGACTCCTGATCAATTGATAATTGATAATCTAATCTGAAGACCCAAGTCTTTCAACAGATATAATTTGAAAGTGAAAAAAACCCAAAAAAACAAAGGAAAGTACAGTAATTTCACGAATACAAGCCGCACCAATTTGACCAAAATTTTGGTGGAAACCCGGAAGTGCGGCTAATATTCCGGGGCGGCTAATCTATTAACAAAATTCTAAAAGCTGCCAACACGGAAGTGAGAGCCCGCGGCAGCCCCAAGCCAAGCTGGAGCCCGGCCGGCCCCGGCAGAGGTGGGAAAGCCTGGCAGAGGCGGGGCCAGCAGTGTCGGGGGCGGGCGACAGAGCCTGAGCCAGCAGGGCGGGGCAGGGAGGGCAGCAGAGCCTGAGCCAGCATGGCGGGGGAGCCCGGGAGAACTGGGGCTAGCAGTGCAGGGGAGCATGGCAGAAGCAGGAAGGCCGGCGGGTGGGGCTGCCTGGCAGCGGGGGAAGCCCAGCAGAATCGGGGCCAGCAGCGTGGGGGAGCCCGGCGGTGCGGGGGCCTGCAGTGCCGGCCAGGGCGAGGAAACGCGGCGGCGGTGCAGACGGGAGGGGGCGGCCGGCGAGCCTGGTGGCAGCGGCGGCAGCCCTGCCGGCGGGGCGAGCGAAAGCGGCGCTCGCGAAAGCGCCGCCCGGCGAGCGAAAGCGCCGCCGCTCGTGAAAGCGCCGCCGCTCGCCGCGAAAGCGCCGCTCGCCGCGAAAGCGCCGCCGCGAGCCGCGAAAGCGCCGCTCGCGAAAGCGCCGCCGCGAGCCGCGAAAGCGCCGCCGCTCGCGAAAGCGCCGCGGGGCGGGCGCGGCGCTTGCGAGGCGCGGCGCGGGGCGAGCGAAAGCGGCAGCGGGGCGGACGGCGAGCCCGGCGGCGGCAGCCCTGCCAGCCGGGCGAGCGAACGCGGCAGCGGGGCGGTGCTGACGGGAGAGGGGGGCCAGCGAGCCCGGCAGCAGCGGCAGCACCACCCGGCCAGCCCCGCCGAGCCGTGGCGCTGAGCTGGGCCACCCGGCCCCGTCGGCAACCATGAGCGGGCCGAGCCTGCCTGGCCCCGCCCCGAGCCAGTAAAGCCCGCTATGCCGCGATCCTCTTACTAATCAGCCAATTTGTGAAAGCTGCGCACGGATTCTCGCGACGAACGAAAGTGCGGCTAATATTCGGGGTGCGGCTTATCTATTGACAAAGACAGCAACATTGTCGAGGCACCGGGGGTGCGGCTTATAATCCGTGCGTCTTGTATTCGTGAAACTACTGTAAGTGCATTAATTTAAAAGGAAAAACTGCTTTCTGAATCCAAACTGTTATTGGCTCATTCCACGCCCAAGCATAAATGTAGATATTCAACATGAGAACCTACACAAGATAGTTACATGTTCTTGGTCAAAAAAAAGTTCACTTCAATTATTTACCTCATTACATGGATAATTAAAAGTAATAATCTCAAAGAGGAGACACACTTGCCTTAATTCCATAGGCTTTCAAGTAAAACTTTTCTATTGGTGTCCTCCCCTGCTGAGTTTTGACATATTTTGGATGTCCAGTGACTCTAATATGAACTGTGATTTGGAAATGATTCTTCTTTTGGCACACAAAGGCATCATCTGCTGTTGAAAAATTAAATCCTTTATCTGTGACAATGTGATATCCTACAGCAGGTCTACAAAAACAAGGAGAAGGAATAGCAACTTTAAGTGCTGACATACTTGAGTGACATCTTGAGCTCCTATGTTTTTAATGTGGTCCAAAAACCCCTCTGATTTTTAGTGACAAAACTGGACTAAAAATACATCATTACAACCACCAGTTCTACTGGTATTTTCTTGTTAAAATGTCAAAGGTGTAAAAATGAAAATACATATAAAATGTCCTCTAATTCTACTCTGAAATGTCTGGAAACCAGAGGTTGAGAAGTTTACATAATCCTCACTCACAAATCTGATATAAAGGAATTCTGTGCACTTAAGAACACAAACCAACCTTTTAGTGTAGTCAATCATTCATTATAATACTGCTACAAACAGCAGTCAGCAGCTAGTGCTGCAGATAGCAATGAGCTAATGAGCCAGCCACTTTGTTCACAAATTCCCACAGCAAGTGCCTCTGCAGAAGCTACTGGGATTCTATAAGGCCTTACTTAAGCTAAAAGAAAAGCTATGGGTACCAACCCTCCAGCCTGACTATAAGCTGTCCTTCCTACTCTAGCTAAAGCAACTCTATTTTATTTCTTGAGAGAGCAATTTGTCACCCAAAAAAGCAAGAATATTCCGTCTCTATGATTCACAGTAAACAAGGAAAGGTATCAAAAGATCTTTCTATTAGAGACTGTGAACTCACCGTCCCAACAATGTTTCCAGTCCTTCAGATTTAAGTGATGGATAATTCTAAAACAACAGAACTACATGGCAAGGTTGCCTTATATAGACATTGGCTTTTCTTGTTAATGAAAGTTTGATAATGATAATCTTGTATGATGTTGCTGAGAACTTCTCATTAACACAATTACTGAAGATGGATTTTAATTACTCTTCCATTATTAGTTGGAAAAATCAAAATGTACAGACTTCATAGGAAATACACAGATTTTATTACTGTTTTATAAATTATGAACAGAAGTCCCCTTTCAAACAACTATTGATTACCTGGAACAGGGAACAAAGAGAAAACTACTTTGTAACTTCTTCAAAACTACTAAGTAATGTTTTACTTCATTTTTAAAATTATAATAAGGTTCTACCATCTCCTCAAGCCATCATTATTAAGGAAGTTAAGTAAGTTTTCTTACTCAGTTTTTCCCTACAATGGGTATTTTTCATTTTTTTTATATAGGAAATGAGTATATATCACAGTAGGGAAAGGAGTAGTTTTTTATATTAAGGCGTCAGCAAGTTCATTAGCTGATATTCTTAATGCAATTTGAGACTATTTGCCTACACACAGGCAAGCAGCTTGAGAAGCAAAATTACAAATGTCCACGTCTCCAAGTTGCAGTGTTTGGAACAATGGCTCTCAAAGAACAATTTCATATTACAATTTTCTGAGTATATAATTTACAGTAAATATGAGCAAACATATATTTTGTTCTTAGTGCACAAATAATGATAAGTCTTACCAAGAAGCAAAGCAAAATTTGGAATAACTTTTAGGTAGCAAAAGTTATCCCTATCACAAAAGCATCCCTACTAGAAATGTGCTTCAAATTCCTCTTTCTATTCAGAATTTAAGTCATCAGACATCTTTGGGACAGACACCACCAGTATCAGACAAGGGCCAAGAATGTGCCAAGTAGACGCAATGAAGGGCAGAATTAACAGCAGAGTAACCTTTTCTAATGAATCTACATCAGCTAGTAGCATTTTTATTGTTGAAAATGAAATAACTAAGATGTTCAAGTACTGTATGAATAAAATGGAAAATAATAATTAACCTGAGAAATACCCCTCAAATGGGTGCAGCAATTTGAAGGCATGGGATCAATCCCTCTACACTAAGTAATGAGAAGCACGTGAGTGTTTTGAGACCAACAGAACACAGGAGCACTACTCAGAAAATCTGTGCAAT
Organism: Catharus ustulatus; assembly: GCF_009819885.2. NCBI lineage: Eukaryota > Metazoa > Chordata > Aves > Passeriformes > Turdidae > Catharus > Catharus ustulatus. The sequence goes on from NC_046224.1 coordinate 49,800,165, forward strand.
GTGCTGCAATTACAGTGCACCTTGGAACAGCAGCACTGCCACTGACCTCACTTAAAAGTAATACTGACTTCCTCTGCAAGTAACACCTAAATCCCCTCCCACGGTAATGGCAACAGAGCGTGTATTGGGATATTTTATTGCTCAGCATCACATAGGCTTTGTTCACAAATGAAGGTGTCTGGAACCTTAATTTTAGATATATGGGAAGCAACAAGTAACTGGGTAGTGGCAGGAGAGCAATCTCCCACCATCAGCACGCAGATCTCATGTAGTCATTGACTGAAAGTGCAACAGGAGTTGGAAGCCACTTCCATTTAGAGTGACTACTCATATCACAAATTCAGCTGGAGTTTCTGGGTCTATCCAGCTCCCAAGGAGCGTAAAGGTCTGCTCTCTTGTCATGTCAATCAACACCTGAGGAGAAGGGTTGTGTGGGACCTAGTAAGATGTGTAATGCCCCTATTCCCTGTGTGCAAACAGGGAACATCAGTCCAGCGATGACACTGGTATATACCCAGCTCCCAGGAGACGTTTTGGCAGGTTGGGCAAGAGGAGCATTAAAATTTACTGTACCACATAAGTCCCCTGTAGACAGTGACAAGTTTTTTGCACCAATCCCAAATAATTAACCAGATGCTATAAAAAAGGTTTGATTTGTTAATTTGTTCTGATATTTGCTAAATATCAGAATGGAGAAAATCAGGGACGTAAAGTGAATTTGGAATGATCTTTTCAAGACCATGTGGCAAAAAATAATAAAAATAAAAATAAAATTACAGTTTGATTAACACAGGAAAACTCTAAATCTTTGAATAATCAGTTGCATGTCACACACATGTCTATAACGTCTTAAGTTGTATGAGCCCAGAAGTAATACTGGTAACTTCTAATGTTGTCCTTTAATGCTTTAGACCACTAGAGGGAAAGGTGCCATATGCTTAGTAATTATTTGCCCCAATGAATTTGACAAAATAAACAAAAGTTACCAGGTATGCTAACTCATTTTTCTTTTGCCCCTAAATCCCTGAAGAGAAATCAGAAAATCTGTCACTAATTTCAACCACCATTTCAAGTTCAGCTTATCTGATACAACTGCAAGTTCATATTTCATCAAACCTCTTCTATTTCCTTCTCTATTCTTATTTCCAATAAGTACAAGGGATGCCAAATGTATCATTTATTCCTACAAAATTACGACAACAGATAAAACAGAAAACAAAAAAAAAGAAACCAATTTTTTTCAAGTGCAAACATCAGTGCTTACAGTTCTTCATAATTGGAGTCAAATAAGCTGCTCCACTGAGAAGCTTGAAATGGTTGCCATGTAAGAGCTTGACAGCATTTTTCCAAAGCTGCATTCTGTCCATCACTGTCATATTCTTGCACTTCAGCAGCACAGTCCTTTACAATTGCTGTAGAGAGATAGTGATAATTCAGTTATTTCTTTTGGGACTAGCCAAAAATCCTGCATAGACATCTTTATAAATATATTTACATAAATGCACATACAAATCACAAATGTGTTGCATATATATTTAAATGTGATTATCCTTTGCAGTTATTCCACAAGATTGTGTTATATTCTCTTGCTCTAGAAAATAAATTTTGCAGCTTTCCTGATTTACAAAATAGTACACAAGTAGCACTTCCTATTTTTTATTCTCCCCAAAAGGATGAATAATTTCCTTTGGGGGAGAGAGGGAAGAAGGAAAGCTAAGAATTCTACTGTAAATCTGGAACCCTGCAAGAAGCAATTAAGCAAAATAATTACATTTGTTTCCCATTCCCTCTACTACAGGTTTCAATTGAAGAATATACTACAGGAGGCACAGTTTTCCAATAGCAAGCACATTCACCACTTCATCTGGTCAATCTCCTTACTGCTTTCTGCCTATACATTAGAGAATTCTTTGACAGACAGGGTCAACCCAAATTCTCTGAGATATTATACATTTTATGAAGACAGAGGAAAATGTGATAAGAGAGACAGATAGAGTGCAGTAAGGACAGGAGAAAATGTGTAATTGAGCATTCAACTAAGATCCATCCACAGTCAGTGGTAGCATAGTAAGACAGAGCCTTCAGAATCACTTCAGGCCCAAGCTCCACCTGCAAGTCCCCACTTCTGACATACAGCAGAGTAAAGATAGAGAGATAGAGAGAGAGATAGAGAGATAAACATCACAGTAAAGAACTTCACACCTCACTTCTAAATTATCCCCATGCCATTTTAACCCATGTCTCTAATGCACAGGTCAGTGAGATTCTATTAAGAATGACACCCAAAGAAAGCTTATTTCAAAGCCATATCTTTCAGTATTAAAAACAGCAATTGGAATTTCAGATACAGAAGTGTCTGCTTGTCTTCTCTATTCAGCAGTGGTTGACTTAGAGGACTAGTCCCAGTCAAGAAACACTAAACTAAAGATATTAAAGGAAAAGCAACTTACTAAATCCAGTTGCTACACATTAAAAGTGTTCTAAAAGATTGATTTAATGCTGACAAATAATTTAGTCTGAAGAAATAACAAGCAACTCACTAAATCCAGTTGCTACACATTAAAAGTGTTCTAAAAGATTGATTTAATGCTGACAAATAATTTAGTCTGAAGAAATAACAAGCAACTCTGATTTTTCACTAACAGACATGGGTAAAACTCCTCAGGTAAACTGGCCATTACAAGGTGTTCATTCAAAGAGAACCTCGCATTTCACAGAAGCTGGCTCACCTCTGTACAAGCCTGATAAAGTTTTTTGTATGAATTGGCATAAGCTTATTCTTTTTATCTTGATAAAACAGTGAACTAAACCAATATGGGGAAGGGGCAGTAAAGAACATAAAGCTTTTACCAAGCTTGTGTATGCAGAAACTTTGTAGGAAAAAAAACCACTGAGGAGCAGATAATGGGAAATGGCAATCTTTTTGCCCTTCAGCTGACCCAAAATGATTTATTTGCCCATTCAAGGTAGTGCCAAGCAAAGTAAACAAAGTTTATTACCATCTCTGTAGTGGAGGTTCACATATGGAAAAGGGCAGAGTATTCTATCCAGAAAAGCATCAGGAAACATGAGCCTCTAATGCCTTTTTCTCTTTGCCAAATATAAATAAATCCTGGTTTTCCAAAAAGGTAAAATCCTCCAGACTGGGTAGTGGAGTACAGACCATTAACACCATTATCTTTTCTGAGCCAGCAGGAGGCGTGCTCCTCAAGTATTCACTTATCTATGGCACAAAACATTAAATTTCCTCTTCATGCACTTGCTCACCTTGTCTGGAATCCTGAGACTGTACTGGAGAATCAATCCCATCTCCTAGTAATTGGGAGAGCTTCCTTTTTTTGCCTGATGCTGCAGAAATACTTTTGTAAAAACACATGTTGTATTACTCATTTATAAGTTTAACTAGAGATCATAACAAAAGAACACCCAGAAACCTCTTATCTCATTTTAACTGCACTGTCATCCAAATTCTAATTTGCTAAGGGAGGAGATTGTAGGTGGGTTTTTAAAACTCAATTATCCAATTTTTTCCTTCCAAAACTTTTTTTTTAATGTCACATGAATAAAGAAGTTGATCCCATTTAAAAATTTACACAGCGCATAAGTAGCTGGGGTTTAGTTTCTTGACCTTTGCATTAAAATCACAGCTTTTATCTTGATTAATTTTACTTTTTAGCAGTTAATCTTTGAATACCAGAACATTTAAAATAATTGAGCATCCAGAACACATTGGTGGGTTAATATGGCAGACAGTATATGATTAGTGCTCCACTTGCTTATACAGATAGGATAATTCCTTTTCTCTTATGCCATTTGCTAGAACACTTACAAGATCCTCATGCACAAATCTCTACAACAGGTATTGCAAAACACCTCAATATTTTTATAAACCAGTTATTAAAAACCTGTTGATTTCTCATTAGCCTTCTATTGTTTTAAAAATTTAAATACATTCCTGTTTCCAATCTAAACCTCAATCAAGATGTTTTAAAGAACCCTCAACCACAAGTATCTCAAAAATGTCTAAACACTGCCATCCTGTGGAAAATCCTACACCCACAGGGATTTACAACGAGTCTTAAACCAGTTCTACTGGTTTTTGCATGTCTTACTCTTTGCATAAAAGCTTTATCATTTACCCAGAAATCTGAGGTGCATTAGGCTGGAAGTATGAATAATTAAGGCCCAGAGAGCTGGAGGATGCAGAATGATTCCATGGAGTCCCAGCATTTTGTGTCTTCAGGCAGCAGCCTTGGGAGATGGTGCAAGGATAGCCCATGGCCCTGGGGTCAGAGTGAGTCTCCATGAACCTGCAGGGAAGCTTGCTGGGTGCCACGACAGACGGGCACGGGAGCGGAGGCTGCAGCCCAGCGGGGCGCAGGGCGTTGCACCATGGGGCTGAGGGAAATAAACAGATAAGAGAGTAAGAACAAGGAAGAGGAGCTGGAGATCTTCCTACAAGCTTGGGAGAGGCCAAATTCATGTCACCTACTTTGTAGCTGTGGTGGGGAACATGGTTCTGATCCAGAGTCTGGTGGGGAGTCTGGCAACTGGCTTTGCCTAGGGATGAAAAAGATATTTTCATTCTACTGGACAAGACATGGAGGATCACAACCACCAATGCTGGAAGTGGAGGGGGACCACTCACTATTGACAAGGGTCTTCAGGAAACATCACTCACCATGTTTGCTGCCCCTTCTCACAGGAGCAATGTCATCTACACATCATCTCCAGTGGCTCTCTGCCATGCAGGAAGGCCTGAACCCCATCCCTTCTCACCCAAATACCCCCTTCACAACCTGCTGAATTCAATCCTCCTTCCCACGAGTGGTTCTTCAGTCATCTCCAGGCACACCAGTGACTCTCAACATACAGCACACAAGGGATTTAAGCCTCATTCTCTCCAGACTAAAGGTTAGAGATGCGTAGCATCTTCATCTCTCTTAAGGAAGAGAAAATCCTATGCCATCTTGCTGCCATTTAAAGGAGCTACAGAGGGTTCCTCTGTTAAATTTGGAATAGATGTACATTCAAGAAACGGATTCTCAATCCTTTCAGGTATTCCTATGAATTGTCAGCTCAAACACTGCTCTGAAGCTCAATCTAAAACACAAGACTTAAAATGCATGTTATGCTAAAAATGCTGCAGCAGAGGAAGGATGACTGAAGTCTAATGAGACACATCTCTTTTACCAAAGCTGAATAAAATAAAATTCCTTAAAGAGACACCCTCATATGCATAAAAGATGTTCACACATACACACCAAATATTGCCAAGTATCAGTGGGAAAATTTCACTCTATGGCTTCCACTTCAGGTTTTGTATTTCTGAGTTTGGATAGCATTAAGGAGAGCAGTTTCATTTTTGGTTGCAGCCTATTACTTTTGACATGTGCTGGTGCATGGTAGCAGGGATACATCTCCAAGTTAGAATTTTACTGATGCTGTGCTTTTTGAAGGAAAATAATCTGTAATTTAAATGATTCTACATTACAAGCATAGTATATCAATGAAATACCAATTACATAGTATATCAATGAAATGCCTACTTAACAAAGGACCTGGCAACCCTTTTTCTCCATTCACTGATAATGTGTAAAGTGTTACTGTGGGAAAAGATGAGGAAATCACATGGTGCTTCACATGTGGCATAAGAGAAGAATAAATGTAATGCTGATGGCCTTTCTGATGCAAGATGATCTTTAATGGAAATTTCAGAGCACACCCAAGACCTTGGTGGTAACAGCACCCTTTTCATTGCAGATGACATTATGGAGTTCTGCATTTTATATGTTTATATGGAGGCTTTTAATATTTTTCTCCTTTGATGTATTTTGACAACTTCCTTTATGAGATTCTATTCTGTTTATGCACAAATTTTCTGCACTACAGACAAATGCTTAATAATTTGACCTGTAGAGATCTAATGATTCAGTAAGTGTTCTTAATGCTGTAAATAATGAAATAGAACTGTAGTATTAGTGTAAAATCCTGTTCAGCCTCCAAACCCATAACAGTTTTAGAGATGTTTTTCTAGCATGTAAGTACTTTGTAGCACTATAACTACAATATCTTACTTAAACTGCATAATAGTATCTATATATACACATTTACATTTCTGCTATTTTTTGTATAAAAGCAAAATAATATTTTAAAGTTGTTATACAGGAGTTCAATAATCTTGTTAACCTAAAACACATTTAGTAACTAAAAATAAAGGTCATGGGTATTTAAATACAACCTTCTCTTCATTTGTCTTTACTTTTATACTGTGGGCAAGGAGAATCAATTCATTATTCATTATTTAGAGCAGGTAGGAGCCTATTTGGCCCACTTTAAGTAAACGTGCAGCTGAGTCTGTGTAGAATGAAAAATTTCATGTTTAATTATTTTTAAAACATCCCTTCTTGCTCCAATTCTTGGCAAGTGTGAGCGTCAGTCTATCTATTAATAGTATTTTGCCTTGAACAACATCCATCTGACAGTCATCTATATGAAAGATTTAGGGTTAAGGTCTTTGATGGATCTATACTACATAATTTTCCACCCTTGACCATAAGCCTTTGCACTGTGTATCCTTTGATAGTTTTAAAGTTAGTCTCAAAAGAGACTGATGAACAGTTTCTGTTCTCAACGAAGTATTAGGGTGAAAGCAGTAGCTTTGCTTCCTTCAGACTGGGAGACTTCCACTAGTCTCTCCATTTACAATACAGTAGTCTCACTTCTATCACTTGTTGTGTACATAAACAGTAAATTAGCACTTACAGGAATGTTAAAGTAACAGCTCTGCATTTAATGTCACAATTAGCTCAACAGTTGTGAATCAATTCAGAGTTCATTATCATTTGTTCTGTTGAACAAGAAGACAACCATATTTCCATTACTGGCTGTAGTTCATTTTTTTCTAAGTCTTCGTATGCAGTTTCAAGAAACAATGCCAAGAAAGCCATAATCCTCCTTAAACTCCAATTTTATCATGGCACTAATTAAAACATTAATTCTAGGAGCTGTGGCTAAGAAGATGAAGTACATGTTGCTATAATACTTACAAAGTTCCAAACTCTATGTCACTACTAATGAATTCTTCCAACAGGCTTGTATCCACCATGGGATTTTCCAAGGCTCCATGGACATCTTGCCCTAAGGTTAAAAGGAAAAAAGACAAAAATTCAGAAGGAATTGTCAGTGTTTCAGAATAAGTGATGCTGCCAATGATCCTACACAAAGGAAAAACCAAATCTGTCCTGTCTCATGTAACAAATGGCTCATGCTTCTGGTTTAGTAACTCTGGGAAAAAGGAGGATGAGAAATGCAGATCAATTAACAACATGCAGGAGCAATGCAGATGACAATGCAGCACTGGGCAAACACCACTGAATGCATGGCATTAAGGTTTCAGGGAATTACTACAGCAGGAGGATGAAGGACCTCAGTCTGCAACTGAGAAAAAGGGTTTTGAAGAACCTCAGTCTGCAACTGAGAAAAAGGGTTTTGAAGATAATTTCCAACATTGAGGTCTAAACAGTTGTTGGGCTGAAGCTCAGACAAAGTTGTCTTACACAGATCCACTTGGTGCATTAGTACTCACAAGTACTGCAAGTGAATTTCTGCTTTAAAACTCCATTTAAAAATCCACTGAGTTCAAATAAACCCAAGTAAAACTTTAAAAATGTTTGATTGGAGGCTTCTTTTTATTCTGCCTAAAAGAACCCAGCCCACTAACATTTTAAATGTATTAGCAAATAGAAAGGCGCAGTACTTTGTCCTTTGTTGCTTAGTAACTGAAGACTATAAACAGATTTTATGATTATAAAGTTTCCGGAATTCATGACAACTTTCTATGAAAGTCAACAGGCACTCATTAAAAAGCCCAGCCAAGCAGCCCTACTCTGCAGGCTCCCCACCTCTGCAGGCAGCCTTCCATAAATACAGGTGCGGCCAGTCAGAATGCAAACAAGATAAGGACCTTGATATTGCTGCTCGAGTTGCAAGTGCCTATCCCACTTCACACATGATAAAATGGACCAGCCCACACATCCAGAGCTGTGAGGCTCAGCCATAGAGTCTGACACCAACCATGTCCCCTCAGCTTGGCAGCAGCTAGTGAAAACACAAAAGGCTAATTGCTGCCTATAAACCGAGGAGTAGTCACTGCCTTTGGCGTTATTTCCCAGTGTACTACCTTGCATAGGACACTTACCCTAATATCTCTTCAGTTCCTTTTCTGATGTCTTTGCCTGTTCCTTCTTCATCCACTGTTTAGAAAGAACATTCATGCAAACAAAATCTAAAAATCCACCACTTTGCACAGGATTCCCTCATGTGTCTGTCTTAACAAATAAATCCACATTGCTAATAAACACTGCCCAAATTGCTTTGTGATCATAGATTAATCTAGGCATTGTTTACTTGTTGGTGCTGCAGGCTTAATTTTGACTGCCTTTCACTGGGGCATAGCAACTTGGAGGTGTGCTACTGATAGATCCTCAGCGTACTGATGTTGTACACAAACCTGTCCCACACACACCAGAGAACAGATTCAAGAGGTGCAGCCCACTAGCTTATCTCTGTTCCAAAACTGGAACACACAAATTCTGGAAGTAGCAGCAGATCACTTGCAAAACCAACTGGAGAGTGCAAAAGAGCCTGGCATTCCTTAGCAGCCTTCCTCAAACCTGTTGGATTCTCATCTTTTCATTCTTCATGTGCAAATGTAGGGTCCTCCTACCTTGAATTACAAACCCTTCTCCTTTTACTAATGAAGTCCACAGCAAAATTATTCAATCACCTTCTTTCACCCTCATGTAGGATGATATAATTTCATTACTAACTTGAGGCCAGAAATCAAATACAAAACATTTTTCCTGTACCGCACAATCAAGAATCCTTTATTTTGACTAAGATCAGGGACAGGCTCCTTTGAATCAAAGAATACTGCTCTAAATCAAACATGAACAAGGCCTTTTAAATGGACATCCCACAGTTCAGAGATCAGCTCTGTTGCTAAGTGATGATAACAGAAATATCTATCACTTTTTAATCTCTCCACTTTGCATGAACGGCTAAATGGGGAGGAGGAGAATAAAAGCATAAGCACTGCTGGGAGAGGAAGGAAGCACACCAGGAAGACAGGCCACCACTAATGAATGTTTGTGACGCAGGTGCATGGAAGAGTGGGCACATTTTGCTGCCCTTAATTTTGTTAATGTACTTTCCAGGTCAGTGGCATCACGTGCTTGCACTGGCATCTGTTTCAGCAGAGGAGGACTTGTTGGATCATATGCAAATTTATTTTAAATGGTAGCATCCACGTCACAGGCATTTAATCACAGTAAGTACTTAACAGATATGGGCAGTATGCAAGACAGTAACTCACCTGGATGTTACATGCTCGTAAGAGCAAAGAACTTTGTGTATGTGGCAGGACAAGCCCTGTGGTGAGGCCTCTGTGAGCACAGCTTCCTGCACAGAACCATGTGCCTGGCTAAGAGCTGCCGCAGGATATGTGGAGTCAGCAGCCTCAATCATCAGCTTGTGCTCTGCTTGCAGTTCACAGTTCACACTGCAATGTGCCCAGACACCCCTGGGAGAGTCTGCACTGAGTGACCCATTCAACCCTGGTGTCACTGTGCAGCGGACTACCAGCTACCCAACAAACAGATGAAGATGAAAGGACAAGGCAGTACCACATCAGGGGGTTCACAGATGTTTGCAGAACACACACTGCAGTCACAGGCTGCATATGACTATGGTTTTTTTCTCATTTCTTCATAAGCTTGATACTTCCATTGTTTGGTCTAAAACGTGTCAGTACTACAACTCTCTTCTGTTTCCCTGTCCATTCTCACCTAGCCTGTCCCTAATACCTAGCCACAGACCCCCAGAGAGAAGTATGAACCCCAGTCTCTTAATTTGGCTGTTACTCTTTGGCAGACATCCCCTTCTTTCCTCCAAGACATGAGGCTCTCATCACTTGGCTCCTCAGCTTGACCCTATGGTCCTGTGACCAAGTCTCAATTCCCAAAAAACCTACCTTGACCAATTCTCCCAACACTTACATATAGCCTTATGTATATCTGCATTTAAATCAGCTGCCTCCTTTCCAGCGGTATCTAAATGGAAAGTGAAGGATGGGGACAGAGAAACAGTATTGACTAAAAATCAATACTAAATTAATAATTTCCTGACATTAGAAGAGGATGCCAAGGAAGCTGCCAGACAAGTCAACATATCTGTAATAAAATCAGTGTTAAAATATCAGCTACTTTACACAGGAAACAATCCTTATATACAGCTAAAAATGGCACAGAGAACATGGTCAGTGTTCAGTAATGTTTGCTGAACAAATTCATGTTTGCTACAAAGCCTTCCAACTTGAGAGATATGTTTCTCTGCTTGAGAATTAATAACTGATTTACATCTAAAGACACTTTACCATAAAAGTAAGTAGTTTGGTTTTTTTTAAACAAAAAGAGGCTTCTGCACTTCATGAGCTCCACTATACAGGCGCAATGGAAAGTCCTGCTGAGCCTTATTGACTTACACTATGGGGTTTATAGGCCCTTCTTTCAGGCCAAGGGACTCTAAGGACTGGTTTATTTAAATTGTGCACAGAAGCTCAGGTCATTTTGACTGGAACGGACCTGCTGTCATTGACACAAGCTGCAGAGCTACAGGGTTTGAAGCATAAATCAGCTGTAGCCAGCCAGGAGCTATCACAGCCTAGGTTATTCAAGTTCAGGAAGACCTATTACTTCAAATTGTAAGCAGTGAGTTTGTGTTAAGATAGACTTTTTTTTCCCCCAAAGCTACATTTTTATAGAAACAAATGTTACCACCAATATTTTATATTTTTAATTTCATCTTTTATTCCTGTTTCAAGGTCTCATCCATAAAATGGTATGTGGCACTTCTGGGGTTTAAGTGTTTGGTATTTTAAGGGCATGTTTCTTCAGTGGTTTCATTGTTTACCACAAACTCTAATCTGTATTCCATGTTACCCATGCAGAAGCATGACTATACAGTGAGGTGATGATTCCACCAAGGAAGAGATTTCTCTAGATCACAGACAGCACAGACAAAACACATGCATTTCAGACACCTCAGAGTACCTTACAACATAAAAGACTGAGTTCAACAGTGCAACTAGGCTGACCTTCTACCAGCTCTCTCAACCCACTGATAACATCAGCAAGAACAGATTGTTCTGCCACACGCAGGCGGAAGAGATAATCAGGAGCTCTGACCTCCCCTTGACAAATAGGAACTTCTTGACTCTAAAATTCAAAATATTTTAATTATAATTACTCATTTCAACAGGAATGATAGGGAAAAAAAACCTGCATCAAAGATGAAATCTCTCATATGCAAGTGAAAGGAAACAAATAAATGAGAACTCAGCTACACAAGACAAAAGCCATTTACTTGAGTGAGAAAAAGCCAAGGTCAAATCCCAGAGTTTTATCTAATCCAAAAGGTCTACCAACTATTCAAAGAAGTGACTGCCAGGAAAATAAACATTATCTCACTTTCCTTGAAAAAAAAAATCCCGTTTCAGACTCTCCCCTCTCAATACTGCAGATGCAACTTTGTCTTACTAGTGAGTGTCAAAACAAACATGCACTTGTGGGAACACACACTTGTAAGGAACTAAAGCACTGGGCAGAGGGGACTCTTTGTGTTCATGAATTTCAAATAATCTTAAAAAGCAGATCTATAGATTCATTAACTGCCAGCTGATGTGTTTGTAAGCCAAAACTGAACCACTGAGGAACCACTCAATAGCATCATTCTCCACTTGATATTGCAAGATGCAGTGTTTTCATAGCCTTGAAAAATAACTACTACACTGCTACAACTAATCACAGGGACCACCACATCAACACTAGCAATTTATGACTCTTGCTTCAATGAGGTTTTGCCTCATTGAGGTATTACAAAGCCAGCCCACAAGCTGTAATGCCAAGCTGCAGAGATGCCACTACTTAGAACTAGTTTACAAGTTACAGTAAACATAACCTGTGCTTGAAAAGAGGGCAAGCCATCTATTCACTTCAGCTTGCTCTCTCCACAGACTTACTTATGGTTTGTAAGAGAGCCTACTCCATGCTGAATGAATGATTAGTTCTTGCAACCTTGACATATATGTGTGTCCAGATAATGAAATTCAGCCATCTAACACTATCACTGCATGCTATGGCATTAGCAGACCTTTGTCACACTCTAATTGAACACAGCAGAACCACACATTATGGAAGGGACATGACATCCCAAGGGGTTTCATTTTTCCTGTAATTTAAAGGAATCAACAGGGCTTTTCCCCCTCACACTGGCACAGACTACCAAAAGACCTTTTAAAAACAGCTGAAGCCATAATTATATAATTTAAAATAGTAATTCTCATTAAAGAGCACACACAGCTAAAAATCCCTGCCGCAGCTTCTACCATCAAAGTATCATTGTCACAAGTCAACAGAAGCTAACCTATAAGTTGTGTTTTCCAAGAGGATTCCTAAAAATGTGGGGTTTTTTAATATAATTCATATTCAACACCACTTTGATATTTAATAGCTATGCCAAGCCTGATAACAACAAGTATTATGCTGCTGAAAGCAAAGCCAAGTAAGTTTGTTAGCCTTTCACCTCCATGGCATAAACCAAACTTAAGGAACATGGTATGAATTTCCTACCATCTATAAACATATTTGCTGGCTAGCAGCCCCAGACTGTAGCTCATCAATTAAAATTTCTTGGATTTCTTGGCTTAAATGTATCTCCTTGATCAATTTTTTAATGTCCTAGTTTGAAATTAAAACTTAAGTTACAGCCGCCACCTCTCACCCAGGGCAACAGAGGGGCAGGAGAAAAAAAACACAGAAAGAAAATCACAACAGAAAAGATAGTTTCTCAAGTTACTTTGAGATCAGTGAATACCTGCATAGATAATAGATGGAAAACAAATACAACAAAAGCAGTTTAGAATAGAACAGTTAATGGATTAACAACAAAACAAAAAGCAAAGTAAAAGGAAGAAGAAAGAGAAAATACTTAGTAAATAAATACAAAAGTAAAAAACCTTTGAACACATTATTAGAGTATAAAAAAAATGCAGTTTTATTATGGAATTTATTAGGAAGTGAATTCTGTAGTAAGAGAGAGTGATGAAACTAACCGTACCAGCTTGAATAGAAAATGTCTTAGAATAAAAGGACAGATGATCCCAGCCAAAAGACAAAAATACTCAAGTTTAACTCCACAGAAGGCTCCTGAGGATACTGACATAATTATGACTTTACAAGTTAGATTCAGGCCATTTCAGAAGAACATTAGTGGAAAGAAAACCCTCTTTACCCGACATGCTAAAACCGAGGAGCAAGTGAGATCTCTAACCATATGAAAATCACTAAGATTTCAGAAGTGTTACTCTGCAATGAGTCCTCAGTCATTTCCTAGTTTTTCCTCAAGGCAATTACCTTGCCTGTACTGCAAGTTTTGCTGGGTCTGCCCTTCCCTTTGATATTCTGGCCAGAGCACAAAGAAAAAAGTACTGCAGCACATCTGTACTATTTGTAATGCTTTAATCTGATAACTTACTGTAAATACAGCTTTGGGTTTAATAGTACTTTTTCTTCCTTCTTTCCTCCTCAATTACCCCCAAACAATTACTGGTTTTGCTGCCACCAAAAATTGTTAAGGCTTCTCCTGAAACTAGTCTTACCTTCAAAGAACTGTTGCAAGGCCTCATTTTCTCCCACCACATCCATGAAAACCCAGTAGAAGTGTTTTGCTTTCCTATTACGTGAAGAGATCCTGCTGGGACAAAAGCACTCTCTTCCAGATGGTTATGAACATGCCAAGGAACACATCATGCTTTTGTCAGAGGTTTCAATGACTTTGTCCCAGCTGATGTCATTCCTCCATAACTACAGTCAGGGTTATACTGAGGCTTTATGTAACGGATTTAAACTACACTTAAAGGAGAATCTAGCAAGGCTTTTGAGGCAAGATGATGTGGGTTCTAGCCAGCAAGTCTAATGTTCTCATATTAAGGACCTTTGGTCCCAGAACTAATTACACATGCGCAAAAAATACAGCAATAAAAATGACTTATCTTGTCTTTGTACTTTCACACAGGTCATGTAATTAGTACTACCGATGAAAGTAACAGTAATCAAAAATGCAAGAGCAAAGCCATCCCCGATAGGGATGTAGAACTTCTATTTTGTTACTATTACTAACGAAACTAAATCACACATTAGCCTGTTTGTCTAAGGTAACATTGGAAAACATGGGAAAAAGAGAACATAGAACAAAGCTCTTTTAAGGTTAGCAGCAAATGCTACTTCACTTTCTTTTAGTCCATCTTTAAATGCTGAAAACTGCCCATATTCTGTCACCACTAAGCAAACAGAAGAAAAATATACAAATGTTCTGAATAGACATCTAAAAAAGGCAAAAGTTCCAATGAAGTCTGGAATCAGGACATTTTTGGAAGTAATTATATCCACCAGACAAGTAGCTGCTGACCAGTTTTTACAAGCCCCAGGCACTCACAGTGACACAGGTTTCTCATGATAAATAGTTCATATGAAAAATATAGAAAAGAATTTTGGAGTAGGGACATGAAGATGGAAGTCAGTCACATTTACAGATGTTGATATAACTGAGTCAAACAGTCATTACTACTGAGAAGCACCACCTCGGGTGCATCTTTGACAGGAAAATCACCTCAGCATAATACGTTTTGGATACTACCACGTATAGAAAGAATCCTTCTCTACTTAAATGAGCAACAGGATTTTGTGGTTACAAGGATATTATGTCAGAATAGCACCATCTACTTGCTACCATTTGCCTACTGTTAGCTAATCATGGAAACAGTTCTATCTCATTATCTAAACTAAGGATTAACAAGCATTTAGGAAGCATTTATGAGCCAAACATAAAATACCAATAAACACAGCTTGTTTTCTAAGAGTAAGTAAAGCCAGACTTCCTTAGCATTATTGAATAGATAAATAATCCTGTAACAACTGCTGGTAGAATTATTCCAGGTTTCTACAACAGCAAGTAGTACCCAGTGAGAGGAGACTGAGAAAAGTATTCCCTCAGTATGAAAATAGCTCAGGTTGGACATACATAGTCTACTACTAATAAATCTAGATTTAGTTTCTTGTTTTTACCTTAACATTGAAATATCAATGTTAAGTCAAAGCCAACACTTGCAAAATGTTTTCACGTATATACAAGCAACACAAGCATAGTATTAAATTTCACTGCTCATTCTATCGACTTTTATGAAAGCTGAGAACATTGCAGCAAGACAATGATGAATCGTCTTGGTTTTGTTCAGCATCAAAGAGACCTGTATCCACTGAGATGTTTCTTGATAAAAAACCAACTGTATAAGCTCACCTTCCAGTCAGTTTACCTGTCAAAGTTTTAATCATGCGGGCAACTAACAAACAGTTATCAGGACTGAGATCCAGTGTTTTTCCAAAAAGGCAAGTCTACCATATACCCACAACCATATTCCTTCTAACATCATCAACTGTCTGCTTTCAGCTGAGACAATGCTCAGGAAAAAAATGACCACTTGAACTTCAAGTGCCAAGAAACACTTCCAACAGAAAAAGCATCTCTTAAAGAGGCCAGGATCCTTTTTTGAGGTTCTCTGACACCATTTTTTTCATACACACAAATTGTAACATTATATGGAAATTATCATCAGCATGTTAAAGAAATCACATCATAGAAATTTCCCAGTTTCAAGAACAACTAAGGGGGAAACGATGTGCAAGACATTGAAAACTGGAAATCCCAGAGGAGTGGGAGAAAGATCTAATTTAAAGGAATGAAAAAAATTCTAGTGAAAGAAAATTAGAGGGATAGAGAAAGGTTTTAGCAGTCATATAGGGGTCATATTAGATTTCTAACCAACGAGAAAACAAGATAATTTTATTGTTCCTTCATATTTGAGAAGCACCCTTCCTTAAAGAGAAGATACTCGGGTTTATTGTGCTGTGACTCTTCACTATATGTTTTTCTCTTCTTACATACATATTTTTAAAAATTACAAGTATAGGAAAGCAGCAATTCAAACAATTCCAAGTTCTCCCATATGTCTGTTACCTGTACTGGCATACATCATAGAGAGATCTGTAAGTGTACCTAAATACTACAATGAAAAAAAAATACCAGGCATTTATTCACTCTGCATAAAATCAGTTTTACATTTTGAAGTGTCCTACTGGGAGGTTCACATCATTCTGCATCACAAACAACAAAAGACAGAGATTGTTTCAGATTAACACTTTAATCAGAAGTTTTGTTTTTAAATGTAAATTACAATCACTAATACACCTGCAAGTGCTTACCACATTTGTTCAACTAAGTGTTATATGTATGCATATACAGCATAGGTCAGTTTAAAACAATCACAGTACTTCTTAGTGCCATCTGCAAATGGAAAAAGATCTTGGACCCACTTCGTGGAAATAAATATCTAGTGACAAAAAAAGGTTCAGCAATTTTAGTTATGTATATTCAATGAAGTTCATGCACGCGCGAGAGTAAAAAGTTTTAGAGCTCTTCCTTGTAATAGCCAAGTTTTGCTAGTGACATCTCTCGTCTCAGCTGCATAACTTCCCAGAACATCTGATCCACTAAAAAAGACAGAAATATCATTAAATATACCAAATTCACATTTCATTTCAACTGATGTATTCAGGCTGCTTTACTCTACATGATTTTAGAAGAACTTTATAACAAACATCTGGTAAAACCAGCATTATTATGTGTAAGGGTTAATTGTGTAGGTTATGACAAAATTTGTTCAAGTGCATATTCTAAACATTCTAAATGAGAGTCCTAAGAAAATTTCCTCAGATTTTAGATTTCTTTAAAATGGAGAACAGAACTACATCAGTACTTCTTGTCAGCTTCAATTAATCGCAGTTTCTTATTTAAGCTTTCACTACCCATCTTCTGTGAAATTACTACAAAAAGAAAAAATAAAGCTTGCTGAATAAGAATTTCTTCAGCAAATAATCTGTAATTTTCTTATAATTTTGCCATTTATAATCTCTTTCTTGCTCCCTCTTTTCTACAGTAATCTGGCAGCAACAATAAACAGGGTAGGAAAGACCCATTTTTCTCATTTCATCTGTATCTTCCTAAACATGGTAAGCTTAATGCATAGCTTAAGCTTCCAGACATCACAGCAATACAAATCAAAATTATGGGGTATATCATTAATCAAGACAAAATTGCCATGCAGTCAAGATCCTGATGTAGAATGTCTACAAATATCATTAACCTGAACAAAAAGTACGAGGTCTTCCCTACCATAGTTCAAAAAACACTTTTGTAAAAGTGTCCTCTGTCTTAAAAATTATATGGTGCATTATAGAAATGCATGCAGCACATTATACAGACAAATATGGTAAGTGCCTACATTCTAGTGAATGTTTTGTTGAAATCATTATAAAGCTAGAAATGCAAATTCTGTGTTCTAGTGGTAAAAACGACAACTGAACTAAAACAACAAACTTTTTTTTTTTACAAACTTCTTGGGAAGAATAAATCAATATGATAATGTTGAAAGTATTTCATTATATGATGTAAAAAACCCATTAAGTTTTTTATCTCAATAGCAAATTAAACAATTTTTAATTGTAATTTGACAGGTCCTTTTGGTCAAAGTAAAAGACTTTTAACTACAAATCATATTAAAACTTAACATATTTTCAAGATCTTCAGTGATGCTAGTAAATCAGTAAAAATTACCATCAGCTGAAGGTTTTACTAAATATAATTAAGTATAGAAAATAGCTGAATTTCTGGTTAATTCCATGACCTTTTAACACTGAAAATTAACAGCAATATTTTTTGTAAGTCTATCTATCACGTCGGGAGTACTTCAGGTTAGAAATATCTGAGTGTAGCTAAAATCCTGAGCTCTTGAAATTTGGAAACATCATGAAGACATGACTATAGGTGAGGCAGCAAAGCAGGGCTAATTTTAGCCAAATTCTTGATGAAGCAAATCCACAGAGACTTGAAAACTGGAATAATGAAATGCACAGACATCCATAAATATTACAATGTTTAACTGTTTTACTTTACTTTTTAAAATACAACAGAACTAAAAAAAAATTTACATTTTCACAATGAAAGCAAATATTTTAATTTACTATTGACATGAGGCTAATGACATTTTCCCCCACTATCTGTGCTCAATATTTCTGGGAGCTTGCATTATATGATCTGTATCAAAAAAAATTTGGACTGAAAGCTGTTTCGCAATATATTTTGACCTGGACAGGAAATACAATTAACACTGCGCAGTTTAAACACAGTTAAATCATCTTCCTTTCCTTTTATAGTGATAAACAGGTAAAACAGTCTTGAAAATAAAGGCAAAACTACACTGCCAACATGCAACATGTTTTAAATTCCGGAATTAAGTAACTAAATGCACCATGAATATGTTTTCACAAACATCATCTTTTATGTGGACATATTGGAACCACATAGCACAGCTAAGCAAATCTCTTAATTAGTGTGCAGACACAGTTTAAGTAAGCAGTTGTTGGATATGACATTCTGACACGACCAAAGCAACTGGGTAACAAAGACAGAGAACCCCCTGCAAGCCACAGCCTGAAGCAATGGCAGTAAAAACCACGTTTTTCTTTTGGGATGCAGGGTTATCAAACCTTACATTTATAACCAGGGCCCTAACCAAGATTTGTCCAGGCCACTGCAATTTCTAAGCTGCATCCAGATGAACAATTACAGGTTTTCTGTATATATAAAATGTTACCTGTTTATATTTTGCAATTTAACCCAAAACATTGTGTTTCTTGCAAGTTCCTCCTGAAAAAATAGGCTGACAAACAGCTGTGTCAACTGCACAAAACACCAAGCTAAAGAAAAAATGGCCCAGATCAAACCAAATTGAAGTTCTTTGCATCCAAAATATCTCCACATTCATTCTGTGACAGATTTGATTTTTGTCTACTGTATGGAAAAACTGTGACTAACGCCCCTAGTTAGATTTTGTTTTAACATATCTTACTATAGAAGGGGTTTTTAAATGGACTGAAAACCAATGCATTATAATTTGTTGTTTTAAAAAATAACAGTATTGGAGAGTAAAATATCACCATATTCTAAAATTACAACAATGACTATAAACTGATAACCTGTAATGTCAGGTCACAGCTAGGAACTTTGCTGCACAAAGAGCAACTTTTAGGAATAGGCACTATGTAAATGTCGCTTTATGTAGGTCAAATATGATTTTTTTATACTCACCATCTTGCTGCTTCAACAGTCCTTGCTGGATGTATCGAATATATGTAAAGAAGTTACACACAGAAGTGATCTAAAGTCGTATAAAAATAATGGTGGTTAATGTAATTTTGTATAGAGGTATGGAAAAAGTAGCTAAACAACTACTACACAAAATTAAATTATAGTAAATCTACTTACCCTGTAACGGCAGAAAGGAGAAATGTAGTAATAACTGCTTGAATCTCCTAATTTGATTCTATGCTTGCATGACTTACTTTGTCCACTGAGAGCACATTTCCTACAAACATAAAGGTCACATGATTTAATAAACGAATCTGACATTAATGTCTAAACACATGTGTGTACTTAAGGTGTTAGTGGAACTGTTTCATACTGGCACAGATAGATGAGTCTCTATCTTCATTTCACAAGCAGCAATTATTACATTATTTTGCCAATTATTCTAGTTCCACAAGGCCCTAATTTAATTTCAATACTGGTGCATTATGATGCTTTTTCTGAATTCTAAAACCTCCTTCAGCTCTGGGAATGCATTTCCATATTCACTAATTTAAATTGGCTTGACAACTCTGGCACAGTGGGATTTCTTTAATTACCTCTTGATATGTCAAATAAACATTTCTTAAATTATCAGTTGATGCCAACATTTAAACAAAATTTTTTTAAAGTTCTGTTTGATATTGTTATTTCATCCTAAAAAATTCAGCCCCACAGAAGAGCAGTCTTCTGAGATGCATTTTAAATCCAGTTTTGCACTTATGCTCAAATTGAAATCATATTTTACATTCAAAGTATAAAATCTTTTGGGACAAAGGAAAACGGGCAGTCTGGCAGTAATTCTTTCTGTTACAGTTACAAAAAGTGAGAGCAAAATAATCAAATTTACTTCTGGTGTACTGGAACTATGAAGTACTCAGGAAAGGTCATTAGTCACCACAAACTGTTCCCCCCAAAAAAAAAAAAAATAGGAAAACAATGAATTTTAAAAGATGAGTAGAATTTGATTTACTCGAAATGTCTGTATTACAGCATCTCAGATGAATTGGGTTGTCATGGCAACCACTGTTTCATTAATTTTAAAAGCTGCTGGTTTTTCTTTTTCCCATTTCTACCTCATGAAATTGGGGAGTCTAAGAACAAGCTGTCTTTCAAAAGTGAAACAAAAAATTACTAAGCTTCTGTGGCTCTAAACAGTGGCTCATCGGCCCTTTTAAATTGCCTGCAGCTGGTCCACAGAACCATGTATAACAGGAGAAAATTGAAGTGTGTGTACAATTTTCCATAGCCGTTTACAAGGACTGACAGCAGTTCATTGATACAAGAAATCCTGAAGTAGCTGAAGCAAGCTGGATCACAATTTCAGTCTAGCTTTGTCAGAACACAAATTTTCAGTGCTAGGAAAATAAAACCCCTTTTTTCTTCTGGTTACATAATTGCCTTCTCTATGCTGTCTTCCATCACACCACTTAAATGCTGAGCACTCCTGCTGGTGACTCAGTTTTGTGCTGTACAGCACACACAGCTCAGCGCTTTGTTCCCCATGGGGACAATTATGTGAATCTTCTGGGGAAACCCAGCTGTCTTTTGTTAAGGCAGCACTCACTACACACCATCACAGTTACCATTCAGTAAATTCTGTATATTCAGAACCTTTCTGTATTACTATTACAGCTCTCTGTCCTCCATCCTCACTATGCTATTTGGGCTGTTACCCACTATTTTATCTATCTGCTCCCTCACACAAATGTATAACAAAAAGCAAATGTACAAAATTACTTCTTTAGGAACATTACTCTAGCTTTTTTTATAGCTTAGTTTGTCTATATTTAGTTTGCCTATATTAAGTTACCCATTTAAGATGACAGCTTCAATTAAAAAAGCATTTTGCACCATATAAAAATAAAAACCTGAAACTGCTACACTGATTCAGCGAAAACTGCAACACCTGCTTCCCATTCAGTGCCAGTAATAATACATAAGGCAAAGTACAATTGCTGTCATAATACAGTTAAATACTGCAGATTCCTTACCTATTACTTATCTACAAGCAGCAACACAGAAGTTTTTGTTGGTAGAGAAAAGTTGGAAAAGGAAAAGAATTTGCTTAACCTTTTGGTGTATCTAAAATAACTAAATTACAACTTGAGCATTGTCATCTCAAAACATTAATCTCTACCTTGCCAAATATTTAAGGATTTTCTAAGTTCTGATTTAAAAGTTATCTTACACTGGAGGAAACAGGTTAAAAATCTCCAGAAATTTCTGAGTGATGCAGCTGAGTCTCCTGGCTAAGTATTTCATCACATCAAGATGTAGCAAAGTTATCTGAACCACAATTACTTTCATCCATTCGCCGATAATTCTTTAATGACACCTGACTTGTTTCAGAGGTTTCTGACTGTCCAGATTCTCTAGTGCTTTTATGGAACACAGCTTACAGTGGCAGATCTTGGATAGGAATTCACTACCCCTTGAGTAGTTTCATTATTGGTGTGGGCCCTTTCTGATGAGAGGCTTGAGAAGTGTTCCAGTGATAGGAGGAAGTTGAAAAATATTTGCTTGAACTTTGCAGGCTAGAAGGGATCAATGACTACGTAATAAAACACACAATTTGCATTTTATACAGCTTCTTTAAAGAGAAAATAAAGAATTTTGAGATGGGTCAGTTGTACTTTATCTTCCACTCAACAGAGGAAAAACAAGGATTAAAAAACAATGGCAATGAGAAAGAAAAAAATCTTAGTCAGATAAAAACATTTTGATGGAAGTTTTCTATCATAAAATTGAGATCTCTCAAATCAAATATTACAGAGTAAATTGTCAACTTGTCCAAAATACCTCCAACAGAAAGGTCAAGTCTTTCTCAAGACATGGAAGGCTTCAGATTAATATCCAGACTGACCTTGCTATTTTACTCCAACATCCACTAAGGCATCCTACAATCCCTTTCCTTCTCCACACCAAAGCCCCAGTGCCTCAGGCAAGACCCTCTCACCCAACTTCAATGTTTGTATCAGTACCAGACAACAAGTCTTGCTTCACATTTCTCTAGGACCATTCCAGAATTTTTAAAATAACCTTCCTTCCTGTCATTCAAAGTATACTTGCTACTTTAGGCTCAAACTCTCATTCATCTTCTTTCCCACTTACATTCCTGCTGCTCAGATTCAGAGGATTAACTCTCTATATTCCTCAAATATTTCAGCTACCTTTGACAGCATCCTACACGTCCTAAATTTTTTATGCCACAAGTACTCCAGATGTCATAAACCCAGGCTGTACTATTTCAATACCTATTTCTTTCATGCTGCTTTCCAGCTTCAGAGCCCCCAGCTCAAACCATCTGGTATAAATATCAGAATGGTCTTCTCCAAAGAGGTGAGTATTACTTTCAGGGTCAATGCACCAAAACAAGCAAAAGTCAAGCTCTCCCCAAATGATAGAGTTTGTTCTATATTAGAGGCGGGGTTTGAAGTTTCATTTATCAGATGCTTACTTTCCCATAAAATTTTTAAGAACAATATTGAAGTCTTAGATTTTAGGAAATTAAATATACAAATATGACTGAGCTGATCAGTTGATAGCAGTTTTCTCAAGCCAAGAGATCTCAAATGAATCATGATTATCCCCCTGTGTTAGTTCAACATACTTTGGTCCCCCACATTCAACTGCAGAAGCTTTCACAAATCGAACAGGTTGCAAGCCAACAGGTTCAATGCTCAGAGTGTTGTTTTCAACAGCTTCCAGAACAGCTGAGGCCAACTGCAAGAGAAATTTAGAAAGCAGTTAAAAACAGCTCTGCTTCATCCATTGCCTCAAAGCAGTGATGTATTTCTTCTTCTGGAAAGTTAAGAACATGGGGGGGAGCGGGGGGGTGGAAATCAACCCACCAAACAAAAATTCTATTACAAACAAGATTTCACTTTTATCATGAGCAAGAGGTCTCATTTCCAGGCTCCTGTTTAAATCCTGCCCTGCAAATAACCCTGCCTTCCCTGAGGCAACCTGGCTTTCTCTACAGCCAGGAATGTAATGAAGCATGTTTAAAACACCAACTTCATTTTCAGCCTTTCCTCACACACTCAAATAGCACGTGCATTTGTACATGCTGCGCTCTTGTCAGAGACTGAATATGGCACAAACTTTATTTTAAAAAATTGGTCTTATTTTATTGTGTTCTATGAAAAATACAAAAAAATGTTGCATACATCTTTATCTTGAATAAAATGAGTAAATGTTATGTCACTGTTTTTCAGCTAAAGATAGCTCTAGCAAGGTGTTAAAACAAGTAAGACTGAACAACATATAGAAATGCCAGTTGCAACTTTCAAACACTAGTCTACTTAAAGTGCAACTCTGCTCAAGTTTTTTACGTTCACTCCTTATAAAAAATCATAAGATACTGGAAATGTGACCATTTTGCTTGATTGGACTCAACACTTAGCCGAGACCACTATTTCAAGTAATAGCCACTACTTAATTTAATAAAAGATGCAACTTACATTACTAATGAAATAATTTTGTGCTAAAGTTCATTCCTACTAAGTAATAAAGATATTTTTTCTATTGCACTTTATATTTTAAGACCAGAATGTTACTATTAAAGTAGTTCATATGAAATATCCTCTCTGCTATCTCCCAAAAGCAGAACCCTACACATAAACACACAAGAGGCTACTAAGTGTTAATGTAATACTTCAGCCATTCACATAACTGCACTTTCAATTATTCAAAAACACAATACATGTGTAACTTAGTGTTTGGTTTAACTGCACACTAGCCTATCAACAGCCAAGTAAAACAGAAGTTAGTTGCTATACACAGCATCTGGAAACAATAAATGGTGTAACTGACAAGTGCTAAAAGCCTCCTTCTTCCCTTAAAAGGCAATACAAATCTACAGTGATTACATTACCAGTGAAGAACAAAATCCAAAATTACGTTGCTGCAAAAGACAACAGGATGGCCTACTCACATATACTGCAGAAGCAATTTAATTCCCATAGCACCCAAGTAAACTTTTTAATGCAAGAGGTTCATATGATGCTGTACACCAACCATAACAAACTGGTATACAATTAACTAACTGCATGTGTTTATGGCCAGCAAGTAACAGTGGATGAAAAGCATGGGAAAAGAATGTAACACCTCCTGAAAACAACAGAAAAACATTATGAAGAAAATACAGGGTTTTCTGTGTGAGGTGTTTAATTTTATTGGGAAAGAATATCAATATTTAGGACTTTAAATTTCTTGGTTTTATTTTAATAATGATCTAAGAATATGCTCCTTTTTCCCTACTGACCTACACTACAAATACAGTCTGTAAATGGTGCTTAAGAACAAAAGCTAAGTAAAGCAGTTGGAACTATAATCAGTTCCATGTTATTCCCAGGACAGGTAAAACTCCAGTCTTTTCTTTGTATGGGAGAATGTGTGGGAGTAACACAAGGAAAAAAGTGTCATAATTTGATTCCTCTAAA
Organism: Catharus ustulatus; assembly: GCF_009819885.2. NCBI lineage: Eukaryota > Metazoa > Chordata > Aves > Passeriformes > Turdidae > Catharus > Catharus ustulatus. The sequence goes on from NC_046224.1 coordinate 49,824,968, forward strand.
ACCATATTTACCAACTGTCCCTGTTGAATCTTAAACCCCCAAGTCTAATTCTTGTAACTCAAACCTCTCTCCAAGACAAGGTCCAGACTATGCTTGCAGTCTGCTTTGACTGATAGGGAACAAAATCAGTTCACAAAATTAAATACATTGGTCTCTACTGCCCCCTATATAAACAAGAGACAGAACACAATTCTGACATTGTATTTGAAGTATCAGGAAGAAAACTTCCATCCATTCCTACAAAGATCAGATTCTAACAGACAGGACTAATATTTGAAGTAGTAGACGTAAAAAGGTCATATCTAGAGGAGCATAAATGGAATAGAATGGTGAAGAAAAAAAAGGTCAATTCAATACTGCAGACCAAACTTTAAGACCTCACTGTAAATTGTCACACTCTAATGAAACAAAAATGGTTAAACTTCATATTGAAAACAATACAGTGGTCTTTTGGCTCCATGTAATATATTTAAGGGGAAGACATCAGTGAGCACATTCAGACTATTTCCATTACCTCACTTTTGGAGAAAGTTAAACATGGAAAAATATCTTCCCGATAAATTTTGTCCAAGAAAGGACATGTTCTGTCCATAGTAGGCTCATCCTTCCAAGATCTGAAGTCATTGTACAGAGACAGGTCAGCCTAGAACACACAAAGATTCACATATTTTAGTAATGCAATTATCACAACACTGTCTATCATTTGCAAATATCCACAGGTAAATAAGAATTAAAATGCTTTCTATAGCAATGTAAAAATTGAAAGAATGTAATGTGTAAATTGAAAGAATGCTATCATGGTTCAGCTCTGAATAGCTTGTTAAATCCACTTCCTAAGCCTGCAAATTCAAGCAAATCAAAAACATATAATTTTCAATACACAGAGATAATGCATCTACTGGTTACCACTACACCAGGGGCAAGTCAATTACCTTTCCCCCATTTCCTAAACTTAGAAGGACTCAAAAAACAGTTTCCATCTTCATGTATCTTCATTACAGCATTTTACATACTGTATATTTACATACATTTATGTACAGCATATGGGAATGATTTATGAGCCTGCTCCTCCCACAGCTCCTCTAGTCAACAAGGAAATGCTAAAATTACCTATTAAATCATGCTCAGATGAACCCTGTTCTGTGTTAGGAAAAGATAACTGTACCTGCTTTGAAAACACCGAGTTTTGTCACCTCCAGGTTGAGATCAGTTAGTAGTAGGGTGGCACCTACCCAGTGTGGCAGTCCAGAGATTGTCATTAAAAATCCATTTGCATTATAGGGCAGTCTGTCACATGGGCTTGCTACCCACTAACAGCTAGAGCACACTGAGGTGCTCCCAGAGAACATAATCTGCTTTATGGTTACTTGAGAAGCCTTTCATGGGCTCCAACACTGTTGCAGAACACAAGCCAAGCAGAGTAGGGGTGAGTGCTTCAGACACATGTTCCTAACCCAACATATAAAACTTAAGTCCAGTCCCAAGGGGATATGCAACACCATCATCCCACTCCCCAGGTAAAACACTACCCTCAGACTGGTTTTGATATTCTGCTTCAGCACGTTTTGCCCTGTTTAGATCCCTTACTTGAACTACAGGAGACCTACACTCCTGAAACTACAGAAAGGAAGTATGCTGCAGGAGAAGATAACAAGGATGTGAATTTAAAATTTTTGCAATTAAAAAAATACAGAAAACGAAATGTGGAAATAGCATATACTAAAAACTGATTTTTAATCCTATTTAAAAGATCAGTATACTGCTTTGAACCAACCTCAGTCACTTGTTCATTCCCCATACATCAACCCCTCTGAGTTCTCAGTACTTTGCCATTCTTTTACATATATGCTTTGGGGAGTTCATTCATCACTTTCAGGGATTTTAGTCAAATTTTATTCTTTTTTTTTTTTTTTTCCCTTGAAAAAATAACCTACACAAATTAGACTGGAAAATTTGTTTTTCATTAGAGTCACTTGCACTACGCTCAGGTACAATCAGGACCAACTATCTTAATTAAGCTAATCCGTAAGTGTTCTGGTTGCTAAGCCACCAACTTCATTGTACAAGTGGAATTCAATAGGTGTAACTTGCACCCTTTAAAGGAACATTTCCCATAACCTGAACCCATCCCAGTCTGGCTTTAAAATTAATACAATCAAGAGATATTAACAGAAAAACATTCATCTTTTATTTGCACTCTAGAATTCCAAAAATTAAGATGCATTTCTTATTAGCTTAGTTATTTTCTCGATTTACTCAATTTTACCCAAACCTACAGTCTATAAAAAAGCTGCCTTGAAAAAAATTGTTCAGTGACCATGGTTGATTTCAATGATTTCATTTTCAATCTACAACGTGGAATACATGTGTATCTCCTCCCTGCCTTTACATAAGCTTTCACTAGATCCCAGTTTTGATTACCTGAAATGAAATACACAGTCAAATGTAATAATAATTCTACTTAATTTTTTTTATCCTTTCATTACAGTAATTATGACATCAGCAAAATATCTTGGTTCTTTGAACAACACTGATGCATTTATCAACATTTCTGGTGAGGGGATGATACCTATCTGCTTAAGACCTGGGCAGCTATTCAGCTTATCTCAATCTTTGTAATATCTAAATTCATTAGACATGTCTATTTATCCTAGAGGTTACTACCACATGCTAGGAAATACTTCTCTGGGATGTTGGCTGCTTTCTAGCTCCACTGCAACTTAGGGTGTACAGCCAGACACTTGTGACTTTGTCTACATTCCACGAAGAAACCTGAGAGCCGATCAGTACTTACACCCAGCTCCATCCCACAACACCAAGCTCTGGGTGGTAGACTCTGGAAAAGTGTCCAAAGCTATTTGCTCTGGGCCAATACGCAGCCCTGAGCAAAGGTACTCTTGACCACCTTTAGAAGTCATCACCCAAAATCAGAAGAGTAAGATCCAAAGAGTAATAGCTCAGTGGCACAAACAACTAGCAAGAAAGCGACTGAACTAGGGTTTCAGACCCAAGCTCCCAGAAATGCCAAATTAAACCAGTAAACAAAATGATAAAGCACGAGATAACAGGAACAGCTAGGAAGGCACATATCCCTTGCTTAAAACAATGTCCTAACTATCATGCTGAAGGCACTCTTGTTTTTTTCACTCCATTCTACATTCCATTAAATGCTCCTGCTCAGAAGAGAAATAAAAATACTCAATCCCAGTGGGTGGAAAACTCATGTATTTCTTAGTGATTCTCTGGGCCACCACTGGAAGAAAAAGTCACCAGTTTGAGCAGCCAACAAAAGCGTCTCCTTATGCAGCCAGCAAAAAGGTGAATCAACTAAAGAAAAGTGTCAGGCAGACTGGTTCTCATGCAGCATGTCCTCCACAACTACTACTTTCTCTCCATGAGAAACTGAGCAAAACAGATTTCTCTGGTCTCTCATTCTTGCCCAACAGTTAAAAACTTCATTGAGTCATGACCTCGGTGTGATGCTTACAAAGCAACTAGATTGAATTCCAGTTCCCCCCTTTTCTGAAGGGCAACAAGGATTCAGTTTCAGTAAGGAAAAGTCCTGGATACCATTAAAACTGGGTAAGTAGGTTGCAAATTTTTTTCGAGTATGAAACACAAATTGGAAGATGCCTTAATTTTCTAGGTTTATAGTTAAATGGTGCCTAGTATAAATGCAGCTAATGATGATGGTATAATAAAGATCCAGTCAGCGTATTACCCCTCTGACAACAGCCAGCAGCCAGAGAGCTGGCTGAAGAGATATCTGAGGGGAAGGATAGTGATGTGTATTTTTTTACAGCCTCAAGACTTCTAGTCTGTAGCTAAAGAAGCTTTCTAAGCCAAATGTCATATCTATCTTCTATATATCCTGAGAGGCTTTGCTTTTGTCACTTTGCATGACTTTACTTTGAACATATTTTTAATCCGGCTTCCTCGTGACAATGTTTCATTATGTACTTAAAATTATTTTCCTTTTAGCTTCCAGAGTTTTCATTAATTCATTAATAATTGTTCATTATTCATCTTCCCCATGTCACCTGAGACCACACAGATTTTTCTCCTACCTCAAGTAACTCTACACAGAAATCTTTCCGTTAGGTTTGACCATCTATGTCACAATTCCTGGTATTTTCAGTGTCTTTTCTGAGATTAATATATCATAGCTGGATGTACAGAAACATTCTTACTACATGTTTATACAGCAGTATAACACTTCCAGTTTTGTTATTTATTCACATTTTAAGAAATGTAAGTGTTTGACCATCACTGAACACTGAGATGGGTTTTAAGACAGTGATCAACAAGGACACCAGGTTTTTTCCAGCACAATGTAGCTCTTAACAAGTTCACAACTGCAAGCTTGCTAGTTGAAGTTTTTTCCTAAATGCCTTATTTCTCATTTACTAATTTTTGGATTTCATCTGCTGTTCTACTAACCACTCAGTAAAATAAGTTCCTTCTCAACACTTTGATCAATTTTTGCTACTACCATTCCAAGGACTCAAGCACCAACCCCTCGCCTCATTATTTCCCTATTTTCAGTGACATGAGTAGATTTAAAAAACAAGCAAACAAACCAATCAGAAAAACCAACCAAACAAAAAAATCCCCAACCCACACTAAAAAAAACCCCACACACAGGTTCCAGGATTCCAGTGACTTGTCACCTGTTCTCTAATAAATTACTGGCCTCCTTCACCCACTACTGATCTATAAAATGATTCTTCCTCTTTTCTATGACAGTTTATACAATGCTTATGAAAGTTTATGAACTTTCAGTAATGGACTTCATAAAAAAGCCACCAGGACTTATAACTCAGTTCTATTGATTGGTTTATTGTTTGGGTTTTTTTAATCACTACATGCAATTCCAATATTTGAAATCTTATCTTCCCTTAATGACTTAAAGGTAAATAAGACTTGGAAAAATCACCACCTTTTGGTATGTAAGGAAAATTCTTTCATTAATGAAAAATATCTCTAAGATAGGAAGCATTAAATGAAGATTTAAGATATACTCTATTTATTGTGAGTAAAAAACAAAATAATAAAGCCAGTGTATCAGCAAAAAGAGAACGATCCTTATACATTACCTCTTTACAGTCTTTTACAATTGGCTGCATCATGGTAAGATCTTGATGACTGCCACTCATAGCACTGCTTGTACTCTTGTTTCTTGCATGGCCTTTTTTAAAAGGAGTTCTTCCACCAGACTGGAATTCCTTAGTTGGAGATGTTGGTGAAGTAGACAGTACTAGTGTTTTCAATGCTGCTACTTCAGCCTGGAGAACATCAATCTTCATGGGGCAGGGGGGAATAAAGTCATTAACAAACAGAAAATATATTAGTTTACAAATACGTTAAATAAATTAAAAACATCTCCAGCTATCTTGGTGCAAATCAAAACTCCCATCTTCCAACAGTACTAACACACAGATGCCCAGCCAACTGCACATTCTAGTAGCATTGGCTTCCTATGCACCTTGCTGGCTGACATGATGCTGAAACACTGTGTCCATGGGTGTTCACTAAGAAGGTGTCAAGCAACACGGAACAATCGAACATACATTCCACAAATGTATACAGGTTATGCTCTGTCTATATCTTTATTATTCACACTTCAGATTTAAAACCATGTAAGCAAACAAGCTGGAGAATAACTCACCTTTCCTTGTGCTTCTTTTAACTGTTTTTCTGCTGCAGCTTGTTTGACATTTGCTTCTTTAACCATTTTGTGTGCTTCCTATAAAAGATGTTTAGCTAGAGTAAATGTTTCACACAAATTTAAAAAATCCAAACAACTAATGAAATTTACTTCATGAAGACTACTTGTGACTATTATGATGTGCAATATTCTGAAATGAAACAGCTACATTTTAAAAAAATCCCTACAAATCTGATTTTGATTCATCATTGGCCAACTAATGCTCTCCTTGGTCCTGGGCCCAGATTCAGAAATTCAGCAACTGCACCCACCCCCACTCCAGCAGGAACAATACCTGTCATGAACACCAGGCTCCAGTCACGCTTCAGTGGCTGACAAGTTCCTTGACCCCCAAGAGAAAGACTCAACCAGTAGCAACAAAAGCAACATAGGCACAGTAGCACATTCAAAAGAACTTCTCCCTTCTTGTAGCCAGAATAACCAGTTTTACACAACTGCAAATTCTGACATGAAGGAACCAGTCAAACAACTATGAAGTCTAAATTCTTCCGTCAATAAAACAGACAAAATAACAGCATAAAAACACTTCATCATTTAATAAGCATTTTTTAAGCAGAATGGAAAAAGCACTAATAAAACAATCCAAGTAAAGAAACAAGGCTAAGCCAATAAAGAAGGAAGCATAAAAGGACTGAGGGTTTTTCCAACATCCTTTTACCTCATAACTCTAAGCCTTTTGTCTGTATAATGTATTTGTTTAGGCTCTGATCCAGCAATTTGTGCCTGTGACCAAATTATTGTTCTCATGTGGTACTTACTGAAGGTAACAAAAATCGAAATATCAGAACCACCAACCAAATTACTTGGGGTAGGATCCTTTTCATATCTGTAAAGCGCCTAGCACATCTGGACACTATATAAATAAAACAAAAAAGTTCATACATTGTCATACCAAAAGATCTGGCTCCCACTAGCATACAACACAACTGTATAGTATGGGTTTGTAAAATTCTCATAAGTAACAAGACACATGCAGGAATGGTAACATACACATTTATACAATGTGTACAAGTACATTTAACATTGATCATGCAGTTTCTGCTTAGTGATGCATCTCTGAAAGCAAAGCATGTTACTGTGCTATTACAGTGTAATATGCACCCAGCTGTGCAAAACAAGTCTCAATCCTCCACTGGGATGCAACAATATAAGCCCTAGCATATCCATTTATATGGCTGCTGATATTAGTGGGATTCAAAATTAAACATGAACTCAAGGGTGGCAGAACCCAGTGCAAAAAAATCAATAAATCTCACCACTGTGTCTTGTTAGAGCCTCTAAGTGAAATCAAATAAGAAAATTTAGGGTAACATGCCTATAAACAGTCTGGACAATTCAAACTCAAACTACTAATAAACTGCATTTCAAACATTTTAACAAACTGACACGTACTCTAAGCAATACAATGTCATAAACAAAAAATTTCACTGATAATTTTCCTTTTATTCCTCCACAATTAAAATACCTGTCTGACATTTTCCTCCATCCAGCATACACAAGTATTTATACTATAAAAATATCCTTCCACTCTTCTATTTATTTTTTTACGCAAAGGAACTGCTTCATATTTTAAGCAACCTTGCTCTACAGGATGTAGTTTGCAATTTGATATTTGAATGTATTTTCAAATATATTTCAAATATGTCAAATGTTTCAAATGTAAAACAGCACTTTTATACATCATAGGCTTAAACACTGCTTCTAAAACACATCTAATGTATCTTTTATGCATATGCTGAAAGCCTATACTTACAATTTAGTAAACATATAAATCATCCATGGATTATGAAATTTATTCTGACAGTTAAAGATACCACAACTTAGGCCCAAAGCATTCCTATATATATTACTAAGATAAAATGAGAACTGATCCTACTTCAAGTTATGGATTTAGCATTTTATTTCTGTATGATACAAACTCACAATCTTCGCTGTTACTACTGCCTTTTCCTCAAATGCAACAGTCGCACTGAAAGTTCAGGTTTCTCACTTGGTAACCAGGTTTCACCCTGGTGCATCAGTCAGCACTAATGTTTCTTTTGAAGTCTGTGGGTGTAGCAGGCTGCCAGAGCCAAAATTCAGAAGCTGAAAGCATGGTTAAGTTATGTACTTGCTACCTCCATTCATCTGGAACTACGTTATTTTTTTATTTAGTCACCATGGCAACCCCAAATTTAGCTCTTATCTAGATAGCCTTGTTGTCAGACACAGAAGCTGTCTCAAAATAGTTATGCCAAAAAATAAGCTGATATATTTCCCTTATTTTCTTCATTTTGTGTCTAGGCAGATCGACAAGCTCAATAAGGTGTCTCGCATCTAAGTGAAAAGTCTGCTGCTTTCTCTTAAGCCTCCACTTCAACACACCCAAGTCTTCAGGACACAAATCCCTTTACGAGCTTATTGCAGAACAATTCAGCATACAATATTCTGGCTCCCTTAAGTATATCACATCGAAGACTCCAACAAACCTCAAACAGACTAGCTGTAAGTTCTTCCAATTCCTGTCCAAGTTGATCTCGCACTTTAGAAAGCCTTTCACATTCTTCATCTTTTAACTTCAGCTCCTATGGAAAATTGAAAGTTATTTATTCTGACTTAGAGTAGTAATTTGGCCTTTTAAAGCTAATACCACAAGAGAGGGGGGAACAAAAAATAAAAACAAGTAATCAGAGGAGCATCAAACCTTTGCTAAACAAAGCCTTTCAAAACAGTCATCTTAACACTAAAAGCAATTAAAATAATGCTATGCATATATAGCTGTTTCTTCCTGCTGAACAGAATTATACCAGGCCAATCTAATGTATACCTAAGCTAAACACCAACATTTCCAAAATACTCTGAAGTAAAAAAAACTTTTCTCCTGGAAGCATAAAAGGCTGTATTCACATAAAATATAGATCAAATTAATTATTAGGGCAGACAGAACACCAGTTCATCTACCCATTTCTTAATACATGCTTAAAGTAATCCTTTTTAAAAAACCAAAAATATTGATTAAAAAAATCAAAAAGCACTCAGGACAATCCACAAATCTAAATGAATCTTAAAACATATTTTACTACAAATATTGTCTTCAAAATATCTCCTTACAAGGTTCCTAAAATCATACTTTAATTACATCCTTGGCCTTGTTTATGCAGATTTATAAATGAAATTAAAGTAACTTAATGAAATCCAAAATTCATTAACCCACTAAAATTTGAGTGAAGGTCTGACCATTTTTACAGTAAGATTTTAACAAGATTTGACAGTGTAAGGGTTAGATATTCCCAGTCTCATCTGTACTGAGGATAAAGTAGGATACTTTGCAGAGAAGTAGAAAAAGGTTGACAGGAAATTTGAAAAAAGTTCTTCTCTTCTGCATCCATAAACCCTGGAATCTCTTGCAGAAAGAGAAGGATGTAGAGATAAAGTTAAAAAAAAGAAAAGTAGCCAGTTCTGACCTTTCAAACTTTTTTGGCCCTAGCTCCCTTCTCATCCCCATCCATCTCCTTTTTCCTCTTCCCCCTGCCAAGAAAGGTATCACACTGCCATTATTCCTGAAATGTAAGACCAAAGACTGTCACTAGTAGGTTAAAGACTTCAAATACAATCTAGCAATGATTTGCTCCGAAAACCTTCACAAACCAGTGAAAAATAGCTATCTTCAGAAAACTGCAGGAGGTCAGTCACAAGAGAGTCATAAAAAAAGGTCCAAATGGCAGGTTCTCTTGTGTTTTTGGAAGGTGGTGAGTATTTCTTCCAAAGTCTTCATGACCGAAGTAATGTTGCATACAACTATGTGGGAAACTGCATTTTGCCTTGCAGCATGCTGGTATTAGGTCTTGCTCTCAAATTTGGCAGTGAAATGGACAACAGATTTTTCTGTAAGGTGAAGGGTCCTGTTTGACTTCAGCTCCAAGAGGTTAGGGACTCTTCTGGAATCATTAAGTATCAAAGGCATTATTCTATCTTTTATTTGGTTTTGACTTTGAACATTTCGATTGATTTTTAGTCTAGTTTGTTTGTCATTTGTATTTTTTGCTTTCTAATATGCAACTATTATGTGAGGTACCACTTAAATGATGGAGATTTTTCCAAACAGTATTTCTCAACCTTTATTTAAATCTTACTTGCTAGCTACTATTCTCCACACAGTGATCTCTTTCTCAAAAAAAAAAAAGAAGGCAGCAGGAAAGTAGTTACAGATGGAGGCATGAAAGGAGAAAGGAATACAAAAAACTAAACACAAAAGAAAAAAAAAAGAAAAAACAAAGAGGTTAAAAAAAGAAAGGGGAAAAATTAATTATTTTGTATTGGTTTTAAAGTTATTTCTCATACAAAGTATGGTTCTTATTCAGGAAATGGATGATTCTGATGCAAAATGCTTAAAGCTCAAAAAAGAGTTGAAACACTTCCTGTAATTGCAGAGGAAACATCGACATTTCCTTTGGCTTACTTCCCTGATTTATAAGGACAATGCCACATACACATCAATACATCTTAAAGTAGATGGTACCAATATACAGGTCAAGAGCAGTCAAACTAACAATGCAAGTAAAACTACCCCAGGCTCACCTACCACTACCGATACACTACTTACATAGAAAGTTACATTTTGCCTGCAACTGGAAAGATGGGGAGAAATTAGATTAAAATTTAGGCAGATGAGTAAAGTTTCTTAACAAAAACAGAAAGACAACACCAGGCATCTACTACGCATGGCTGCTTAGCTGGATTTGTCAAACACTAGGCAAGTTTCCATGACATGATTCAGGAGAAGCATAATGTTAGACATTATTTTTGCCAAGGAAATTTAAGCTCAGGCTTTTTAAGCAGGGCAGAAATGAAGAGTGCCCAAAGCAAAAAGCTTAGCAGTTATTAGAAACATTACTACTGCCTGTGGCTTAAGGGCATTACTGGAGACAATCAGACCCAATAAAGAAGCAGAAAAGGCAATTCTGTGTGCTAGACTAACCATTCATGCTGCAGCCCTTTACAGAGTACTGTTCTGAAAAAGTAGCTACATGAAGGTGAGGAACTATTATAAAGCATACAACAAACACACTTACAGAAGGCAAGGAAAAAAATAAACTTGAATGAAAAAAAAAACCTTTACAGCTAAAAAAAAGTCTGTATCAAAGGGTCACGTTGTTTATTTCTCTTTGATCTTCTCAGACTACAGGGTGAGTATTTAAAAAGAACCATGAGATAGGAATTGCAAATTACTGCTTCAAAACCATTCACACTTTACATTCTAAGAAGAAAATCATCTTACATCTAGCTCAGCAATTTAACCAAATCAGAACTAGAGACATAATACCAAGGAAAGAACATTTTTCTACAGGTATCACCTAAATTCTGAACTGTGGGATACTGCTGAATTCTGAAGTTGTCAAAGAAGAATTTACATTAAATGCACTCCTATTTGACTGGTCTTCACTCAACACACAAGTTAAACAAACCACATAAAAATCAGTCCTCTGCAACCAGATTCACAAGGGAATCAGATTCTGATGTGACAGAAGATGCAGAATCTCCTTTCAAAGTTAGCAGCATTTCACAAACTATTGAATTATCTTATGGTGTGGGTGAAGATGTTTCTATTTTGCTTTCATGCAGTCTTCTTTCTACTTGCCTGAGAAAATTTCTCTGCCTACAATGCACTGTGACAGCATAAGAGGTGTGGAAACTTTCATCAAAGACAGTCAGGAGCTGCTAAAACAGCTTCAGAGAACCAATGCATCTTTAACCATCAGAAGCCTGTGGCCTTATAGTTCAACTGCAATTTGATTTTAAAAAAGATTGAAAGCATACACTTCAGTACAGTTTTAACACACCCTCATCTTTTTATAAATTAACAATAAAAATAACAAATTTTAAAATGCTGAACAGTACCGTATAGTATCACTGTAACTCTTGGGTAGTTATTGTGAACCTGTTTTTGATTAATCCATGCAGAGTTTTAAAATATCTTGTTTAAATACAGATCTGAGGACATGAGATCAAATTGTAACACTCAGTTTGTTTCTGAGATGAAAAATGTATCCAGAAATTGAAGCCTTTGAAAGAAAATTCTGAGAATCAGGCTCTCAAACTATGTTGAAATTGACAGTACATTGTACACTATCGCCTCTTTCACAGGAATTACTGTATGGGGGAAAACAAACCAATTTTACTCTACTAGGAAAACAGAATTCATCCACATTTTACTACAGAAAGTCAAACATGGTTTTACTTGTTACTAATAACTGTGCAGATCTTACTCTAAAAGGCAGAGGAATCATGGAAACCAAACATGCTGTTACCATCATCTCTGGCAGACTGCTCTTTCCTCAAAGAGTGCTAAAACATCAGTTTGTTTGACAAGGAAATAGTTTTGGGTCAAATCACACAGAAATTCAAGAAAAACACAACCATGAAATGCTAAAGCTCAGAAATTACAGGAAAGCTATCCAAAACATACGCAGTATGTTGGTTAACTCAGATGAAAAGGAAAAGGTATTCCCTGGCAAGTACTCCACTAAATCTGTATATCAAGAAATACCACGTATCATCACTCTTCTCTTGAAGGCTATCTACACGTGGTTGACCTATGGTCAATAACCACAGTGACAGAGTTCAATCCAAACATGGCAGAGAAAATACAAATGCATAGGAATGTGAGGACATAAGGTCCCAGGCATCACAATCACCAAGTCTTTTAACACCTTCTCAATTTCCCGGATGCTGCTTTAAAAGAGTCGTGAAACAAGAAGAGTTCCAACGACCTAAAGCAAACACTACCCATCTCCACCTTTAGAATACAGCCAAAAATTATGACTTCAGTGAAAAAGTAAACAAAAATTATCTGAATGGTCTCAAAGATTGAAAAAAAAAATCTGTCCTTTTAATTAAGGGAGCATTTTAAGGCAAAAGTATGTAAAATTGTATACAGTCCATTAGTACAGAGTTCAGCACTGCTGTTAATCTCTGACACAACCTTCCTCCCAATCTTATGACATGATTTGATGCTGCAACTGATCTAGATTGAAGTAGAACGTGCATTTTACTCTCATCAAGACACAAGCTTTTGAAAGACTTTTTTAACCATCTTGCCAGCAATGTCATCCATTTTAAGAAGTCTATAGTCTTAAGAAATCAAGGCACACAAAAAGCAGGAAAAAAAAGAACTTACTCTATTACTGAATAATTTATTCAGGAACCATATTGAAATGTCTAACAATTACATGGCATACATACATTATATAATAGTAAAAAACGACAGTATTTTTGGAAAAAAGTTACAATCCAAGGAAAGTGGAAAAAAAAAACCTGTGGATCCCTAAACTTCAAATTCCTTTTTCCTTTCTAGTTCCCTTTTAGATCACAACTGCAACAAATTCAAATCAATCTTTAATGTATAATACAATAGCACACCGTTTGAGTAGGAAATTTGGAACAAATGAAAAATGCAAAATAACAAATTTGCATTTACTTTGTTCACTCTCTGTAGCCTGTAAAGTTTCCAGGTTCAATAAGCTCACTAAATTCAAGTGCAAATTGTAATTCTCATTTTTCTCACTAGTAAACAGCAGAGAGAATTAAGGAGAATTTAAAGCCATTACACAAAAGACAGCCAGTTATACAAAGACACTACCTATTCATTACATCCCTGTAGGGTTTGAACTGAGTACTCATCAACAAAAGTGAATATGCTTGGAAACAGAAATTTAAAGATTGCAGGACATAGGAATATCACAGAGAGAACACAACACTATGTGAGCAGCCATGAGTTTTGGAAGAAAAATACCAGATATGAGTTAATGATAGGCAAAAATAGTCCTCATGCAGGAAAAGGAAGAAAGCAGATATAATGGAAGTAATAGGGTTTATTGTTGTACAGACCCCTGCCATGACTAAGCAGTTATGAAACAGTGCAAGTTTAGAAAGAAAGCAAAGCAAGTTACGTCTCCTGTATATCACTGGTAAGAATCACATGAAGAGTTGTGAATTAACAAGAACTCTGACATCAACAGTCTCAAGTTAGTGGTGAATTGCTTTTGTTAAGACCACACAAAGAATTTGAAAACATTTAATATGCAGTTAAGTATGTCCTAACAGTCTGCATGCCACTTCCTTAAGAACAGCCTTAACAAATTCCAGAGTGAAATAGGAAACATTTCAATCTTTAAAAGACAAAGTGGTATACACTGGAGTAAGATTTTTATATCATTCCAAGCTATTGGTAGCAGATCGAAATTGTGGTTTTCAAATACATGAACTGTCATTTGGTATACTGTAGAGCTTTTCTAAAGTTTGGATGTTAATTTGTTCTTCTTTTCTAGGGTTCCAAGTTTAACTGCTAGGATTATATATTCACATGCAAGGTCCTCAAGTTTAGCTCTGGTTAATGTTTTCTTTCAGTGGTCAAAAGCTAAGCAAACACACACATTAGCAAAGGAAGCCACTACTCAGCAATAAAACAATCAACACAATCAACAAAAAAGCAATGTCTGAATCCACAGTTAAGGTTCACTATGACAGTAATGATGACTGCATCCAACAAGATAAGGTAACAAACAGAGGGTAGCAAGTTCAAACACAAGATGAGCTTAAACCTAAACAAGAATGGAATCACCTAGAGAAGAAAGGGCACAGATACAAACAGCACAAAATCTACCTAAAAACTTTAGCACACAGAAATGTTAAAATGATAAATGATGGCTCCGCATTTATATAGCACCATCCATCCAAACAACACAAAGCGCTTTACAAATATTAATGACTTGAGACACAGTGTCTCCAAAGGTATCCATATTCAATTTGAAGTGTGGTGTAACAGTACCCTAAAGAACATCAGACACATTTTTTCTGCTTCTTTCCTATGCAGGCATTCCCCTATGAAACACTCCTGTTTCTAAAGCATTTATAAATTCCATGACACATGCTACACTTTTAAACTCCAGAGGAAAGAAGACTCTAAAGGTATATAATCAGTGCCTATAAATACTTATTCAGTAACAATAGAATGACAGAAAATTACTCCTATTCTCAAATGTCAGAATGAAGGAAAGCCAACATTTCAAAAAAACCGTGTGTTTAACCAGGTATTGCACCAAAAACTTCCATGGTTATGTAGCAGTAGCAGCACTAGAATAAAAAACATTATCAAAGAATAATTCTAAGACATCAGCACTGCACTTAGAAAATTTTACATTTAATAATTACATCACAACAAATCTATAAGAAATGAGCAAAATTCAAGTGCACCTTCTGGCCCATCTATCATTCTGTAATATTAGAAACACTTTCAAGAAGAAAAAGAGGGAGGAAACAAGACAACGAACCTTACCCTCTGAGCTTTTGCAAGTTCTTCTTTCAATCGTTCATAGCCCTTTTCTCTTACTTCCAGTACAGATGGGCTCCGTAAGTGAGATAAACTGTCTGTACTCAACCCAAAAATATCTTCATTTCCTTCAGCAACATCTGCTACTGTAGTACCCTGCAAAAGCTCCCTCTCTACGTTATTGCTCTCCTTCCTGGCATTACTGTGATTGAATGACCCGCTCTGGGGTCCAGAGGTAGAACAATGTACTGCGTCGGTAACATTGATGCTGTAAAGAAAGCAATATAATTTTTATTTATGTAATACATTAAGAGTAAGTATTTTAGAAATGGTAATAGTGATGTTGAATATATAATTATGGACACAACTTTATATTACAACACTGCAAATAATATTAAAATTGTATCTTTAATTAAGCAAATAGTTTATATGCAACAAATATCAACAATTTAAATAAAAAGACACATGGCATTTACCTGACACCTGATACTTCTCCGCAATTCAGTTGTCTGGGAGATGAATAAACAGGTTGTGTAGGAAGGTCAGAAACATTTAATGCATTGGGTTGGATTGGTGTGGACACAACAGAAGGATGTGGTCGGTAGATTACACTGGGTGAGGTAGTTTGTTCCTGAGTTCCTGGCTCATTTACTCCAAGAAGATCTGGTGTAGTAGGCGAAGCGAGGTTCACTTCATGAAAGCCTTCCAAGGGGTCACTGGCCATAATAAAAGCCTCATTATATGAATCCCTAAATGAAATAATCACATTATCAGAAAGTAAACAGGAAATAGTTAAATGTATCTGACAGCTATTTGAATTTTAAAAACACTCAAATGTTCAGAGTTCTTCATGATAGAATGGAACAAACTCTGCATCTAAACGGGATGATGAAATCAAGAACATACCCTACATCACAAAACAATGTAATTTTTTTATGTCATCTAGAGTTGTTTCATATCAAAACAAATATATTTCATACATGAAAGTGGGGCAGACCAGGGAATCAGTGAAGAAAAAAATAATACTTCCTAAACATAAAACTTCCACTTTTTACCTCAATGAAGCAAATAATCTAGGACAGAAATCAGTGAACCTTTAAATAAATTATAGTCTGTAGTGGTTTTAGTTAAATTACTTATCTGATCTTTTAGCAGTTAACTGAAATTACAGACTTAGCCAATAAGATCTCTCATGAAGTATGATGGTATATATTTAACACATCACATGATTAAATGAATGTGACAATTGCGAACAAATGTACCAAAAATATGTCATAGATAAAAAAGTACTAAGAATTGGCAATTTAACTGACAATCATTCAATTTATTTTTTAATGACGTATGCTTTCCATAAGATCAACAGAAAACATGTACAACAGATGATTTTTACAAGTCCTACTTTCCAGCAGTTTATCAGGGATGACAAAAATCTTTGCATAATCCAAAACTGTATGTTGGAAGTAGTCTGAAGAAATTTGTGAAGGAATTACTTAGCACTGATTATGCACTGGCAAAAACCAAACCTTTTCCACATTACATAAATACAAAAGAGAAGAAAGGCTCAAAAGGATACCTAATGTGCAAAAAAAAAATCTATACAAAATAATACATGGTATTTTACAGAGAAAGTTGCTTGGATCCTACACTTGAAAAGACAAGGCAGGGATCTAGAAAGATGATGTTCAGAACAGTGAAGAGAGGATGCCATCAACTTACATGCACATCCACTTCATTAGCCACTTCACAAAACACACAGGAAGACATCAAGAACAGAATCCCAAAATGACATATGAAGTAACGTTTTAGTTAAATTAAAAGACTTTCTGGACACCTTAAACTCAAAGAACATTACTCACAACTGTTCTGCATGTCAAGGATGTGGTGTGTATATACCAGCGCAAAACAAGGAGTTTTGCCACATCAGCAGGTACATGTATGGGAGAAATTCAGACCATTCAGATAGCAAGAGCATGTTCACTACTTTTAAAAAAAGGAAAGAAAAAATAATTCACCTCCTCTAAAAAACTGCCCAGACTTAAAGGATAAAAGGACATTACATGAACAAAAAGGAACATTTTGTATTTCAGGTTCCTTTTCTGCAGAAAATTTTATACAGAAATTTGTTTTATTTTCAACTATCAAGAGCAGTTTCACAAATATGATTTGCAAAGAAAAACACTGTCACAGTTTTGGGCTTTGAAACTTTTCTATAACACAGATGAAAAGCTTATTTTTGAGTTTAAGTAAATTTGGCAGATATTGCTATTTGTTTTCCCTACAGTTCTTCTTAACTCTTAGAAACCTTATAATTAGATGCTCTATGTGATGATAAAGCCTGCTAAGCAGGCAAATTAAAATGAAGGAACTGACACAGCTACAGGACATCTCTTCAAAGTTTAATTTCAAGAATGTTTTCAGCACTACAATGTAATTATTACAAATTGTTTTACATTTAATAAGAAAAATACTGCCATCTTCACAGTTCGTCACCCCAATTGAAAAATAGCCATGTAGATCTCAAAGTCACATCTACACAAACACTTTCCCTCTCTTTGTTCCCACCACTCTCTGACCACCAAGCCAGCCATGCCCAACACCACTGTCCTGGCAACACCACCAACCTGTCACAATTCCCAATTCTTTGGATTCCATTCCTCCCAACTAACAAAAGACACAGGCTCTAAACATGGATGCAGAAGGGCTGCCTGGATGCCTTGCCTTTTCTACAGCACCTAGGAAAGTGCATCCAAATCCACACAACAGAACCAGAAATTAAGACCCACCTGAGACCAAAACAGGAAGATGCTTCTGCTGTTGACTAGCTTCTATTGCAAGTTTGAAAGACACATTGCGAGTCGCTCTTAAAACTCACAGTTTGCCTTCAGTAGAGTATCATGGAACTTCACATCACCAGTACCACCGAGTGTTTAAAGCTGCACGCCCCCTTGGGCTGAACTCTGCTATGCAAGGTTTTTTTCAAAAAACTGTTTTTTAAAAAAAAACCTACCTAGCCTTTTCTGAGAACAAAAAAAGGCTCAAGAAAAGCTTCTATGCTGTTTTTTAATTTACTTTACTATTTCTGGACAAATCTTAGGGCTGGTTGGAGTAAACACTTTTAAAAACACAGAGTAAGTAACAGGTTAAAAGATGCACCATGTCATATATTTGTGATAACAGACACAAATTTGTCCTACTTATTTTTCAAATGTTCAAATGCATTTCTAGCTGTCCCTCTAGACCATCACATCAATTTACCCCAGCAAAATAGTATGTTCAGGGAATGGACGGGAAGAATCTATCCTACCTACTTGGTCCCACTCCTTTGAGAAATGTTCCACTTAACTCTTTTTCCACAGCTTTTACACCTAACCTAGCTATATCCTATGGTATTTTTAAAATTAAAAACAGGAAGAGCCCAAACCCAAAAGATTCACTCTGCTTATATATTAAATATTGGCCTCAGCATAGACAGTAAATAAATCCATGTGTAACTCCTCAGCTATCAAAAAACAAGCTCTCTCTGATATAGGAAGTAAAAAAGTTTAAAAAGTTACACAAGTTATTCCTGGAAGAGCTGAAAATAAAGTCCCTCAGCTATATTTTTCCCATAGCCTGTCAAATGGGCACTCATAAGCAAACCATCTGTGTAAAACACTTTCCATTCACAACTCTTTTCTTTCCTAAGATTACTTCTCACTAGGCAGTGAGCAGGCACAAGCTGGGTACACCATCCAGACAAGACAAAGGAGCCCATTACTAAATATCTCAGTTTCAAGACTCACCAACACCACTATGAAGATACTTTACAGATTAATGAAACCAAACACACAAGCAAAAAGCCAGGTGGTTGTAAAATTAAAAGCTCCCTTTTGGAAAAGAACTCTTCAAAGTAATGGTAACCAAAAGGAGAAGGATTAAAAATGCACATTATATTTCAGTGTCATTAAAGATTAGAGGCTTCCTTAGGGCTTGCAGGAAGGATTCACATTATTGACTAGGGCAGCAATGAACAGCCTTGCTGTGAAGGAACATGAAGCAAATGGTAAGCAGAGAGCTTCACTAGGAGCCAAGCTGATTGAGTGCAAAAAACCACACACTGTTGACACAGCACTCTTTAGTAGTAATTCTGCTACTGTGAACAAAAGCTGATATTCTGACGTTTCAGGACAGCACATAATAAAATAATTAATTTTCTTAGTAATTTTCCTACCACATTAGTATAAGGTGAAAGCTTGGAATCACATTAGCACCTACCAAACGTGATTATTTTTGTCTTAGTTGATACCATGCAATTAGGATCACATTAAAAATGTCAAATACTGTAATAAATCAGGATGAAACAACAAAATAATCCATAATAATTCATTTCCTTATGCTTTCATCTGGAAACAATGCAAATTTGGAGGGAGCTGACAAAATGTCGCTTTTTATTACCTCTTCGCTGCCACACCTGCACTGCAGACTAACCACAACTTCACGAGGAAACTATGCTCAGATCTACTGCTTTCTCTAATAGCAAACTGTACTACAAAGAAACCAGTTTAACAACAGTTGGTTTAACACTTCCTAAAGCTTCCAACAGAAATCGAGAACCACAAACATTTTTAACAGCAGTCAAATCAAAATGCTTAACCTAATTTTTCTGTTATTACTCTAAGAGGGGTTTAGCTACATGTCTGAATCAAAGCACTCAATAACTAAATACTAAAAAGCTCCCTGAAAGGCAGTAATTTATAGTGGTTTGTTTCCTTTTGAAAAAAAAATGTTGAAAACCACCTACAAACTCTGGAGTTTGCCTTTCACAGATTACTTTTGAATACAAGACACTTTGAAGATAACAACTCTGAACAATCTGCTGACTGCTATAGTCCATTTAAAAGCAATGCCAACACCAAACATTTCACACATCAGTAATCTCATTTTTAGCTTTAATAGTAAAAGAGTACAATCATAATAGAAAGGTTACCTGCTTGAGTAGGAAGAAAAAAATCCCCTAAGGAAGAGAGTTAACACCTCTAAACATTTTCACCAAGAGCAAATTCTAGTTAGTATTTATCAAAAGAATGTGACCATTAGCCACTGTAATTTAACCTCCATGCAGCAGGCTTTTTAATATGTAACTGAGTCTCAAAGACTTCATTTATTAGACTCCAACATCTGCTTTAGCTCATTTGGGAGGGGTCTGGAAAGCGGCTTTTTCCTCAAAACTACTGCCATTAGCCCACCACTGGGCCTGCTTTCTTCTCAGTCAGTTTAGGAAAAACAAAATTTTTTTTTAATATTTGGCACTATAGAGCCTGGAATGTAATGTGTTTTAAACTCTACAGAACTCAGTAGGGAATTAAAAATAGTGGAGTAATGAATACCTTTTAAAGAAGCAGTTCAATTAAGTACTGCTACTTCAAACCTATCAGATGCAAATAGGCGGTTTAAAATTTAAATTGTTATAAGGTGCATATGGGCAATAATTTCAAGTTCAAAACTAATTCAATTATATCCATCCAGTATAAGATATTAATAAGATGCAGGTACAGGACAAAGTTTGTTAGATTTTCTTCCTAAATTGTTTTCTACTTAAGCTTAGCCAGATATTTCAAGCAAGTTTAAATACCATTGTCAATGTCAGTTGATTGCACGAACACAATTCAAGATTTAGCACAGGAATTCCTTAAAGGTTTGCAAAAAATAATTTCCAGTCTCAAAATTTTGCAATTGTGATAGAAATTTCTGCTCCAGGAACCCAAAACAAAACTTTTTTTTTTTTTTTTGGGCCAGTAAGATATGAGAGGAAAGAAAGCACTGGACTTCACAAGTCTTTACATATTCTATTTTCAAGTGATCTCACACCATGTATTTACCAACACATGATATATTAAGCAAGACTATAAATGGAAGGTAAGTTTTAAGTTCAGCAAGTTCAGAATTTAACAGCTGGCAGAAACACACTTGCTTTAATGTGAGAATATTTTTCTACTGCATTCCATCTAGTGTTGTCATATAACACTATGATGTGGGTCTATTCTTACTCTCACTTCATGCACTGAAAACATTATTTTGCACTGTTTTAAAAGAAACAGTTTACTTGACAGCAGGATTTTATGAAGTTAATAGGATTTTTGTTTTGATGAACTGATGAAAAAATACTCTTAAAAACTTTATTATGGGTCTATCTTCAACTAGAAAAACATAGGTACAGACAGCAACTAAGTGTCTCTCTTACAGAAACAAGCAGCACAAGAGATTCAATGCCCTATATTTATGAAGTGTTTGTGAAGCTCATAAATAAACATGGTTTAGAGTCTGGTAGGTAGTACACCTCTTACTAGAGTGAGAAGTCAGTGCTTTGTAAAGGCAAAGAATACCGTAAACTTTCGTAAACTTTCGTGGTAAACAAACATTCAAAGAATGCTGTTCTATTCACAAAGACTCTCAAACCAAGTTAATTAAACTGAAAATATTATTCTCTTTGCAGTTGTTGTTCTCTTTAAAGCAGAGCAGACTGCCTTATCTTGGAAAGAATTTCACAAGCCCATCTCAGGTTTAAACCTGATCACAATGACAGTAGTGTCATTCTTGCCAAGACTTGGACATTAAGACCCTCTTGGTTTCAGTTAACACTGAAAATATTCAGTAAGTAAACAAACTTCAGTAAAATTACTATGAATTTCCTGTAAATACAGTTAAAGAAATATTTTCTTAATTTTTTAAAAAATGGTTAGTGCACTAGTGCTAATAACGTCTCTAATACCAGTCTTAACAGGTTACAGTAAGACAAAATTTTACATGCCATATTAAAAAGGGTTTTGAAAATAAAAATCCAAAGTACACATCTCTTTTCTGAGAAAATCCATAAACCTAAGTGGAACAGTGAGTGACTATCTCATTTCGTATTTTACATGAATTTTTAAACCCAGTCAATAAAAGCTATGAAGATAGCTGCAGTCTATAATCAAAATGCTACTTGTGACTGTTCTGTTCTCCTACAGAAAAAATTCCCCTTTTAAATATAGCATAACAAGATGGATATTCCAGTCGCAGCTGTGAGGTGCACTCCCATTTGTTATTTATTAAAAGCATAATGAGAACAGTAAATTATTTATCCTTCTTTGCTCACTAGGTAACATTAACCAAGCACAACGGATGAATGACTGCCAAGAGACAAACACAGAAGGCCAAACTTTAACCCTTCCAAAAACTCATTAAACAGATCTATAACAGAAACAACAATAAAAATATTAAAGCAACAAGACTTCAGGTTTTGCCCTACAGTGAGGAATACAAATATTTGAACAGATGGTAGCTGCCAATACATACTTCTAGTCAGAATAACCCTACATCTGCTTCAAAAAGAGAAGCTGATAATTTCAGTTACAGCAAGTCTGTAGATTAATTATTCAATCTATCTAGATAACTGCTTTTGAGACTTCCTAAGAACACGCTTAAAAATGAACACAGCAAACAAACCAAGCAACATAAAACTTAGTACATTATCTGCCAACAAAAC
Organism: Catharus ustulatus; assembly: GCF_009819885.2. Classification (NCBI taxonomy): domain Eukaryota; kingdom Metazoa; phylum Chordata; class Aves; order Passeriformes; family Turdidae; genus Catharus; species Catharus ustulatus. The sequence continues at coordinate 49,847,507 of NC_046224.1, forward strand.
AGGTAACACATTCAAATGCATGAACGCTGTAGCTTTTTGTCAGCAAGAAAAACTCTGAGGTACCATTAAGGCTTTGGTCATTCTGTGGTCTCCTACTTCCAAAACCCTGTGACTTTCAGGGAATTAGTGGAGCATCAGCTCTCTGGCACCACGAATTTCTGCACAGCCCATCACTTGAAATCAACCTGTAACCAAAATTTACTTTCAGAGCCTTACTCTCCAACATAATAACATTAGAAATTAGGACTAAGTCAAACATATTACTTAACTACTTCAGCTTACAAGACCACTTATCGGCGACTCAGTATGACCCTCAATATTGCCCGACAGACCACAAACGCTACAGGCGAGCGCAGCCCCACTGTCCCACAGCGCAGAACACCACTCCGGTCCCTGCCCACGCTGCTCTGGCGACCCCCGAGGGGTGCGAAATCTGCCAACCCCATGAGGGGCCCTGCCCGGTCCTCCGCCCGCTTTTCTCTCTGCCCTTTTCGGCGCTGTCCCCTGATCCGCACCTGCCGCCCCGCCGGCCGAGAGCTCCGTGAGCGGAGGCGAAGCGCTCGGCGCTGGTTCAGCCTCTCCTCGCATCGGTCCCCGCCGCCGGGCCGCCCGTCCCCTCGGGCCCCGCACAGGCACTACGTGCGGAGCACGGCAGCTGCTCCGACCGCCGGCCCCGGGCATGCGATGGCTCTTTGTCCGCCAACGCTGCCTCCCCCGGGCCAGGTGCTCCCGGCACTTCCCGGGGTGGTCTCTGAGAACTACTTTTGCCCAGTTTTGCCTTCGACCGCGGCTGGACTCGGGGACAAGTCCATCCCTGCCGCCGACTGCCCCTTCCGTGCCCACGCAAGCCCCGACGGATGCGGGGACGCCCTCCCGCCGCAGACGGGCACGGCGACACGGCCCGCGCCGTCACCTGTCCCCACGTTCTTCCGGGTAGGACCCGCAGCCGCCACAGCCAGCCCGCGCCCGGTCACGGCGCCCCGGCCAGGGGCAGCGCTGCCCGGCGGCGCCCGCTCCGCCCGCCTGGCCACAGGCTCCCGGAGACGCATCGGCGGGCAGGTGCAGCAGCACTAGCGGGGAGCCACAGCCCGGGCAGCCAGTCCACGGTCCCGCTGGCGGAGCCGGAGCCAGGGCCGGTGCCGCGCCGCCCCCGCCGCACGTACCTGCCGAGCCTCGAGAGAGGAGCGGCCGCCGCCTTCCCCGCGTCCCCTCAGCCGACCTGCGGGGCCGGGCCGCGCATGCGCGGCGCAGCGCGGCGCCCGCAGCGGGGCGGGGGGGGCAGGTGCGCGCGGGCCCGCCGCCGCCCCCTAGCGGCGGGGCGGGGGTGACCTCCGTGAGGGGAGCGGCCGGGTACGGGGGCCTCAGCCCGTGAGCTGGGCCCGAGGGTTCAACAGCGCAACACTGCTGCTGTTCAGGGCTGGGGAACTCTGAGTGCTTTGTTGCCGCCAAAAACACGAGGAAGTTAATAACTCTGTCTTTAATGGTGTGCGGTAACAAAGGCACGGGATTGCACGGTTAAAAATGAGAAAATGAATGCCAGGGGGTTATCCAGCAGTTTTCGCTCATGGGGCATGCACTGCTCTAAGTCAGTTTCCAAGCCTCCCTAATGTATTTAGAATTTCATAATTAAAGACTGAGCCGTACATACAAAATGTCTGAAATGAGGCCACATAGAGAGCTATAAAAGGACTAGCTAAGGAGAGGTGTATTTCCAGCTCCAGCAGTTTGATACAGGGTGATTACTGCTGTGTCTCATCTGGGCTTGCCCTAAGCCGTCCCCACTGCCGCCCTGACACAAGCGCTCTTAAAGTCCTGGTCTGTGCCGTTCTGTGGGCCCTACGTCTTTAAAGGTGATAGGCAAAATGTTACAAAGCTGCTATAAATAAGACTCCATTTCACCACTGGTCTGATTACAGTGCCAAAAAATGTGCTCCAAATGACAGCAGTATTAGCTGGACCATGTACTTTCCTTGTTGTTAGTGCTGCATGGTGAGGAACTTGAGCAAAAAACTAAGGTAAACAAGACCTTGTCCCATTCATCAGTTAAGGAATCTAGGCCGCATTCCAGTCAATAATTGAAACTTTAATTATCTTGACAGCTTTCCACTGAACGTGAAAGAATCCTGTTTGGCCAGTCCTGCAGGACATAGCCACAGACAAATAATGTTCTCTGCGGCACATTCCCCATGGCATGCACCGAGCAAAAAGTTCATTGAGAGCAAAATAATATCACAAAGATGATGTCAAAAGGCAAATATATCAGTGCCATTCCTTATAAAGTAAATACAGGTACCATAGGTACCTACAGTACCTATGAATACTAATATATTCTAAACTCCTTTCCAGTGTGTAAATCTACACTGATTACAATGGGGCTTAGGCAGAAAAAATGGCTACAGAAAGTCATCATCTATAGCTTTTCTGGAAGCAATCTGAAAACCAATAAACCAAAGTGCAAGGAGTGGAATATTCAAACAGCAGTATAACTTGAAATTTGTTGTAAAAAACCCGAAAGAGCAGAGATGTTCAGTATAAGGGCCTTGAACTTTAAATCACTTAATTTGCTAATATTGACATGAAATAGAATCCAGGCAATGCTACCAGAATACAGGTTTGACAAATTAGAAGATGCATCATTAAGTTTATTAAAATATGATTGCAAAAGAGATGACAAGTGGAATGAGAAGTTGAAAACAACCTATTAAGACATAGTAAACCAACAAGAGTCTATAATTAGGATCTGTAATCCTATAGTTCTTAATCCTGTACAATGACTGTACTTGGCATGACAGTCTGCTGTCTTAACCAGATTAGACATCTTGCATTTCAAGAAATAAAAGCAATGCAATTCCAAAGACATCTGACTGCTAAAATTAATCACCAACAGATTTATTTTGTCAAAGTACTCCTATATTTTTTGTGCATAATACTTTAAAGAGTCAGGCAGCAACAAACCACAGAAAGCATAATTTACATGGTTAAAATGAAAAGCTAAAATAAATTGGATAAATAAATTGAATTAAATCCAGAGTCATAAATCAAAGAAGGAGTATTTTGTGGGGCTGGGGGAAAAGAAAAAGATATTTTAAAAGAGTATTTTTATCCAGCCCTTTGCTCCTTCCTGAGCTGTGCATCAGTCTCAGGGCAGAGCTCCTCCAGGCATCATGAACTGAGAGCCAAGGTCACCAATGAGGGCACAGCCAAGAGTAGGGCCAGGTGGCAATAGCAATGAACTTTGCCATATACCAGTGACCAACACCCAAGGTGAGATGGTCAAATCAAGTCCGGGATCCATTCCAGGATCAGGAAGAGCAGGAGGCAGTACTGGAGACATGTATGCGGACCTACACCTGTAATGTACGTCTGAGGCTCATCCCAGGAAGGGTCATCCAAGACAGACTCACACAAGACAGAGTACAGTTTGTCTTGACCTCCCTAGAGTGGTTAAATGCCCCAGATCAGAATTTCCCATTCTCCAGCTAGATAGAGCACAGACCTGGATGAAGCAATCTATATACTAAAAACTGAGTCTCACTTGTGTAGCTTCTCTCAAGTCATACTGATGGAAGCTGTGATAAAAACCACTGCAAACAGTTCCTGCACTGCACAGAGTCTCCCTGAACTGCAGCTCTGTCTGACAATGTTTTCTGTCACATTTGAACCATCTGTCTGAGAGACTGTATCTTCAAATGTGGTTGTTTCCTTTCCTAACAGTTCCAGTCCACTCAACCTAAGAAACCTGTTTCAGGGAGGAGAAAACAGAAGAGACAGCTTTTTCACAGAAGGTAGTCCCAGACCATGGTAGGGCTCTCTGTTGAAGGCAAGGATGGCTGCAGGACTATAAAAAACCCAAGAGCATAATTTTTCTTTGATCTGAATTTAGTTAAAGTTTCTCATCTCTACACAGAAGCACAAATGCCAGCTAATGTAATTTTTCCCACTACAGGTTGGGAGGAATAAAAGAAAGAGGAGGTTGTTCTCTTTGTAGAAGATGTTCATGTTTAGTAGGGGATGATATCCCAACAATGTCATGTATAAATAAAGAAAATAAAATTTGAAATATCACTTTCTACTTGCCTATGGTACTTCTTAATTATTTATTTTATTGTTTTTTAAATATTGAATGAATTGTACTTATTACATCCCTTTTTGTCAAGATTTTATGAGTCTTATCTATTTTAGAAATTCCTCCCCCCCACCTTCTACTAGCTCAGCTGAACCAGTGCTGGCAGTATTGGGAACTATAGTTCTCCATTCAGGCATGTTTCTACAGTGTTTAGCTAAGCATTTTGAAAGCAAATCAAATCAGCACATTGGCATAAATAACCTTCCAGCTTCTTAGAGCCCTAAAACGTCTCTGTGCTGCCCTCCCAGTCCAGCTAATGGAATGTTAAAACCAGTGAGGTCTGTGTTATTTTTCAAATATACCCACTAAAAAAGCCCCAGAATAACAGAAAAATAAGCAGGATTGGTATTAACTGCCCCTGAAGCTCTTTCTCAAAACTTCTAATGGTGAAAGACAGAACAGCCCCACTAAGCAGTCCATTCCAGTGCTGAACTAACCTTGGAGTTAGAAATATCTTCCAAAGCCGAACCTCAACTCCTGTGCTGCAGTGTAGATGAGGTAACGAGCTTATCTCAGTGGATACAGGAAGTAGCAATCTTCAGGGCATTTGATAGCATCATCCATACCCTCAATTTTGTCAAAGAATAAAGAATTATTTTAATCTTTCCGCATAGGTAATGTTTTTTAGATATGCAATTTTTTTTATTGTTCTCTCTGGATTTCTTCCTGTGGGTCTTTGTCAGAACAGTGCTCAGTTCCAGGCACAGCACTCCAACTGAAGTCTGGCTTTAAGATATCACACATCTGCTTACCCATCCCACCAGAGATCCTTTGGTTTTTTTCCTATGGCAGCAGAACACTGCTTAACCAGCCCTTCTCCAGCTTGTGTATGACCTCACTTGTGAATTTTCTTCTATGGCCATTGATTCTTACTCAATTCTAATCCTCTGAAAAAAAAGTTTTAGGCTCTTCATATCTTGCAGAATTGATAAGTGCACTGTCAATTCCATCAACCAAGTCATTAATTGAAATACTGCATGTTACCAGATCCAGAATGATTCTCTGAGCTGAGATGCTCCTCTTGAAAAATTTACCTTCTAAAACCATGTTTTGAGTGGAGTTTTCATACTCGTATTGTTTTTACAGTAGTCTATGCTGGACAGCATGCCTCTCCCTTTCTTGTGGGATCTCACAGGAGGGAATTTCAAAAGCCTTACCAAACTATCTGTATCACAGATATTGATTCTTTCCTATTTGTCCTCAAATTATGTGGTCAAATCAACAAATATGTTGCAGCATTGAAACCTCAAACTGCTTGATAGTCTTCACCTATGTTATCAATATTATCAGCTCTGTTGTCCCTGCACTAAATTAATGTCAGAAACAAGAGCTTTAAATAATGTCTAAAAAGGAAATGCTCATTAAACCCTGTCTTCATTAATTGAAAGTCAAGGCTTGAATGCTAAAAAATACAAATTTGGCAAATAAATTCCTTTTACACATAGCATATATCTATACACAACCAGCAGAACTCACTGACACAATATTAAAACAATGGTGCATTCTTCAATGATTTAAAAATTAAAAATAAAAAAACCCCACAACTCTGTTTCATGAATGCACAGAACACAGCCTGACCAGGGAAGATAAAAACTAAAAAAGAATATAAATTCTTCATTAACTATTAAAATGACAAGGATTAAAAAGAAATTTCCTGTTCAAGGACGTTAGATTACAGTTGTCCTCTTTGACCGTAAGACTGTTTCTGCAAACAAGCTGCCCAACTAGACAGATTCTACTGTTGAATATGAAATAAATAATGCCCCTAGATTTTTTTTTGAAGGTACTTATAAATGTAACAGTACTAAGTAGAAGAAATATAACAACTGAAATGGGCTTACCAACCTATGTAAGTACTGACATGTGGCTTTGTTTATCTTTAGAAGCAAGCCAGGGATGGATCCAGAGTGTGGTTAAAAATAGTACAACATGTTCACCCCTAGTTGGAAGACAGCAGAGATACCAAACCTGAATTCAGAAATCAGAAAATAAAAATACAAAATACATTTTCACATGAAAGTTAGCTCTCCAATAATCCAAACAAACTGTAGCCCCAAAAGCCCTGTTGCTAAAACTCAAGAATTCTTTTACTTGATGAGACTCCAAAAACAGCTCCACCAAATACTGAAAATAAAATGCAGTGAAAGGCATCAGGTGAGAATACAAGAATCCTGTGTTTTATTCACAAGCCTGCTTTGGACCTGGGTACCTTCCCTGTGCCTTAATTTTTCCAGCTCTAAAAGAAATTAATGAAACTTCTTGCTCCTTCCCCATAACATGTACTCACATGACAAATTTTAAAGAATTTTTCAAAGGTCTTCATTCTTTTAGACTGAAGTTGCTACAAAAATGGAATATGTGGCTTTAATGGGCCAAATGGTCTGATTCAAAATGAGACTTCAGTCAAACCTGCCAATTATTGCTGATCTTACAGAGAAGTTTCTACAGGTACTAACCATTTCCCTATGTGATAGAAATGCCATTTTATTTTCCTTCTGTTTAGAGTTACCTAGCTGGCATGGGCATCACTCCACTGGGCATAGGAATGTCTCCCAGTTTAGAGTGGCCTTTTCTTCTTGTCTTCTTCTGTCTTCTCGAGCTCTGCACACTTATGATGCCAAGGCTCTGCAAGTTCAGCACAGCAGAGGGCATTTCTGAAGAGTAATCTGAATTCTTTACTCAGCTGCCTAGATGGTAAAAAATGCTTAAGTAATATTGAAACCAGAGCAGTTTTAGTTGCACAAGACAGGGATTACTGTTACACTTCCCAAAGTGACCTCAAAAGTGCTAGGCCTCCCAGGAGTCTAGTCTCCAGTATCATATACATCTCTGTTACCTTGATTAGAAATGTTCTCTCACACTCACCGAGGTAGGAAACATTTTCTGTCACCTCATTAAAAGAGTCAAAGCATGGATTTACCCAGAGGAGAGTGAAGGATAAATTCCCCAGCTGGCACCATTCAATGCCCGTGCATGTTTTGGGCCGCGCAGCAGCTCAGCAGCAGCACAGCAAGCAGAGGATTTGTTTCATCTGCTCTTGGCTAACTGACTGAACCTCATGTCTGGGGGAGCAATGAGGCTTTAGGTGCTTTTCAGGCATTTTGTCTAAGTGAAAAGTTGCAGAGAGCAGAGAATGGGAGGGTTTGTTGAAATTCAAGTGGAAATGCTCAGGCTTGTTTTCCATAGAAAAAGGATAGTTGCTTATCTCTGTTGGTTCATTAAATACACTATTCTTTTTCCTGCATGCTACTTGCTCTTTTTACATTCTTCCTGGTTTTTCCCCTCTTAAAGCAATATCTAAAAAGTGAACCAATGAAGTTCTGAGGGAAACATGTAGTGTTGAACTATGCAAGAGAGGAAAGCCAGAGTTAGCTTTAATACAGGACTGGCAGGACCACCTGGCTGATTGAGTAAAGTCCTCAATTTTGTCCTTTTCCCGTGTGCATTACTGCTGCTTTGAATACCAAAATGTATTATTAGAGTTCTTTGAAATAAAACTAGTTATAAAAGATAAAACTCATGTGAGTTGTTCCCTTTACAAAAAGAAATTAATGATGGTTAACCATCTCGATGTAGTCCTTTTTTCCAATAATGCTATTCTCACAAATACAGCAACAACAACTATTCCAAATTCTTATCATGTGAAGAATTTCTCCAAATAAGCAAAGCTGGCCTTGTAAAGTGGGAGAAACAGAATGGCTCCGTTTTAGTGTTATGTGCGTTGTCCATTATTACATACTATTTTTATTTTTGTTGCTGTTACTGTTTTATTTCCATGCAGGGCACATAGGTCATCATTTGCTATTCTGAGATGTAACATCCCTCACTGAAAACCTAGGCCATTAAGCCATAAAGAGCATGAATTTATGAGGCTTCCAGAGATACCTCAAAAATCTTGACTGAGAGCACAAAAATGCCTGTTGTGCAAATAAAGATGCATTATTAACTCTAATATTAATATATTAGATGAATATTTGTGGTGCAAAATAAACATTTAAATGGGAGAATATATTTGTCTTTTTCTAATTTAACTCCCTAAGAAATGCAGGAGATATTAGTATATATTATGAAGCACAAAATATCAACTATCCGTATTCTTCAATGTTCATAACAATACAAAATTTTGTTACAGTAATTTCACGATTATAAGCCGCACCATTTTGACTAAAATTTTGGTCCAAACCCAGAGTGCGGCTTATAATCAGGTGCGGCTTATATATGGACAAAGAACAAAAAGTTGCTGTTTTAGTTTGGAGGATGAGTGTCTGCTGAGAAAGGCAGGAACTTCTCTTTGAAATGGAGAATGTAAACCCCCTCCCTCCAAATTATTATAATTAACTCCTCTTACCCTTTTGCTTCACACACATCTCCTCCCTGTGGAGACTGAGAAACATCACCCCAGCAGGGCAGGGGAAGCATGAAATCATTCCCACATCTCTCTTCTCTTTCTTTCACAGGACCTACAAGACACTGTGAAGCTTGAAAATTAATGTCAACCACACAAAAATCCCTGGCTTAAAATTTTGCAGGCATTTAAATTTTGCAGTATTAAAATTTTGCAGGGAGCATTATCTGATGAAGGTTGGCAATAGAGGAGGGGACCAAACTGGAGCCAGGTACCATCAGAATCTTCCTGGTGGCTAAAAGTTTTGGCCCTGCCTGTCATTTCAGGTGCTATTTCCCTTTCTCCGTGCTTTATGCTGTCCATCAGCATTGTCTGACAGCATGATGTGGTTCGTTTAAAAAGGGAGGGATCAGGTGCAAGATGAATTTTCCAAAAGATCTTCCAAACGACCGTGTGTAGAGGCACAGAACAGCTTTCTGAAACAGAGTTAATAATTCCAGTTGTTAATAATACTCCACTCACAGCTGATGCTGTTCCCAGCACCCACAGCCAAGCTGTGCAGATCCCACTTGTTTGCAGGCAGGTTGTGAAGGAGAGAGAAGTGATTCTGAATAATATTTCATTTCATGTGACATTTGGCATTTAAGAATGTTATGGCATTGTTTTAAAACACTTCATGATTTCTAAGCAATCCTGCCAGAGATTGCATGTATGAAAAGGTGCTTATTTGTTTCTATAGGTTGACTTTGCACATGTGATCTCCTCAGCTTTTCAGAGCACTTTTTTTGAGCATTGGTACACACCACAGACTTCCCCAAATTAATTGTGCAAAGTGCACAACGTGTTGAAAACCAGTTCCTAAATAGATACTCAGTATTGAGCAAGAAAGGTAAGTGATTGGGAAAGCACATGAGTTGCTATTTACAGCAGCTGAATTTCAAAAAATTTTAGCAAGTTACAAGCCCTCTTGAAAACAAGCAGGAAATATTCCACAATATTCCTTCAATTCAATTGTCATTATTAAGTTGGGGTTTTTTAATGACACAGCTTTTAGCAGCTCAGACCACCTGAAGTGGACCTCCTGCTCACTACCCTGGCCAGCAGGGCTGCAGAAACATGGCATGAAGGATGATCAGGGCTCAGGGAGCTTCAGGGATGTGCTTCAAAGGGCTTTTTTATTACTCTGCTCATCATCTTCAGAGCTCTGGGCACTGTGTCAGGCTCTCAGCAAGTGTGGAACGGTGGGAAAAAAAAACAAACAAGGACAAGAAAGAGGGAAGATTGTGTCTGTAATTGCTCACCTGTAATTATCTGCCATTGTGCATTCTGTTCCTGCTTCTCAGTAGCATAGAACCAGGAGAGTATTTAATTGCAACATGGCTCTGTCCATGGCATTATCTGCAAGCAGAGCAGATCAGCTCAGCCTTGTGGGGCTGAGGGAGAGATGAACTGCTCTGATGGAGATCAGGAGGGGCAGCAGGGCACAGCTGCTGGATCAAGAGGCAGAATACATATCACAGGGCACCAGTCTGGGATTAAACAAGTGCTCTTCTCTCTTTTTTCTACTGATCACTTGGTGGTGGCAAAGTCCCACATCCCAGCTAGCATCCCAACATGTTCTGCACTGTGAGGCTGATTTTCCAAAGCATCCACAGCTGGCTGGGGGTACAGGGAGCTGCAGGAACCTGGATTTGGGATTGGATTTCCTGGCTGTGCCTCGCTATCCTGTCCTGTGCATGGGCATTGCACAGTGGCACTGCAATTCAGTCCTGGGGTTGCACAGGCGATAGCAGCTGCGTGGAGAGGAGAGGAACAGAGCTGTGCTCTTGGGAGTTGTGTGAGGAGGAGTGAGGCTGAAGAATGCACTGAAATCAAGTCATGACTTGCAGCAAGAGGGGCTCTGTAGCAGTGGGATGTACCTGGCCACAATTCTGTGGATGCACATGATGGGGGATGATGTGAGTTTGAGCTGCTCAAATTCAGAAGCGGAGGGAAAATTATCCAGACTTGACCTGCAGTGTGACCTGAGCACAGGGAGAGATGCTGAAGCTGTCCCCTCCTCAGTCCCTGCTCCTGTCCCCTGGCTGGAGCCCAGCTGAGGCCCATTCCCAGGTGCAGGCTGCCCCTGGCACAGGCTGTGGGTGAGTGCAGTGCGAGCCTGCAGATCTGGCTCTGTGCTGTGGGCACTCACCTGGGTACCAAGGAATTTCAGAGCTCTCTGGCAGCACTTTTGTGCCACAAAGTGAGGAGCGGGGTTTCAAACCAGTGCTCTCCGCTCTCAGCTGTCCTCTTCCCTGCAGGAAAAGGAGTTTTTATACAGCCTGGTTGGATCTGTGCTCACGAGCTGATCTGACCAGTGAGGAGGATAAAATCAACACTCTTTGGTGTGTTAGCCAGAACATCCAAGTCACCACACAGCTCTGCAGCTGCCTCATCTCCTGCTCCCGCTCCCACAGCCTCGGTGCTGGTGCCCTGAAACACTGCCACCAGCATTAGACATAACAACAGGCTTAATTAGAGCCTGGCAGCCTGCCAGCATCCAAGAGGCAGAGCTGAGCTGGGTGCATTGCTTTCAAAGGGGTATTGAAAACCCAAAAACAATACACTGGGAAATAGCAGAGCAAGCTTTGTCACCCTGATGTTGCTGTGGGTCAAGCACCTGTTTTGCCTCAGGTTCATCCCCTGGGAAGAAGAGTTGAGCAGGGGCTCTGTGGTCCCTGACCCCACTCCCAGGATGCTCCCAGGGGTGCCCAGTGTGGTGTTGAGTCACATCTCCACCCTGCCCTGCCGGAGAGGGAGATGGAAAAGTGGGATTCCCCCCTCACCATCCCTGCAGGCTGCGGTGGAGCTCAGGAATTTATTCCCTTCTGTGACAAAATGAGATGACACTATGTATTTCCATGGTTATCGCAGCAGCACATCAAGGCTCCTGGGGCAATGGATTGCCAGACAGCCTGGGGGTTTCAGTGATTTCTTTTTTTTTTTTAGTGATGCTGTTTTAACTCAGAGAGTGTGAGCCTCCCAATGAATCACATCACAGTCAATTAGAAGTTTCCTGTCAGTCGTGACTTCTTGGATATTATTCCCAGTAGTGTAAATGCCATGCTTGGAGCCAAAATTTAGCTCAGCCAGAGAGAAACCCTCACTTGTGTAAATGAGGAGAGGCCCCCTCCCCAGACCCCTCTGAACCTCCTCAGGACCCCTCAGGGCCCCCCAAAATCCTTCTGAACCCCCTCAGGACCCCCCCAGAGCTCCCCTGAACCCCGTCAGAGACCCCCCAGGACCCCCTCAGGACCCCCCCCAGGTCCCTCTGAGCCCCCCAGACCCCCTCAGGACCCCCCAGACCCTCCCTGAACCCCCTCAGGACATCTCCAGACCCCCTCAGGACCCTCTAAACCCCCTCAGGACCCCCCAGAACCTTTAGCAATCTCGGTCGTGCATGTGAAGAGACATCAAACAGGAATACAATTTCGGATTAGAAGAAACAATTCAGCAGATAAAGAAACAAAAAATGCAGCACTACTAACGGTAAGTACCCCAGAACTCGGAGAAGGGGGGACTCAGGGATATCCCCCTTGTCCCTCCCAAAAAGAGATTGAAGGGAAAAAAAAAAAAAATAGGAAGTACATTAGAAGAAGGTAAGTAGAAATTACTAGATGAGAGGGAATTAATATCTAAGGATTGCACCAGAAAAATTCTAGAGACTACATTTGCAAACACATTGGGGATCACAGGCTCTGGCAGAACAATTTCTGAAATTCTTCGGGTGTAAGGGGATTTATGAATTAGCTAAACAGGAAGTACAGGGGTGCCTGATATGCTAAAAGGTTCACAAAGCCAGGACACGACAAGTAATTTGGGGTAGTTGCCCTATAGCCTATCGTCTATTTGAAAGAATCCAAGTGGATTTCACCGAGTTACCAAAGGTTGGGAGGTATAAATTCTTGCTGGTACTAGTAGACTAGCTCAACTATCAAAATTAATGATATAAACAAAAATGTCCTGGCCAAAATATCTCCCCTTAGCATTATCAAATATTGGGACGATGCCTTACTCTGAGACAGGGCTATCTCCTTTTAAAATGTTACACGAGATGCCTTATGACCATGGGATGCCAGTGGGACATCCAAAAATAGAAGATGGACAAATACAACCCTACTTGATAACAATAAATAAAAATTTACAAAAATTGCGAAAACAAGAAATTGTCACACAAAATGCTCCTTTGGGGTTCGCCATACACAAAATACAGCCGGGAGATCGGGTCCTCATTAAAACCTGGAAAGAGGTTTCTCTCTCTCCTCACTGGGAAAGTCCTTTTCTTGTCCTTTTAACCACAGACACAGCAGTCCGGACAGCAGAAAAAAGGCTGGACACACGCCTCCAGAGTGAAAACCAGAAACACCCAAGTGCAAAGTGGCTTCCTCCCCTCAAGATAAAATTGCCCCGAACAAGCCGATGATCAACCTAGATCAGATAAGGTGAATAGCTTCTGGATGCAGATGTTTTCCTTTTGTTCGTTTCAAGTGCCAAATCTGTTGTGAAGTTTAGGTTACACATTGTAGTATGGGAGATCTGACCTAAAGGGCTCTGTACTAAGTGTTTTGAAAAGAGCTGTCTTTGACTGACGGAATTCTAGTACTTGCCGCTGAATTGAATATTGCTGAATTAGATTCTGTAGAGTGGGTTCTCTTATATCAACACGGGGTTAGTGGGAAACTAAATTGCAGGGCTGAAATTTTAAGAGTAGAGTGCCAGAGAACAAATAAAGTACCTTGTTGGACGGACACGATAAAATTATCGAGGTGGGATGTCTTTAAGAGACGATATGCAGCTCGGACTTTGCGTTGGTCCCCTGAAGAATACCTCTGCTGCCAAGAAGATGGTTTCCCTCGCCGCTAGCAGCAAACTAGTGGGCGTAGGCAGAGGCAGAGAGGTATGCATTAACCGATTAACCCATACCCAAGGAATTCTAGGAGCTCTGCGGCACAAAGCCGTAACAATGAGTGTGGGGGATGCCCACTAATCAGCACCCCGACTCGCTCTGTCCTGGCCAACTGCACCCGTAAAGAAAAGCAGGAGTACTGAACATTTAACGGCACTCAGTATGTGAGGTGTAAATGGGGAAAGAAAATGATATGCTATGATCTCAAGGCAAGACATGACAAAGGGCAGTCATAGACATTTGCTCACAATATCCAGAAGAGAAATGCCAATCGCTCGGTGTGGGTAGGGGGAAAACAAAAGTCGGTATATGTAGCTTATTTTCAGGTGAATGAGTTATGTTATGACAATACCCGATTAAATATGTGTGTCATAGAAGGAAAAATGTATTGGGCAAAAATCTTAAGTTTGAGAATGGATTAATCTCGGACGGTAAACCAATCATCATCGACCTACTTGAAGAAAATGACAAACGGGTTTGTGCCCAATTCAATAACACTTTTTGTTTCTCCAGAAACAAGGAAGGCATGGATCCTGAAAGCGAAATAGAACAAATAGCCTTAGAACAGGAAGTTGTGTTGAAATTGATTATAGAAAAACTATAAGGGATCTTGCTACAGAAATAAAAAGGGTGGCACATGTCCCAATTCAAAAGTGAAATTCCATTCTCCAGGCATCTTGGTGAGAACAGTTATTCTCGGGAGCATAGTGGAAAAAAATTGTATTCTTTATCCTGTGCTCAGTAGCTGGAGTCATCTTCCTACCATGCTTGATACCTTGTTTCATCAAATTAATACACTTAGTGGTGCAGGGCATGCAAATAGCTGCTATGCCCATGGACCCAGAATTTAAATCTGGAAGAGATGCTTTTGGAGTCACCTTGCTCCGTGGTTTGTGTCCTCTTAGGGTACATTTGGTGTGGACATGGCCAGCTCTGCTGATGTGTTTTGGGATGGCACAGCTGGTAACGGGGGGTGTGCAGAGCTGGCAGCTCAGCTGGGCTGCTCGTGCAGCTGGAGAAGGAATTTCTTCCTGTTTGCTGGGGTCTGGCAGGTAACTCATCTCCCAGATTTGTGCAACAAAGTGCTGACAAAGGGAGTAGTAAGTCCAACTGGTCCCTGGGAAAGCCAGGAATTGCCATGGCCATGTGGACATGACAAGTGTCTTCAGTGCTGGGGCTGTTGGTGAGGAAGTGGCTCCATGGATTTTTTGTAACTTTTTTTTTTTTTTTTCACATCTAGAGTATAGATTTTCTTTTTGTCCTATAGCTGCTTTCTACTGTCATTGTTTAGTAAATTGTCTAAAGGTGGGGAGTCACTTTTTCTTTCAGAATACTTGGAGAAATTGTTTGGTTGTGCCTGGAATAGCAGGTTTGGGTGGATAATAAGCCAATGTACTGGTAGGGCAGAAATCAATGGCAGAAGTACACAGAACTTTTACCAGTTTAATTAGACTACCCATACTCCTTTTTAAACAGCCTGGTCAAAGCAGCAGAGACACAAAACTCCTCATTTAAAAGGATAGCGTTGTAGATCAAACTTTTCCACTGTTTGCAGTGAATCCTCTAAAAACAGAAGCTTACAGAACCCAGCTGAATAATTCTGCCAGAGAAAACCTGCAGAAGGGGATGTTACAGCACCATCCAGTGCCTCTTCTCCCTGCAATATCGGGAAAATTTGGATTTTCCACTTCATTCGAGGATGTAGGTGGGGATGAGGGAGTGCATTGGCTGCTTAGGCATTGACAACTTCTTTTCTCAACCAGTGTGGAGAGAGAAGGGAGCTGAGGGATGGAAAGGAGCTTTGGAATTTCACACAGGGAAGATTTTGGCTTTCCCCCCGAGGACAGTCAGGAAGGGGATGCAGCAGCAGGCAAATGGGAAGGAAAGTTAAATAAGAAACTGGCTAAATGGCATATTTTGGGGTTGTATTTTTGGTAGAGCAATGATCTGTTCAGTGAATGATCAAGAGGAGGCTGGTGTTGGTTTTTGCAAACTCCTTGTGTTGAGGACAGGCTACATTTTAATATGCTTTACATTCCTGTCCCTTTGTTTCATTTTCTGCTGGAGAGGTGATTTAACATCCTCTGATTCCAAACTACACCAAGAACAACTTTGCAATTATTCCCAATCACCCACAGGAGATGAATTTGGGGATTAAGCCCCTCTAGGAAACAACTTCCAGTGTTCTCAGTCTGAGTTTGGGAGCACAGCTTGTGCTGGGAGTGATTCAAGTGTGAGATTAATGACTCTTCAAAGCTTTTTGTGATAATAAATATCCATAGTTATAGATGAAATGTGTTTTCTAGCAAGTTGAATTTAAACCCCTCAAAATTAATTATACCTTAAAGCATTTAGTAAACGTTCTGATGGTGATGTGCAACTTAACAGAAGTCACTTATCTCAAAAAAATCTTCACCCAAAATCCTCAGTGTTTTCACTACAGCCCTGCAGAAAAAGCTGGTGGAGAGTGATGTCTGTAAATTATAGTCAGAGTCTAAATTAGAGTTAATGCCCAATCTGGGGCCTGAATTTATATTTGAAGCTCTCACTGGAGTTGCAGTGCTCATAGACAGAGCTGTTAGCAGGGTTAGGGTAAAAAGAGCTGCAACAGCATGTGAAATACTCCCAAGTCCCCACTACTTAGCATTTTATTATGATTACTACTGAATTTAGGGCTTCCTAAAAGAAACTCCATCTCCTTGGGTAATGTGAATTTTTGGAGAATCCCAGAAGCCACTAAAAAATAAGATCTATGCTTTAAGAGTGCAGAAACAAGCTTAAAAGTGTGACTCAAATACATCCCCAGCAATTTAGTAAAAAAACCAACAGAAATCAAAGTACGCTAGCATATCAAAAGAATTAAAAATATTAAGCATAACATTTCTTAATAAGATCCCAGGGTTTGGAGAAGAATTGGAGAAGATTTTTTTAATTCTTCAGTTGGCCAGCTTGGTAATAAAAATATCTTTTTTTTTTTTTAATAATGGTAAATTATCACATACAATATCCTGCAATTATGTCTATTACACTGAGACAATGCAGAAAAAGCTATGGAATCATAACTTAATCATTTAAGTGATTGTTATATTTTATAAATGCTTATTGTAACATCAGGGGGATGTTCCTGCTCGTTTAGTAAATGTGGCATTGATTGTTGCTCTTAAGGGCCATTCAGGTCAGAATTGATAATGATTGGAAATTTTCCACCCACGATGGTAAGGTAATTACAGCGCTTTTCTGCTGGGGTTTCTCATATTCAGATTAAACCTGGACAAAGGTCCTTCCTGCGCGTCGATCAATCCTGATGATGTGTAATTTTCCTTGGGAGGGCTGATTCTCGCTTACGGGGAACCGAAGCTTTGGAATGTAATTTTTCCCAGTGGAAAGAATTTAGGGGAACTGGCATTGGTATGGGGGGAACTCCCGGCTGCCTGATCTCTGGTACTTGACACGTTCTTTAGCGACGATCGTTCCTGATCGGTTTGGAGTGGTTTCAGGATCGATCGTTGAGCTGGGTTTGTTGATATGCTAATTAAGACCTTTGTCTATGGCTCCAGGTGCTGGCAGTGGCTGAGAGGTTCTCTTACTTTGTTTTTTTATTTTATACAATCTTCTTATATATAAACACGAATTATAACAACATATATCACAGTTTCTAATAACCCTGCCAAACACAGTGAACTTGAACCTCTCTTAGGCACTTTTAGACCCCTCTGTGCCACTGCTCTGCTCCTTTACCTGCGAGCTTTGGCATGGCAGGGGCTGGGTGCTGGGTGTGATTCTTTTGGAGCGCCTCCAGCCGCTCAGCACTCAGGCTCCTGGGGCTGGGTGTCCTCTGCCGTTCTCTGTGCCATTGTCCCCATTGTAATGTTAACAAAGTCGTTGGCTACACCCTAGGACGGTGCTTAATGACACAAGGAGAGGCGGCGAGGACACCTGAGAGCAGGGGCGGGCTGGGGGCAGGACGGGGAAGCTCTGTGTGCTCCGGGACACGCTCTCTGTCTCTCTCTCGCTCGGTGCTCGGGTCAGGAAGGTGCGCGGGGCTCTGACCCCCGGGCATCCCCGAGCGGGGAGCCACGTTCGCCGCCGCCCTGCCGCTGTGCCCCGAGCAGCCTGCCACCTCCGGACACCCCTTGGAGCCACAGGTAAGCAGGGGGTCCCTCCTCCATCCCTCTCCCACCTGGGCCGTTGTCGTGCCCTCCGCAGCTGCGGGGGGACCCGCCGGGACCGAGAGCGTGGAGACGGCGCCTGGGGCCGAGCGGGGCTGGAACTCGTTCTGCTGCTCTGTTCTGTCGCTAATTGTCATAGCTGGTGGTGGTTTGGATGTCCTGTAGATATCTTAGTGAAGAACTGTTATTGCTTAACGCCTATCTTTGCCTGAGACCCCCTTAAGCTGTCCTCCAAAGCAGGACACGGGGCAAGGCTGCGGGAAGGAGGGAGAGACTGCACAGCTGCAGCTCAGGGCACTGCTGGCTCTTTCAAACTGCTCGGTGCAGAACTGCAACAGCTTTCCTCCTTTCTCTCCATCCCTGGGCAGAATATGAAGCTGCACTAAGCTCTCTGTTTTGTGGGCTGTTGTTTGGTTTGGGTTTTTTCTGGCTTGATTTCTGCCTGACCTATCACAGAAATGCGCATCGGCGTGTGCACGCTTCCTGGCAAATCCAGATGTGATGTGAAAATCCTAAGTGAGGATTTCCAGCCTTGGTTACAGGGGACACAGGCTTCTGAAAATGGAACTGAACTTGGCAGAATAGCAGCTGCGAAGGGAAGAAGAACTTAAATAAAGGTTAAGCAGAAAAACCCCGCTTCCCCTGCTCTTACCTTTGGGGTGCTGAGTTCCTGCATCTCCCTGGCTCTGCAGCTGTAGCTCACCCGGTCCTGGCTGTGGCTGATAAAATTGGGCCTGGGACGTTTTTAGCAGCAATCCATTTTTTAAAAGAACACAAAGAGCATCCAATGCAGAAGAGTCTGCAGAAGGTGCTGCCCAGGATGGACATGTGTGGGGGGTGAGAATTACTTCACAGAGAATTTACTCTTTTTCGTGTTTTTTTTTTTTTTTTTTTAAACATAGATAGCCCTGAATAGAGGTCTCTGTGACACACCATTCTTCTCGTTCCTGTTCTTGTCCATCCTAGTTAGTTACACGTGTAGTAAGTTTTTGCATTCACTAAAGACTAATTATGCCAGCTAAGAAATGCTCTACATTATCTAGCTACGCTGCCGAAACACAAAGTTTTATTTCCGATACAATTTTTACCCCTTTTTCTGAACGCACTTTTTGCAAAAAGGAAAGCATTTGCATTTCCTATAAATTTTTTTTGTATTGAAAAATGACTCACCTTTCTCTTCTTGAATTGCCTCACCTTGAATTCAAGGAGCCAAACAGCTGCAGGTATTCTGAGGCCTTTTATACCTCGTGCAAACGAGAGGCGGTCCCATATATATATATTTATATATATAGGGGTATATTAACCACAGCCTTTGCTAAGGGTCTCCCTTCCCTCTCTGGGAATCAGCTGGGATAAGGGTTCTCCACTCATTTCAATGAAAAGGGTGTTTCACCTTATCTCAGTTTGTTTTTCAGTAGATGCTTTTGGGCATCTAAAGCAGAGGCTTTGACGATTGTGTGAAGAAAATGGCATTAAATACAGTGAGCATTTAAGTTCATAGTTTTGGGTTGTGTGTTCATAGGTGATAAGATGCTTTTGTAATTTTTAGTTGTTCTTGGGTTTTTGGGGTTTTTTTTAGGTGGCATACAGCTTGGTGAAATTTATGTTGTGTTAAGTATGACACCTGAGATTTTTTTCAGCACCTTTGTTGTATGACAAAAGGCATCTGACGTGTGTTGAATATGTCTGAGGTTGAAGCTTCAGGCGAGTAAAGGGAGGACTGTGACCAGGAGAGGGAGGGTGAGCAGGCTATCCAGTTAGGTGTTACCTTAGAGTGGGGGGGGGTGGTTCGAAGGCAGTGCGGTGTAAAATGGCCATTTGTGAGCCTTTGAGACTTCACAAGTGCGGCAGATGGATTTGCACATCTCACAGCACATGGGCACACCCACCTCGCTCACAGAAACGCCGTGTAACTTTTTCTCTTCCTAACCCAGGTGTCCATCGGAACAGCCACAACCTGAGGCTCTGGCTGAAGCTGTGACCACTCAGGACCCCCAAATCCTCCCCCATGACCCCCCAAATGACCCCCATTTCCCCCCCCAGCCATGACCACCCCCTGGTGCTGCTGCTGCCTCCCCCCACTCCGCTGACATCCCTGCCCGTGTCCTGATCGCCGCCCGCTTCTCCCCGGACCACCCCACACCTCCTGACCTGGGACCCCCGCCCGGAGAGGGGGTTTGGGGGGGATTTGGGGGTCCCTGAGGGGTTTGGGGGGGTTGTTAGGGTGGGTACAGGGTGGTTATGGCGGGGATTTGGGGGAGAGAGGGGTTTTGGGGGGGTTATGGGGGATTTGGGGAGGTTATGGGGGTTACAGAGGGGGTTTTGTGGGGGAAGGGGGGATTGGGAGGGTTGTGGGATTATAGAAGGATTTGGGGGGGACAGAGGGGATTTGGGGGCGTACAGAGGAGTTTTGGGGGGGTAATGAGAGTTTTTGGGGGGTCTCTGATCCCCCTTGCCCCTCCCCCCCTCAGGCCTGGCCCAGGGCCCTGCAGGAGCTCCAGAGGTGTCTGGGGTCTCTGGGGGGACTCTATGGGGTCTGGAGATTTCAGGGGGGTTTTTGAGGGTCCCTGTGGAGGTTGTTTGGGTCTGGGGGGTCTCTGGGGGTCTCTGACAGCCTCTGTTCCCCCCCTCAAAAATACACAGGGACCCCTCTTAAAAATACACAGGGATTCCCCCTCCCCAAAACCCCCCATGACTCTCCCACCCCCCAAAAATCCCCCGTGACTCTCCCCCCAAAAAACCTTGGGACGCCCCAGAAACCCCTCCCAAAACCCCCCGTGTCTCTCCCCAGCATCTGTGGGACACTGCACTCAGTGGATCAGGTGAGTGGGGAATGCCAGGGGGGTCTGGGGGGGTCCTGGGGGGTTTTCAGACCCCTCTGACCCCCCCTCTTGCCCCCTCCCCAATACCTGAACATCAAACTGACGGACATCAGCGTCACGGACCCCGAGAAGCACCCGCACATGGTGAGGGGTGGGGGGCTCAGGGGGGTTTTGGGGGGTCTCAGGGGGTCTTAGAGGGTTTTTGGGGGGTCTCAGGGGGTCTCAGTGAGTTTTTGGGAGCTGTTCAGGGGTCTCTGTGTTTTTTGGGGTCCCACGTTGTTTTTTCGGGGTCTCACGGGGTTTTTTGGGGGCTGTTCAGGGGTCCCACTGGGCTTTTGTGGATCCCAGCGGGTTTTGGGGGCCTCATTGAGTTTTTGGGGGCTGCTCAGGGGTCTCAGTGTGTTTTTGGGTATTGCAACATTTTTTCAGGGGTCTCAGTGGATTTTTTGGGGGGTCTCACTGGGTTTTTTGATGCCGTCACCAGGATTTTTGGGGTCTCACCAGGTTTTTGGGGGCTGCTTGGAGTCTCAGTGAGTTTTTGGGGCCCTTCTGGGGTCTCAGAGGTTTTTGGGCTCTCACTGACTTTTCAGGGCTGGCTCGGGGATCTCATTGAGTTTTTGGGGGACCCCTTGGGGCAATCTCAGGGGAATTTTGGGGGTCTCAGGAGGTTTTTGAGGGTCTCAAGGGGGTTTTTGGGGGGCCATTCTGGGATCTCACTGGGTTTTTTCTGGCCTCACCGAATTTTGGGGGTCCCTTCAAGGGTCTCATTGAGTTTTTGGGGGCCCTTTGGGGGTCTCAGGGGGGTTGTGGGGGGAGTTTGGGGGTCTCACCGGGTTTTTTGGGGCTCTCACCCCAGTTTTTGGGCTCTCACCAGGTTTTTATGGGGCTGTTTAGGGGTCCCACTGGGATTTTGGGGTCTCAGAGGTTTTTGGGCTCTCACCGAATTTTGGGATCCCTTCAGGGGTCTCATTGAGTTTTTGGGGTCTCATTGAGTTTTTTGGGGACCCCCTGGGGGGGTCTCCCCCTCCCCTCCCCCCTCCCCAAATTGTGATTTTCCCCCCCGAAGTCCCTCCCCACCCTGACAGCCCGCCGGGCACCGTGGCTGCAGCTGTGGGCGATGGTCTGGGGGTCGGCCATGCTCAGGAAGCCCTTGAGGTGCCCCACGGGCACCATGGACACCATGAAGTCCTGGGGAAGGGGCGTGGGTGGGGTCAGGACCTCCAGAAACCTCCCTGGAACTGCTGCAGACACCAAGAAAACCCCCAAAAAAGATCCCCCACAAAGTGCCCCAAATTTTTCCCCCAAAGCCCCCCCAAATTTCCCCCAAAGCGCCCCAGATTTTTTCCCCAAATTGCCCCCAAATTTCCCCAAACCCTCCAGGGCTCTTAACAGCAGAATTTCTTGGAGGTCTAAACCATCCAGAGCTCCCTCAAAGTCCCCCAAAACCCTCCAAATTCCCCCAGACTTCCCCACAAAGCCCCCCCAACTTCCCCTAAGATCGTCCCAAAGCCCCCCCAAATTTCTCCCAAACCCCCCAGGTGTTTGAACCCCAAAATTTTCAAGGGTCTGAACCACCCAGAGCCCCCTAAACCCCCCAAAGCCCCCGCAAATTGCCCCCAAATTCCCCCCAAAAACCTCAAAGCCCCTCAAATTTCCCCCAAGATCCCCCTAAACCCTCTGCAGGTCTGAACCCCCAAATTCCCTCTGATATTCCCTCCAAATCCCACCCAGAGCCCCCAAACCCCCCCAGGGGATCTGAGCCCCCCAAGCCCCCCGGGGGTCTCACCCTGAAGACGTCGGCCATGGCCTCGGCCCCTCGCAGGTTGGTCCAGGGCGAGATTCCCACAAAGAATTCCTGGACTCTGGGGGGCAGGGGGCGGTTGGGACCCCCGGAGGGTCCGGGAAGGGGTCCCAGGAGGGTCCCGGGGGTCCTGGTGCCCCTCAGACTCACCGGTGAACAGAACGTCACCCCCGTCCAGCGCCGCCCCCTCGTCCGTCACCGACAGCACGCAGAGCTGGAGCTGCTCCAGCACCTCCCGGAGCCCCCCGAGCTGGGGAGGGGGGGCAGGGGGATCCCAGGGGGGGCGGGTGGGACAGCGGGCACAACTTCTCCAGAACCCGCAGTGATCCTCCAGAGCCCCGGGAGCTGGGGAGGGGAACAAAGGGGTCATGGCGGGGGCGGGGACAGCGGGCACAACCCTCCCACAGAATCCACAGAGACCCCGCGGATCCACAGAGCCGCCTGAGCTTGGGGTGTGGACAGGGCGGGTCACAGGGTGGGGGGACAACAGGCACGATCCCCCCCAGAACACACAGGGGGCAGCGCCCGCACCAGCGCGTGCATGAAGTGGCTGAAGGGCTCGGACATGGCCGGGACCCCCTCCCCAAAAATGGGGGCTCCTTCCAACAAACGGGACTTTCCAAAAAATGCGACCCCTCCTCAAAATGAGGTCTCCTCCCAAAAAATGGGACCTTCCAAAAACGGGCCCCCTCCCGAAAATGGAACCTTCCAAAATAGAGACTACTCCCAAAAACAGGATACCCCCCTCCCCAAAAACGGAACCCTGCCCCTCTTCAGCGGGGCAGTTTTGAGGTTGCCCCTTGAAATGTCCCCCCTGCTCAAAACTGCTCAAATTTTGAATGGGGGCGGCTCAGAGCCCCCACTGGGAGCCCCAGTTTATGCCCCACAAACGGCGGTCCCAATCCCATAATGCATTGCGGCCCCGCCTACCCATAATGCATTGCGGCGGCCCCTACCCATAATGCATTGCGGCCCAGCCTACCCACAATGCATTGCGGCCCCGCCTACCCATAATGCATCGCGGCGGCCCCCTACCCATAATGCATTGCGGCCCCCGCCTACCCATAATGCATTGCGGCCCCGCCTACCCATAATGCATTGCGGCGGCCCCCTACCCATAATGCATTGCGGCCCAGCCTACCCACAATGCATTGCGGCTCCCTACCCATAATGCATTGCGGCCCCGCCTACCCATAATGCATTGCGGCGGCCCCTACCCATAATGCATTGCGGCGGCCCCTACCCATAATGCATTGCGGCGGCACCCTACCCATAATGCATTGCGGCCCCCGCCTACCCATAATGCATGGCGGCCCCCTACCCATAATGCATTGCGGCCCCCGCCTACCCATAATGCATTGCGGCGGCCCCCTACCCATAATGCATTGCGGCCCCCGCCTACCCATAATGCATTGCGGCCCCCGCCTACCCATAATGCATTGCGGCCCCCCGCCTACCCATAATGCATTGCGGCCCCGCCTACCCATAATGCATTGCGGCCCCCGCCTACCCATAATGCATTGCGGCGGCCCCCTACCCATAATGCATTGCGGCCCCCGCCTACCCATAATGCATTGCGGCCCCCGCCTACCCATAATGCATTGCGGCCCCCGCCTACCCATAATGCATTGCGGCCCCCGCCTACCCATAATGCATTGCGGCCCCCGCCTACCCATAATGCATTGCGGCCCCCCGCCTACCCATAATGCATTGCGGCCCCGCCTACCCATAATATATTGCGGCCCCCGCCTACCCATAATGCATTGCGGCGGCCCCCTACCCATAATGCATTGCGGCCCCCGCCTACCCATAATGCATTGCGGCCCCCGCCTACCCATAATGCATTGCGGCGGCCCCCTACCCATAATGCATTGCGGCCCCGCCTACCCATAATGCATTGCGGCCCCGCCTACCCATAATGCATTGCGGCAAAAACTCGCGTGGAAAAAACCTCGCGTGGAAAAAACACGCGTGGAAAAAACACGCGTGGAAAAAAACACGCGTGGAAAAAACTCGCGTGGAAAAAACACGCGTGGAAAAAACTCGCGTGGAAAAAACACGCGTGGAAAAAACACGCATGGAAAAAACACGCGTGGAAAAAACTCGCGTGGAAAAAACACGCATGAAAAAAAACTTGCGTGAAAAAAAAACTTGCGTGAAAAAAAACTCGCGTGGAAAAAACACGCGTGGAAAAACTCGCGTGGAAAAAACACGCGTGGAAAAAAACACGCGTGGAAAAAACACGCGTGGAAAAAACACGCGTGGAAAAAACTCGCGTGGAAAAAACACGCGTGGAAAAAAACACGCGTGGAAAAAACACGCGTGGAAAAACTCGCGTGGAAAAACACGCGTGGGGGAGCTTGTGTGGGGAGGGGGGTTCGCGTGGGAGGGGCTCGGGTCGTGGTGGGGGGGGCTCGCGTGGCGCTCGCGTGGGTGGGGCTCGCGTGGAGGGGGGGGTTGCCTGTGGGGGGGAGGTCACGTGGGGTAGTCTCGCTTGGGGGGGGGTTAGCGTGGGGGGGGGCGGGCTCCCGTGGGGGGGGGGGGGGAGCTCGCGTGGCGCTCGCTTGGGGGGGCTCGCGTGGTGGGGCGGGGGGGGGGGGGTGGGTCTGGCGTCGGGGGACGTCACGTGGCGGTCGCGTGGTGGTCGCGTGCCCCCATGGCCGCGGCTCGGGGAGGCGGCGGGGGGGGGGGGCCCGTGACGCCATCGCCGCGGCTCGGGGAGAAGGCGGGGGGCTCCGTCCCCGCCTGCGGGCGCGGCGGAGGGCTCCGTCCCTGTCTGCCACCACGGGGCAGCGCCGGGCCAGGGCGAGCGAGCCCAGAGGCGGCAGCCGGCCCCGAGCGGCCCCGCCGAGCGGCAGCGCCGGGCTGGACCACCTGGCCCTGTCGGCAGCCCCGAGCGGGCCGAGCCTGCACAGCCTTAGCTCAGCCAGTAAACCCCGCCCTCCCGCGGTTCTGTTACTAATTGGCAGCTTTGTTGCACGCGGGTCCTCGCTGCAAACGACAGAGCGGCTTATACTCAGGTGCGGCTTATTTATGGACAAAGAACGAAATGTTTGCCAACACCCAGAGATGCGGCTTATACTCAGTGCGGCTTGTATTCGTGAAATGACTGTAATACAACTGCTTCATTAAAAAGAAAAGAAATTAAAGTTTTGCAGCATCTGCATGTAAAATAAAGAATGGTTATGCAAATGGCCATGCAATCAGCTGCATTTGTAGGTAAGTAAAGAAAGTGACTGATATCTAATATTTGACAATGTGCAAGAAGTTTTGAAAACCTGGTCATGTTGCAAAGTAGAATGACACTGACTTCAGAAAAGCCAATCCATAGAGGAAAATCAAGCACCTCTGCTTTCTGTGATTGCCTTTTAACCATTTAACTTTCACTTAAACTATGATAGCATATATTAAATAACCGACCCAGACTGTTTCACGTGAACATGATACGGAGCACTTTGGAGACATAAGTCTTAAGTCATGAGAAAGCTCTCCCAGTCAATTCAGGCACTGGCTTTTGAATCCAGTTCCTGCACACCTTATTCCTGGATGCATTGTTGATCTCATCTTCTGTCTGATAAGTCCCATGGTAACATTTTGTGTCTATGCCTTTTGCCAATAAAAGTATTGTTGAGGTTGATAAGAGTCACAGTAATAATAATTCTAATAGCAAACTCAGCACAACCGCATAACAAAGGATGTTTATTTCATTACAAGGAAGTTGCAAAGCATAGTATTTTTGATAGCGGTTTTACAGTACTCAGAGAATTAATCTGTCAGGACAGCAGGCTTTATCCTGCAGACAAATTCATTTGTAATCCTCTCAAGTATTCTACCATGTGACTTCAATAGATAAAAGAGCCTCCTTTAAAGTATATTTCCATAACCCACATTGAGTGATGCTAAGTACAGTGGTATCTCTCCCGCTAGATTAACTTTTAATTATTGCAATTTTTCTCATGAAAGAGACTGTAAGATAGCACAGCAAGTCTCTACACAGTCATTCTATGCGCAGAGGACATTTTATGTTAATTTACTGATTTATTTGAGACAGGAATTCCAGCAGTAAGTGACAGTAAGTAGAAAAGTATAGCAAAACTCAATATATTCTCATTTGAGAAAATCTGACAGCAGGTTCTTTAATACCACTCTCTTCCCAACACTAAAATTATTCACTTCCTTTAAATAAGAAAATTCTTTCATGTTGTTCAGACCACATTTTAGCCTATTATTTATGCCATTTCCTTGGATATTGGCATTATGTGTTGTTACAGATATTGAAGTTCTTGCTTGAAGCTTCGCTAGCACATGATATGTAATAATGCCTCTTCCAGAAATCTTCCAGTATAAGTGGGCTCAAAAATCAAGAGGAAAGATAAATTGAAAGCATAAATATATTAAATAACTTCTATTTTATGGATTTTTATGTGTTGCTTCCAGCTGTCTTTTAAAACACCCATGGATGATACTAGCAGAAACCTGTCTAGTTACATGGTGCTAAAATTTTTTTGTCTCTTGTATGTGTTTTCAAAGTACATCAAGAGAAAATGATGGCAAATTACACCATTGTCGGTAATCATTAGTAGAACTGCATATAGAAAGGAATTTCTGAAAGCTATTTTTGTAGATTAAACCACTTTTCCCTAGAGTGAAACACAGGAAGAGAGGTAAAAACATTGCCTATCTTTGGAAATATCCAACAAGGAAATAGGGACACCTTAGAGATATAAAAAGGAGTACTTCCTACAGAACCAGGCCCAATGGCACTACACAGATGGAAACCTGTATTTATTTCTGCCTCTGCCTCTGAAAACACAGGAACTCTAAATCTCATGTCTTCTGCAAAACAGCTCAGAGCCAGTAGAGCAATCTCAGCCACTCCAATCTGCAGGAAAACTGAAGAGCCGCCAGGAAAACCACCTGATACCCACTGACACACAGAGGTGCTATTATTTACTGCTCAGTGAGACCAGCAAACGATTATGCTCAGCAAAGAAAAATGTTTTAGGTCTAAGTAATTATTTTACCAGTGACCTTAAAATATCCCTGTTGTTAAGAATTTTCCTTGCACAGGACAGTCTCTATAATAGGATCAGGCAGTATGTTTCTTCATGCCAAGTCACTGAATGCTAAAATGATTTGTCATCTTTCGCCACAGGCCACTGCCTGACACACACATGCCACAGTCTAATATCTCGCCTGCTTTCACATCAAAGTGTCTTCCTTCAGCCATTAACAACAAGAAGAAAGGCAAACAATGGCAGAAACTTACATTCTTTTTGGGAGAGTTTTAATTAAATAAATGGCCTCAAATAGCTTAATGGGACTAAGGCAGGGGGGAAACCTTTCATCATAAAATGAATTACATCTATAAATCTTGCTTATTCTCTCCCCTGCATTTTTTGTTTTTTTATTTACTTCACAGTCACATTATTTCATTCTCTGCTGAAGTTTATGACAACATTATATGATATCTCCTGGGCTTTCACAGTCTATCACCTTTTACAGCTCACTCTTAATGCCATGGATCATAAAAGACAGAGTTCTTCTCATTTTACAAAGGGCAAGAAGTCCTATGTAAAACCTCCAATTGCAGAGGGTTTTCACGTGCTGAAATATACAGTTGTGAGGAGGTCCACTGAGACTTTTGGTAGCAACAACTCTGCCTGTTTTGAGGCATGAGGCATGCCCCGGAGACCTTATTTCCCAAATCAAATTAGAAATGCAGAGCAGAAATGCAGTAAATGCTATGCTTCAGGGTGGGCCAAGGTGCAGCTGGGGCGCATTTTCAGGTTTGGTGAGGTTGTCTCTGGTCTTCCTATTTAGATGTAGCTAAGCAGCACTATATATTGATGTGTCTTCACAGGACTGCATTAGAGACATATCACTTTTCAAGACAAGTCTCAGAACAAAATGCTCCCTTCTTGTCCATCTCATTTTGGAAGAAATAAAATGAAAAAAAACCCCTGTATGTGCCAGCCAAAACCATTGCAAGACTCTTCATTCAAATGAAAGAGGTCCTTCCGATGGCAAGTGGCGTTATAATTATAGACTAGAAAAGAGCAAGATCAGCAGCTGCTGCTGCTGCTGCTGCTTGCGTTTGTTCCCTGTGTAACTGACAGGACAGAGTACTTGGCAAAAACAGACTTCCAGAAGTGGAAAGACATTTTAACCCCTGTTCTTGTCAGTCCACTCCTCTTAGGGCTCAGCAGCAGCAACCCCTTGCTTCAGGTTAAGGGAAGAGCAAGGTGATTATTGTGGATCTGAAGGGGACTTGGTTTAGGACGTCTGAGAAAGAGGAAGGGTCCAGGATTTGCCTTCAGGCTTGGATTGCTGAATCAAAATAGCAGGTCAGTGGATACAGCTTAAGCTTAATATGTCTTTATAGTTGGCTTAACTCAAATCTCTCTCACTCACTTTCTCTTCTATGCCGTAAACTAAAAAGTAAGGTGAACAATGACAAGGGGTAGGTCTGCATAGAGGTACTATTTATTTATACATTCTGCAACGAGCCTTTCATGATCAGTTAGGAAACACTGATGGCTGTTATTTTGTACTGTGGTTTCTCTCTGAATCCTAATGCATCCTGAAATTCTCAGCCAGGCAAAAATCCCATTTACAATTGGGTTCAATATTAAAGGAGAGGACACAATTATATTTTTAGCTGTTTATGCCTAAAGTCTTCCGATGATCTTAGTGAAAGTGGAATAATATATAACTGACATTTCAATCTGTACTTGAGAATGTTTCAGAAAGTAAATAAACACTGAGTAAAAGAAAAAGCAGCATCATAGATATTAGTCAAGGTCTCTACAGGTATCAAAATGGGCATAACAGGTGTTATAACAGAACTCACAAATCCATACCAGCAAAAAGCCTAGCCCTATATCTGTTGATGAATTTAAGGGCAGCATAACAATTAGGAATGTTTTTCATGACACCGGTGCCTGTGGTATCTGATCTAATGGACTCTGTCCTTCTTCCGCCCTGGCCAAAAGAGTGCTCAGGGAGGAATGTGCTGGGGGGCATCGTTATGCTTTGCTCTTCCTGTCCATCTCAGTTTTAGCTTTTTAATTTCCTGCGCCCATAAGTAATGTAGGAAGGACTCTCTGCCAACATGCTGCCCATGAACCAGGGACTTGGGACCACTGTGCAAGAGCCAGATTCAGCCCAAGGCTTTACGCCAAAACTTCCCGTTGCAGGGGGAACCATACCTAAATGGTTGTAGTTGTTTCCAGAGGAAAAAAAAAAAAAAAATGCTGATTTAAATTTGTGTTTGCTGAGTTGAGAAATCTAACCAAACACACAGCTATTTTTTCATAGCTTTGTATAGTCTGAACTGTTCTGTAATCACCTAATTTGACCTAATATATATTTTAAGACATTGAATTATATTATCCTGAAGTCCCTGTATGAACCCAATGATAAATGTTAAGGAAAGCATTTGCTTTGCAGGGAGACAAAACAGAGCGAGGAAGGGCAAGGAAACCAAAGCCTAAAATTGCTGTAATAGTCCAAATTTTCTTTGACCCATTTCAAAGGCAGAAAGAAAAAGCAGGGGCATCCAGTGTCTTCTGGGAATTTCTATTCAGAGTCAAGGGCATTAAATAAGGTGCTAAGAGATGGCTGGAGTGTGATTAAGTGAAATGTAGTTGCTAGAATCAAGCAGACAAATTGCATTTAGTGGATAAAACTCTTCTCCCAGTCTAATAGGAGACATTCTTAATCCTAATTCCTGATATCACTACAGCTCTGCATTTGTCACCAAAGCTCATCTACTAGGCCTTGCAAGATAGGATTTGCTTCAGGTCTGTAGAGAAGGTAGACCCACTTTGTCCAGCTTAGCTACTGACCAGTTTCTGGCACTTTCCACTTATTGATAGCTGGGAGGAATGAATCCTTCCTGAACCTCCAGTGCAGAAACTGAGAGTCATGTTTTTGACGCTAATGACTGCCTTCCTACAGAGCTGCAGATGCTCCAAGGGTGCTGCAAGCAATCTTTTTGCCTCTGTGGCCCACAACAGAAGAGATCTCATAGAAAGTTTTACAGATGCCCAGATAGCAGGGGGACTAGCAGAACTCCTCCCCTGTCTGTCTGAGTTATGTGAATTCTTCCTGAAGGTCATCTTCTGTCCTACAATTGCCGTCAGCTTAAAGATCCTAAACAAGAAGGTGACTATCCAATCCCCTGTTCTGCTATTTGGCTGCCCCCACAGTTAGCAATTTATGTTTTGTTTCATCCTGCATTTGTCTAACTGCATCCTCTCATTGTGGCCCTGTGTTATGCTGAGGGTCTGGGTTCTTGCCAGGCTATGAGCCCTCCCATTATCAGACATCTTCTCTAGATCTAAGTCCCTACATTCGGTCATTCCCCCTGGAGATTTACATTACAAAGTGGATGTTAATGGAGAGATAGAGACAGTCTTGGTGGTGTGGTTTAAACACATACTCCACAGCATCAATGGGCGAGATCGAAAGTCTCCAACAGCAATTCCAGGAAACAAAGTACGTTCTTAAGCATATTTTTTACCCCATTCCTTCCCTATAGCCCAGTCACAAATTATTTTCATTGTTTATAAAGCCTCACTTTTGGTGTAGGATGGACATCTGTGCCTCCATTTTCTTAAGCATTGCGTCCTGACCACAAGATTTTTAGCAGACAGGACTGCATTTCCATGCATGCCTGTCAGACAAGTTGGCCCTTGGCATTGAACTTCTTGGAGTTTAGCAATGGCAACAAAAAATTTAGAGGTCTGTGCCAAGGCTCAGGAAAAGAAAAACTATCATTTGGATTCTAAAGACTGAAACCCATTCTTTAGAGGAAAAACAAAGAAACAAAAAAAAAACCAAACCAACAAAAAAAAAATTTTCAGACCCATGGCAAATATCAGTCATTCTACAGAGGAAAGGAGACAACCTGTCAGCAATACAAGGCTTATGGTGTCTTTTCCCTGCTGATTCCCTTGGTGACTAAAATAAAAAGTGGCACTTTTACAGGTGAATTTTAATGGTTTACTTTATGCTCTGCATCAGACACACAGCCAGGATGCACAAAATAGTTGTCATATATTAACGAGGAGTAAAGATTTTTCTCCCCTACCCCCCAATAAATTTGCTACAGTGGCATCACAAAAATATAGACAAGAATCATATTTGTGATACACAGTAACTTCCTTGAGATTTTGTGCTTGTCTTAATTACTCTTTTTCTTGCATGCTGTATAAAACTGCTTTCATTCACATTTGGAGCTAGGATTTGTTTTGTAAGCATATGAAAACTCCTGTAGCATCTCCCTGCACCGGGTAAGCAAGTACCAAACCCAGTACAAAATATTTACCTGTGTATTTACAATTGTACTTTAATTACACTGTGTCTCACACTAGCTATGAGCAGCCCTATGGCTTGTTTTGCATGGCCATGCAATGCTGAAGTATTGATGAGTAAGTCTAGCTGCCAAGGAGAGAAATAACAGCATTCCCCAGCTGATTTCAGCTGCTGTCGTAACTGTTAATGAAAGAGGTAGTCTGCAAATCTCATTTGATTTTGCAATTATTATAATTACCACAGCCAGCTAAAAAATACTGGCTGGGGATGTACGTGCTTTTGTGGAATTTAGCTTTACTTCTCTTACCAAGAAGCTGAAAAGTTTTGAAAAAAAAAGTCAAGCAAATTTGGTTCCTATTCTTCGCTCACACTAGAATGGAGCAAAACAAGAGTAATCAGACACTTCAGAGGTTTTAACATGTCCCTGCCACTGCCACCCAGAAAGGTGGGCACATTCAGTGCTAACTGCTGGATTTGGGTGGTCATTGACATAAAGCCCAAATACAGCCTTGTGTCAGTCAATCTGCAGGTTTCAACAGGGCTTGTAACTGAAAGATTTTTATTTTTCCCTCTCTCTCTCTCTATATATATATATATGAATACAAACACCATGTATTTGTGTACACATACTATTATTTATTTAAATTTACATGTATATCTATATCTAGCTATACAAGGGTACATTCAGGTTAGGATACACTGTCTAAACTATTGTTGGTGTCCTGCTTCTCTTCTACTGTTTCTAGGCCCAGCCTACCACGACGATGACAGTCACTTATTCCAGCAAAGTAGCAAATGCCACTTTCTTTGGATTTCACAGATTACTCCTAAGGTGGAAAGGCAGCATCTACAAATTGCTGTACAGAGAATTTATTGTTTTTGCTACTCTTTACACAGCGATAAGTGTATTATACAGGTACACTCTTTCCAATTCACATCTCATTAAATGTTATAATGAAGTTTCAGACTTCCTAGTGTTAGGCTGATGAATGATGGGGGGAGGTTGCTATTTACTTATTGTCTTTTCCTTGGACATTTTCTAATGTGCTTGCCTTTCCATGTTTACTTTAAGGTTCCGAAGGAAATATGTAGAGTGTCAATACTGTTTGTCATATTCAGATGATTCAACTTTTAGCCTAGCATTGAGCAACCATCTACTGAAGCCAGACGAAATAAAAACTCAGGACTAGCCTAGGTTATACAGCTTTTGTCATTCTGACATTAGGCTGTCAGTTGTAAGCATGCTTCCCTGCTTTAGATCAAAGGTATAGACCTTTTGTTCTCCCTGCAGAATCTTTGGTTGCTTGGTGGGAATTTAACAATATTGAGAGGTAATATTTTAGAGCAAACTTATATTAAAAAAAAAAGGAAAAGCAAAGTTTTGCTTCAAGCTAGGAAAGCATGCAAACTTGATTTTTAAGCTTGCAAAGAACCAAGGAAAACTGCATGCAAGGCAGACATGGTTATTAACTGTGTGTCAGCCAGCACCTGGGAGGAACACATTAGAAGAAGAATTGCTTTTTCCACCAAGGTGTGAATTAGACACTGTATGACACATGCAGTGCATCAATTAGTACAGTGAAATTTTTAATTGATGGAGTACGTTACATAGAAGAAAATTATGGTTCAGTTCTTATCGCGTTCTCTAATTAGATCTCTGCTTTTTATTGGAAGCCAGGAGAAAATGAGCTTCAGTTTTTCTCTGATTAATCACTATTTTTTGTTCAGTAATCTATACCTGTAAACAAAGAAAAAAAATTATAGCATTAATATGTAAAGGAACACCGAAGTCTCACAGTTATTAAAATTCATCTAGTTTTATTGAAATGTCAGGCAATTGAAGACCACGGTAAATACACCACAGAAAGCTTTCTATATGTGCTCCAGCTTTTATTGCGCAATTATAAGCAAAACCCACCAAATCTTTGTTGTATGTTCCACCATATTTGTTATATATTCCTTTTATAAGAAATCAAAGAGTAATTCAAATTTTAAAAATTATATTGAAGCTTGTTGTATTTTATCAGGTATCTTTTCCTGTGGGTAAAAGCTGATACCATGGTCCATTTGCTATCATTTGGTGAATATTTTACCGACTGCAAAATAAATACAGCTGTATTTTAATCTTGTGGAAAATAAAATTTCATAGGAGTAAGAATAAAAAACCTGTTGCAACAAGGTAACATTTTCAAATCAGAGGAATTTGACTGGTAACCTTTTGCAATTCAAGCAGACCTGAGCATTACCATTAAGTACCACTCTGAAAAAGGAGAGTAAGCTCTACTTGCAGACTCAGAGCTTGCCGTCATCTTTGGTCTGTATGGGACAGCAAACTGATTCCCCAGACATACTGATCCAATTAGTAGTGCCAGTCAAATTGGTCCTGAGAAAAACACAAAGACCAGGGATTAATACTCTTGTTTCCTCCAGCTTCTTTAATACTTGCCAAAAGTGTTCAGACCTTTACCTTTAAGAATTTGCTTGAAGGCATTAGCCAAGGTTGCTCTCAGTGCACATATCTGATTATTTATACGTGTTTACACTTAGTAGCTAGTGCTAGAATATTATGGAAGGACAGATACATTTTATTTTTGCTGCAGATTTTTTCTTACAGGTAGCCAAAAACGGTTCTTTGAAAAACTGTCAATTTACTGTGACAAATATGCTGAACAAATCCCAGTAACTTTTGTGCTTGGTAAGTACTGGTTAAATGTGAAATTATTCTCCAACTCTCTCTCTGTTCAGGCATTTTGTGAATGTTGGTGCATAGAAGCATTTCAGAGTTGAGGGGCATGCGCAAGGTTAGAGGTTCACAATAAATCATCCACTTCCAACAGGTCCCCTCAAGTTCAAGTTGCTTTTGTCACATTAGCATTTCTTATATCATGTTCTTAATATAATAACAAGAAAGGTTTCCATACATCTAGAGCTAGATACATATATCTAGATCAAGATCATTCCTACTAACACTGATACCTTGTACTTAATCTTCCAATGAACTAAACCCACCCTAAGTTTTATTACAGAAGAGGAAAATTGGAAATTTGTGGGTATGAGATACTCAGCTGGAATGTGCTGTTACATTGCAGTGTCCATTAAATAGTATTTATTGCATCCTGGTTTTTGACATGGCTTATTGCATTTATTCTGGGAAATGTAGCAGCTCAGTGATATGACCGACACTCTGCAAACTAAAACTAAAATAACTGAAATGCTGATAGGCACTGGACTATTTTTTTTCCTTCTACCCCTCAGGTTTCTATGTTACTTTGGTGGTGAATCGCTGGTGGAACCAGTTTGTGAACTTGCCGTGGCCAGACCGGCTGATGCTGCTCATCTCCAGCTGTGTGCAGGGCAGAGATGAGTACGGGCGCTTGTTAAGGAGGACTCTCATGCGTTATGTGAATTTAACATCTCTGCTCATCTTTCGCTCTGTCAGCACAGCTGTGTACAAAAGGTTCCCCACCATGGACCATGTGGTAGGAGCAGGTACTG
This sequence comes from Catharus ustulatus, assembly GCF_009819885.2. NCBI lineage: Eukaryota > Metazoa > Chordata > Aves > Passeriformes > Turdidae > Catharus > Catharus ustulatus. Next base: position 49,882,531 of record NC_046224.1, read on the forward strand.
CACTTTGCCTTCCCAAAATCCCAACCTCGTTTTGCTTTCCTGTGGCCCCATGTAGCCTCATACTAACCCACGTCAAAGCAATCACCTTTTTGTTAGTGACTTAAATGGCATAGCCTTAAGAGTGCATCTGTAATGTTTAAAGTCTTTAGCAGCACTATAGAAATAAAACGAGTTGGACATTCTTATGTGAATCTTCTTTCAGACCCCATGGAGGCAACAGGCCTGCCCCAAACACTCAGGCATAAGGAGCAGGTACAACATTCTCTAAAGCACAAAAACCCCCAAAGTTGCAATATAGTATGATGCAGTAGGAATGGTTACTTGTTACATGGCATTGCCTCAATGTCTGGGGTATCACTTGGTCTGGTGTATCAGAGACTGATCTCTGCAGCTGCTTCACAAGTACAGTTTTATCTCACTTTTTATTTAGGTAGACTGCATTTTAAATATATTGCACATTCTAAGTGTTGTGACGTACTCAAAAAAAACCTCAGCCCCAAGGGTTTTTTCTTTATATTGAAAAACATACCTTAAACTTAGTTTTTCAAGGAAAAATATTCTAAGCATTAAACATGTGTTTGTTTTCTGTTTCTTTCAACAACACAGTGAGTATAATGATGATGAAGAGAGTTCAATCCTGTAACACTTTGATTGTCTATCAAGGACTGACTACTCAGTACTTAAAGGCAAGGTGTGTCACTGTGCCTTCTGACTGGCATGGTCAGTGTCAGAGGTAGAACAGCAAATAGAAGTCATATTTGCTACTGAGTGTCTTGAATTTCTTAAAATTATTCCTTTGGCAGAGATTAGTAAGTAAAGTTGTAGCAAGTTAAAATATACATATACACTTCACGTGTGTGTGAGAAGCTTTGGATATTAAAAAAAATAAATGTCAGGCAGAATGCACCAATCTTATTGAAAAAAATACCCCAAACTATTTACGTTGTATTCATTGAATTTTAAAGCTCTGTTCCTTGTGCTGTGTGACAAAATTGTTTACCTGAGCCTGTGAGAGGTCAAGGAAGCTTCTGTCACTCTTCCCAGCAATCTGCTTCTAGTATGCACTGGAAAATTACAACATTTCCAGGCAGCTAACCCAGCTCTGCCTCCCTATTGCTAAAGACAATCTGTTCCAAAGAGACAGAATGTCACAGCATTGTACCAAAATTGTAAACTGGAAAGCAAGTTTTGATTGTTGTTTTTTCTTAACAGTGAAAAATCTTCTACTATAAACTGTGTATATAAGTATAGATAGTGTAGTCAACTCTGGATTTCAGTACTTATTTTGTAGGTTTTAATGCATATTGTGCTGCAGAAATTTGATTGATGCAGTACTGAGTTTTTCAGGGTATATTTTGCTCCTATTAACATCCAGTGACTTAGACAATACTCTGCAATCATCCCCTCTCTAGCTCCCTGTGGCATTGCATATCAGACTGCATAGGAGGGAGACATTTAATATGAATGTGAGCAGCACAAATCTGATACTTACAGCACAGTCATCATTGAAACAACTTAATGACGATTTTGCATTTTGCTGTCAAACTGAGAACTGCCATGACATAACTATTGCTACACACTTCTTTTTTCAGCAATGAACTGCTTAAATTCCTAGATTTTAAATTTGAGAACAGTGCCACAATAATCTAGTCTGACTCATCCATAACACAAGGCACAAAAACTTGCTAGCAGCATCTTTTATTGTGCTGCGATTTCTGACTGAGCTGTAATACCTTCTAGGAATATAATCAGCCCAGATTTAAAATTCTGATGGATATACTGGAGACCACACCACATCCTAGGTGAACAGACATTCACAACAGTAAACTTGCTGTTGAAGGGTGACATCTTATTCTCAGTCTGAACTTGCACAGTGTTATCTTCTATTCACTGGACTTTGTAATGGGTTTGGGTTCTTCTATTTATAATTAGAAGAAAACATAGTTGCCTATTAGCAGACTGCATAAAAGCTTGAAAGAAACTCAGGTGCTTCACCAACCCTTGTCTCTCTATAGGATACAGTCCTGAGTGCTGGACCTTCCTTCTGACTCTTTTTCATGTTTTAACACTCCTTATGAACTGTAGGCAGTAGATCAGTGTAGATCCATTCCTTTATGATGCTGACTGCTGGAGCACACATGCTGTAAGAGTCAAATCCTAGCAGCCATCCTGAGTATGGCAATCCTGTTGGCTGCAAGGTGCAAGAGGGAAGTTGGATGCTCAAGAACTGTTGAAACACAGAGTAATGAGTGAGCAGCTGAGCAGAGAGCACCCCAAAAGAGCTGATGGGAAACACTGAAGGGAAACATGAGGTGTGAGCTCAGCAACATGAATACCTAGCATGGCTGAAGACTGCAGTCTCAAATCCTCTACTGGAAGGAAGCACCTAAATTCACCCTTTTCCACATAACACAGAAGCCTTAAATTAAATTCTTGTCTACTTGATCATGTTCCTTTTTCTCTAACCACTAGTATTAAAAATATTTAATGTGAATAACCTGAACCAGTCTTATCTGAAACCACTGAGTTTTGACAGGAGAACTGAATACTCTTTGAATCACTTAAGGAAAAGCATGAGTGATTTTTTTCCAACCAGGCTTGTGTTCTCATCAATAATTTTCCTGTAAGATGTCTTTGGCTGACACTGTTTCACATTAGTGTCTTTTGATTATTTATTGATTGCACTCTATGTTACTCTTCTGATACTTTCACAAGGATTCAGTGCCCTGTCATTCCTTAGATCATCCTTTTCAAGATATTGGCACGATATTTGACGAATATTTTCCATTTTCTGGAGCTGCTCCAGTCTTCCAGTGCTTGTCAAAACCAGCATTCTTGTTTTTAGAGTTTCTTGGTTAATTCTTTGAATACTCCTGCATAAAAATATTTCAAAACCATGCAATTTTAATACTGAAGTTTGATATCCTCCCCCATATTTGATGGAATATAAAGTGTTTCTTTACCACTGCAGTAACAGCGAGCTATTCTGAACTGTTTTTGTCTGTACTGCCAGCAGTAAGAGCAATTTAGAATTAGTATTTTCTGTAATAAGAATACTAGGTATTATTAATATTCTCGACACGAGAGAATATTTAATCTGTATTAACACAAACACCTCAACGCTTATTTGAAATTTATAATTTAAAAACCAGACTTTGTTGAGCTTTCTGAATAGAAGGTGCCAAGTTTCATTGGAAAGCTGAACTGACCCTTGCTGTTCTTTGTGTTCTGGGTCTTTCCAGACACTCCAAGTGGCTTACACCCAGTATTTACTCCAGACTCTATTTTTTTGTTTTTTCTGACTGTCTGTTTCAGCCTGACAGAAGCATCTTTTCCTGTCCTGTAATAAGCAGGCTGGCCAGACAAAAACTAAAGGCAGCCTGAAAGACTGACTTTTAGGAGTTAGGAGTCATGACTAGCAGGTTAATTTGTCTGGTTGCTTGATTATTTCTGTGAAGCTGATTATGAGACATGGCTGCAAAATGCCCAGGGAACTTTTAAAAGCATTATCTTACTCTATTCTGAAATTCTATGATACTGCATGAGTACTGTCTCTTGCTGCTGAATATTTGCTCTTCCACAATATTTTATATCCTGTCCTTGCCTTCCTCCTCAGTAGTTGCAGCATTTCATACCTCCTGTGCAGGCTTGTCACAATAGTGACATTTTCCTCAACAGAATATTTAAGATAACTGTGTTCAGCAAATCTCTCTTAATTTAATTTACATTTCTATGCAACACAACTGAGTTTCTATATATTTATTTGTTTGCTGTGTCATGTATCTTTAGCAATGTTAGTTGTAATGGACATATTCTTAGTTGCTTATGCATATACTTAGTTACTAGTTGGAGTCTACTGTCAATTCCCTTACTGAATTTTCAGCATTCAGACTTGTAATTGATTGGCTGGGCCCCGTATTTTGGGGCTATCGTGTTAATAACTTTGTCTTATTTCAGAGCTAATGTCAATACAATAAAAGAAGCTTTGTGCCCACCCTGATAGATGTCACACACCTGAGCAAAAACTAAGATCCTCCAAACACAATGATTGCTCCAATATCAGAAAATCCAGGATTTGGACAAAGGAAAATGTGAATTTCCTGAGGTTGTTTTTGTCAAAGCCTGGGTGGAAGGAGGACAGCAGAGCAGAGCTTTCTTCCCCAAGGGGGTAGAGGTGTCTCTCCAAAAGCCAGCTGCTCCCTTCCCAGTCCCAGGCACAGATTGTCTCTGGGGCAGGATTTGTCACACACAGCCCTGGCTCCCCGGTTATGTGACCTTGGACTTGCTTGCAGCAGGGGGAAGCAGGGCTTCAGGAGGCAGGAGAACTCTTCAGGAAACCTAATACCTTCCCAGCTCCCCAGCAAGGCAAATTGCCAGGCAGAGAGCAGCTTCAGCTTGCAGCCCCACAGCGTGTCACCTGGCCCAGTGTCCCCTTAGCAGTGGGATTTCTGTGCACAATTCCCCTCTTCATCTCTCTGCATGCCTTCATAACCCCAAACAAAACACTGAACAATCTGTCAGGGAAGTGTTTCACTGGCAGAAGGCACACACTTTGTTGGCCTCTGTTTCATGCATGCATTTATATCCTCTGTTGCTTGCTTGCTTGCTGCTTAGCAGATATAACAAAAAATTATCAGAATCAGCTCATATAACTGCCCTTACAATATATGTTGAAATGCTTTTGAAAGCCATCATGGGTGAAAAATGTTTCTTGACTTATATATCCAGTTCCTTGCTTTTCTGAAAGTAGAATATGCAAGTAGAGAGTAATTTGTACAAATCTTAGTATTGTATGTATCTGCCATATGTCAATGGTTAGATATGAGAACATAGTAATAGCAAATTATTGCTTATATTGGTAAAGAGGAATTTAGCATAGGTAATGAATGCAAAAAGAAGTTCTTTCAAGTAAGATTTGTCCTGGAATTTTTTGGTTGTTTGTTTTGGTTTGGTTTTTGTTTTGGTTTGTTGTTGTTGCTTGTTTGTTTTGGTTTTTGTTTTTTTTTAAGAGAAGGTTACTAGTTACAATTATAAGTTGTGTTTAGCAGAGTTCTATGCAAATATTACAAAACCACACAGAAATATATTCCAAATTTATAGTATCAGTAGTACTGAAAGCACAGAATAAATGAAGGTTGTTTTGGTTTTTTGGTAAACAGGTTTTATGACAAGACACGAAAGAAAACTTTTTGATGACCTTAAGTCTCCCCACCTGAAATATTGGGTCCCATTTGTCTGGTTTGGAAATTTGGCATCAAAGGCACGAAAAGAGGGAAGAATTCGAGACAGTGTGGATCTGCAGACACTGATGAATGTAAGTAGAAAAAGAAAATGTACAAAAAACTAATCTGAAACTGCTATGGTGCTTTTCGCTTACATAATTGGTTTTATTTAGTATGAACAGATCTCCTGTGTCATCTAAATGACCTTACTAAGGATGTATCCCACTTTTCTTTATGTACCAATGTTCACTTAAACTCACACAGCAGCATTCAGTGAGATTCTTTTTCAAGAAGGTATTGAAAGAAGAAAAAATTGATGAGTAAAAAGTTACTGTAACATCACTCTAAGTTTATACTTGTTCCATTGCTAAAAATATGAGAAATGAGAATAATTTGGCATTTTGAATATTTTACTACCAGCTTCAGAGAAGATAATCTCCCTGAATATTTCATTAAGTGGTAAAATATCTTTTTTATGATGTAACATATTCTCTTTCATGTATCACTAGACTATGAATAAGATAGAAACAGAAGATGAATTGTGAAGAAATATAAAGTATACTAAGCACTCCAACTCCATAAACCAAGTCAATATTCAAATGAGGTGCTGGGTACAGTTGGTATCAATTTATATATACTATACTTTCTTTTCTCCTGTCCTTTATTGAGCAAAAATGAATGGCAACAAAATATTTATAATTCAGAGTTGTATCCCATGCAATTTTATTGTGTTGTAGTTTCTTGCTGGTTGGTTGTTTTTTTTCCCCCTTTTAGGAGATGAATAAGTACCGGTCTTGGTGTAGCCTTTTGTTTGGTTATGACTGGGTTGGAATTCCACTGGTCTATACCCAGGTACTGAACTATTATCTTGTAGAAAATTAAAAACACAATTTCCATAAGAGGGGGGTTGGTACCAAACATTAGTGGTATAAGACATTCATAGTCCCAACCAGAGTCTCTGAGATATTGAGCACTGGTTCACTCACACAGGATCATGGAGGCCTGGCTAACTATTTAGCTCTTATTTAATGCAGAGATGTTTTGAAGATCTTGCAAAATTTGGAAGAGGGGAGGGGAGCATTGAAATGTTTTTCTGTTTCCTGAGTGTTCTTCCTGGCTATAATTATTCCTGTGGCCTCTATATTTGCAATACCTCCTACAGATTTATAAATTATATGGTAAAAGGCAGACCCAAAGCCCTTTGGGGTGTGGGTTGCCTTATGCATATGGTTGTATTAGTTCATTATTTGAATGAAGTTCTGTTCTTTACAGGTTGTTACTCTTGCAGTCTATACCTTTTTCTTTGCCTGCCTGATAGGGCGTCAATTTTTGGATACTGACCAAGGGTATCAGGGACATGACTTAGATATTTACATTCCAATCTTCACTCTGCTGCAGTTCTTCTTCTACGCAGGATGGCTCAAGGTAAACTGGCTTTCTGGGCAGATGATGGGGGAATCCTCCCTGGGGGGCTGGTCAAGGTGTCAGATCTGTGACACACATGTAAAATCACCAATCAATACTGAAGTTATACCAGAGGTAAATTCAGCCTGAAGTGTTCTGTGGTCATAGAGAAATATCATGCAATACATTTTCAATTTACCTGATAGACCAGATAGTAAGAAATGGTCATGGTCATTTTACTAGCACTAATGCAGCCACAACTCCCCAAGGGAATATTACTCCCACAGGGTCTCAGGACTTGAACTATAAATAAAAAAACCTTTCTCCTACTCCATTCTGCAGTGGGGAACTATGCTGCAGGCCTGGCATCAGCTGAAAGGGACTGAATGATACTTTCTTCTTATGATCAAAGCTGGTAGTATCTGCTGTTAACCTCATCACATGCAAGCAGTTAAAGGTCCCCAGTCCCAGAGGGCTATGAAAGAGTGACAGACAGTATTGGCTAGAACTCCACTGCATAAAAAAGAAGAGTGATAGAGGAATTGGATACTGCCCATCAGCCTGTTGATGACTGGTAGGCTAACATATCACAATCAATCTGATAGTTGAGTAATTTAGCCACATACATCAAGGTGGTTCTCTCCTCTGCAACAGACTAACTGGAAAAAAGATTCATTGGGGTCCATGTATATTAGATTTCCTTTTGTGTGTATTAATGGCAAGAAACATAAAGCTAACTTTTCTGTCAGAATATAAATTGAACAAAGTTGGCCAGTTTTAGAGACACTTTCCCACAGCCAATTCCGAAGGGCAGAGTAGAGAAGGCAGTGCACCAAGCTGGCAGATTGTGAGGAAAAGTAAAGTGTGTACAGGACAAGCTCCTCTAGCACTGTGTCCTAGGAAATGAAGGGGGAAAGGATTTTGCTGCATAGAGGCTAGCTTGAATAGGAGCAGGAGAGAGAGGAAGGGAGACTGGTACAGTGAAGGTAGCAACTCTCCTGAAGAAAAGTGAGGTTTTATCTCTAGGCAGTGTCTTCCAGTTATACTAGAGGGTTAAAAACCATAAGCTGTTCCTCTTGACCGCCCTGCTGATGCTCCTGAGAAAAATGGGTTTTCCTTCAGCACCCAAGGATGTTTATAGCATCTCTTCCAGTTAGGCTCAGAGCCAGCTCCTGGCTGTGGCAGGTATGAGATGCCATTGTAACAGAAAAATCTTCTGCATAAGAAATTGAAAGGGAGAATAATAAGTTTTTAGAAGTTAATTTAATATCAGCAAAGTTTCCTCAGACTGGAGGTTTGTCCAAACCTTCAGTGCCCCAAGTCAGGATATTTTTGTCTTGAAGGTTACAGCCAGTTTCTTGCTGAGTGTGTTGGACTTCGGCTGCCAGGCAGCAAAAAGGGCCCTGAGGTATTGACTTCCAGTAACTTGGCAATTCCTCAGAAATTATGGGTTATTAAACTGAGCTCATTCCTTGGCCTCAAGCCTGGTCTGTTACACCTATAACACAGGGCCAAATTTTCCCATTTACAGGAGACACTTCTAGATCTCCATTTTCATTACAGGGAGAGATGAACTGTCCAAATACAGAGTTAAGTTGTCCAGAGCTACATTCCTTTATGGAGAATAAAGTCATGTCTTGCATGCCAGGACCAGGTCAGCCAAAAAAAGTCACCACCACTATTTGCTCTGTCCCAGTCCTCACTTTTTTAATCTCATGTGATAGGTTTTATGGTGGATTTTTGGGTGGTGGTCTGCTGGCTTACACAAAGCTGATCCATATCTTCACAGAACAGCCACAACACAGGCTGTGTTCTGGCTCCTCCCTATTGCAGCATCTTCATAGCTGTACCCAAAATTTAATATCATTTCAATGAGTGTGAGCAGAGGTGACCCCTTGTCTCCTTTCATTGTTCCCACCTTACAGGTGCTCTTGCAGTGTTAATCTGCTCAGCAGTTCTTTTGTTGTGTGCCAATGCTGGCCTGGGAAGTGGTGGCCTCAGAGATTCAGCAAGTGCTTATCCACAGGTACAGCCTAGAGGCACATAGGAAAAATATCCAGGGAGCACCTGCCTTACAGCTGTAAGTTACTTAGATCACAGCTGTCCATAGTGAGGTTAATGAACAGGATGATACAGCAGCTTTACCCATATCCACATTGAACCAGGGACCTGACTGCTGCTCCTGTGCATATGTGACCACAAGGAAGGCTTGGAAGGGTTATAAAGAATGTGATCAGCTCCAAAACCAGAGCTTAAAAAGATAAGCAGAAGGAGAAAAGAATGGAGGGGAGAATATATTTAATGTCACTGTACCAAGAAACTAGGGAATAGAGAAGTAGTCTGAATTTCCTAAATTTTTTTTTTTCTGTTTAATCTTTTTTTTTTCCTCCATCAGCAGCTATGTGCTTACTCTCCACACAATGCACTTTAATGATCATGGGGTTGGGGGGCATCTCTGGGGATTTTTTCACTGGATGTGGGGAGGCAGAGCAGGCTCCCTTTCCAGACTAGTTCCCAGACTAAGGTACCTCACCACAAAATGTGTCTGAGCTCATTGTTTCACTGTATCCTCCACAGGATGAGCTTCTGCCCTGCAGTTTCAAACACTTCAGGTACAGAAACCTTAGCCAGTAGGCTGAATTAAAGAACACACTCAGATTCTGTCTCTGGGATTTGGCTAGCATGATGCACAGAGTTTACTTGAGTAAAATTTTTTTTTGTAGGCTGCTTTTCCTCAAAAGCCTTGGAAGGTTGCCATTGGGGTTAATGCTGATAAAGGAGCAGGGACTGAGGGCTGAGGTGGAGAGATGAGCTCTAGTCCCTCCAGCAGACTCCAGCTGCAAGGCTTGGGAATACTGACCCCATGGACCGGTGGAGTATTGCAGACAACAGTGCAATAACAGAGCCTCTAGCTGCTAAACCATTCATATAAATGAGCCAAAGACAACAGTAAGGGAAGGTAATGACTATTGGATGTGACAATTACCTTGGCCCAGACATGTCTCAGCTCCCACTAGGCCAGCTGACAATTATGACTGACAGCAGCAGCGAGGCACAAAGATATGAATCTATAGTGAAAGCAAGCTGCTCCTTCACTAGGCTGGCAGAACCATCACACAGGAGTTCAAGCTATGATTGCAAGTGACAGGCAGGGAGAGAGAGAAAAATCCAATCCTACTTTCTCTGCAGCAGTAATCCTGACATGGCATGCCAACCTCTCTTCACTGTCTTGTTTTCTTTCCAGGTCGCTGAACAACTCATTAATCCATTTGGAGAAGATGATGATGATTTTGAAACTAACTGGTGCATCGACAGAAATTTACAGGTTGCTGTTGTTATTTCTACTTCCAGATTTACTCTACCATAGGTTATCATTACATCTAATACTATGTCTTATATTGAGGAATAAATCAGGGCACCAAGTACCAGCAAAACATATTCTTTGCCTGAAGGATTACCTGTGGCTGTGATCCACAGAGTTTGTTTTCACAAGCTAATTCATCTTGATTTTGGTATTTGGCATTTACAATGCCTGACTAAACATGCAAACAGCTGACTTTAAATTATAAGACCACTTCATGCCTGGAAAAACATGTAATGTAGGTCAATCCTGCAAAATCCAGAAGTCATTCCCACATGGATAAAACCACATTTTGCTAATCCGTCTCGAGATTAAAATATTGCATATGAACATTCCTGTAAAAAGAAAGGCAGCAAAAAGTGGGGCCCTGAACTAATAAGCAGGGTCAGTGCCATGATTCGTGTTTGGATGCTGTCACCCACAGCAGTATCTGTGGTCAGCACAGGAGCCAGTGTCCCCAGTCACAGGGGCTGTGAGATGACAAGGGTGGTTTTATTCTAGTTACCCCTGATTCCCAAGGAGCTCTGGCTGTTTTGCTGTCAAGGAGCTCAGAGACATGAGGAGCCCCACAGCACCTGCTGCTCCCCTTGCACAGAGCCAAGCACAGGGCTGGCTGAGCTGCTGTTGGACCCCACTTCAGCAAAGCAGAGCCCAGGAGTTAGGGCAAACAAGGGCCAAATAAACCATCAAATTAAGCAAAGTAACCAGAGTAAGCCATGCAGGGATGTGCAGGAATGGGAAAGGACTTCACACTGACAGAGATGCTCTCTGGCTTAGCACCATGCCAGGATACTCACGCTAATGTGCCTTAGAGCCTGATGTGTAAAATTTATTAGAAAGGATGCTCACATACTTAATTTGGAATGTCTTAAAATGGCAATGAAGCCTATCAGAAAGATTCTTGACCTCTGGACATTTTAAGGAGCACATGTGTAATACTTTACACAGACTTTCCATAGCACATGAAGGATCACATTTAATTCATTATACACGTGGGAAGGGCTTCAATATGGCACAAATATCTTTGCAGTACAGAAGATTCAAGTTATAATAAAATTTATGCTTTCATGAGTGTAGGCAGATATAGGGGGTTTATTTTGTAACACTGAGTCTCTTCCTAATGCTCAGGCCATCACGCACAGCTTATGTTAAAGGGTTTCTGAAAGAAATGTTGACTCAGGGAGTATAAAAGAGACTATTTCATATACTCCATTATGTGGAAAGTGACATGATTTATGCAAAAAAAACCTAAGGTTTCACTTCTGGCGGTGGATGAGATGCACATGAACTTGCCAAGGATGGAGAAAGATATTTACTGGAATGATACCTCTGCCCGGCCACCCTACACAAAAGCAGCTGCGGATTACTGTATTCCTTCATTTCTTGGATCGACTATTGAAATGGGGTGAGTGGCACTAAGAGTCCTCGATGCCTTCAGAAAGATCAGCACCCTGACAGTCTGCATTGACTGGCAGACAGTCAGTGCAGGGGTGCAGGCCCTGACAGTACTGCAAGCAGAGGAGATGGAAATGGGAAAAGAAATTAGGAGGGAGGGGACAGGCTGGTGTTGGTGGGAGGATGTCCCCAGTGGTCCATGTGCTCATCCAAGCTGTGCATGCATATCTTAAATTGTATATTCAATGAATAGAGCATGTTTGCAGGGAGGGTTTGCTGGTAGTCTCTGAACACACTTGTTGATAGTCTCTGAGCACGGGATGATACCCAAAGACAGTGACTGACTTTTTTTAATAACACTTGCTTTGCTACAGCTTCTTCATGTATCCCCAGTTAGCAAAATAGCTATTCCTTTGTTCATTTGGTTAGCAGACAATTGAAATCAGTCCAGATTTTTGTGAAGATTAACAAGAAATCATCTTAAATGTTGTATGACTTTTCATTGACTAATAATCCTGGCATGGAAGTTGAAATGGTCAGATTTTGTGAAGGTATGAAGAGGATTTATTTGCAGAGATCAACAAGGAACAATGGTTACAAGGAATAGAGGGTATGGGATTGCCCCCTGTTGTCAGGATCTATATGAGAAATCAGACACAGGCCAGTTAGCTTAGAAGCTGTTAGTTTAAATACTTGTGACATGCTGTAATATAGACAGGTCAGTAGATGTAAATACCATCACACCTGAAAAAATACCAGGCAAGTAGATGTTCTCATCTAAAAACCTTTTTTAAACTTTACAAAAGCTGGGGGTTTTAACTTTTAAAATTATCTCAAGATATTTACAATTTTTCCATCATTTCTCACCTTTATCAAAACAAAATGTCTTTAATTTTTTGTTTCATTTGGCCTCAAAATTGTGGTTTTCTCATTTTTATTCCTCTTATTTTTTTCATTTTTGCATGCATTCTACTACAAAGAACAATGGTTTCTATGAGTTCCTTTTATCACACACAGCTTTTTCAGAAGTTATTTCCTTCTGGAAAAAACTATAAAATGACAAAAAGAAAAGTAAAGAAGAAAGTAGAAAAAGTAAAGAAGAAAAATTCATAGACTATAATTTATTTTAAGGTAATTTCTAGGGGGTAAAGGTGGCAAAGAAGAAATATCATTAAGTCTGCAAACAATTTTTTAATAAGAGGTACTTCACACAAAAAATTAAGGAAGGAATTAATGAAAGTAGCTCCCTGATAGCTTCTGTGGAATGCAAACAGCTCTGATGTATTGACTTTTTATTAATTATCTTCTCATCTGAACCGTTTCTCTGCTAATACCTCTAAAATTATGGATAGTTCTTAGGCAAACTTCAAAAACAAGCTCTAAAAATTCTTCCAAGTCCAAAGCAAATGTATAAAACCTGAGCTCAAATCCAGAGTCTTCTCCAGTCACCTCAAGCAAACATCTGGAGCAGGTTGCCCAAAGCAGTTTAAGAATGCAGCAATTAACCTGGCCTTGAATGTTTACAGCAGTGGGACATCTACCACCACTAAGTAAGTGAGATTTGGCCATCTGAGTAATTTCAACATTTTTTCAAACTGTTGTCCTCTGTTTCTAGCAGTAACTTTTCACTGTTGAGATTTTTGCCTGAAGGATTCTCCTGAAAAAGTAACTACAGCACTGAGTAGGGTTCCTTTCTCCCCTTTCCCTCACCCTGAGCACAAGCCTAACTACACTTAGGGGAATGCCCTCCCAGCCTGGTCCTTAGGAGAAGAGACATCTGGATGTGGAGAGTTCTCTGTGTGGTCTGGCTGATTCAAAGGCACAGACACTCTTCCCTGGCACCCTCATCCTTTTGTTCCTTCTCTTTAGGGACACACTAGGGCCTTGGGTCCTATGTCTGAGACAGAGGGATAATGTGCAGAGAGACCGAATACTTCCTATATTTAAGTGACATCTACCACCTGGCTTTATTTGGCAGGCTGGCTGATACCGAATTCCTCTATGGGGAAGAGTGGCCTTGGGAAGAGGAGAAGCACCATAGACAGTATTCAGTTTTGAGAAGAGTCAAGAGGTTTCTCAGTGTCCATGAGAGTCCTTCGTACCCAACTCACCAGCGCTACAGTCGGCAGACGAGTGAGAACTCCGTGTTTTTCCCAGCAGATGAAAAGGGGCACATCCGACGGCTGCAGGAAATGCACACAAGAGGGAGGCACTCTACCTCCAGCTTCAAGAAGAAATATGAAGGAGTTACCAGAAGTAGCAGACTTCATAGTAGCCGAGAGCTAGGACCCATAACAGAAACCTCAAGGAATGAGGCACAGTTTGATGACAGTGACACCTCATCTGAGACAACCAGGCCAGTTCCTGAGGTTGCCATTTCTGAAGCCCAGGAGACTGAACCTGATGTGCCAACAGAGCGCTCTGCAAGCGTGCCAGAAGAGAAGCTCCAAAGGATCCTAGCTGAGGCAAATGTGGCTCTTCTGAACCAACACTTTTTGCCCCCAGAAATGACTCCATACCTCTCAAGTTCAGAGGTGCATCAGTCACTTCCTAGTGTGATAGGAGAGCCCAAACACGAGCCCCAGGTTAGTAACATAGCTGGTCTCATAACAGATCATGAGAGAAACCTTCAGCGATGGAGTTTACCAAGCTTCCACAGTCCTAATACGGCATCAAATGCTGATGCTCCACTGCCTTCAGCAGATTCTGGGACAACTTCACAGCAAAGGACATTCAGTGATGGAAAAAGTGTTACTTCTGCTGCTGCTCCACAAACATTTGAGATGCAGGACTTGTGGGGAAACGTGGACAGTAAAGAAACAGCCATAGTAGAGTTTTCTAATGAGGAGAGTGGAAGAAAACTTTGACCATTCTTCCTCTAGGTTTGACTGAACTTATCTTCTCTTGATCATGATTCTCACACAAATTTGCTGAAAGTGCAGAAGGTTAGACTTGATACTCAGACAAGTAATGAACAAGATCCAGCAGAAGATTTGGGCACCTAAATAGGAGGCATTGTGGTGACATACTTTAAGCCACTTGGTCACTGGCTTGAAATCTGTGACCCTGTGGGAAATACATTTACAGGGAGAACCGTGAGCCTCAGGATGTATGTGGCAGTGAGCTGTGTACACATAACTAGAGGAAACACTAAGTTGGATATACACTCAACTCTGCTGCCTTTGTCTGCTCCAACAGCTTAAGATCCATGACATCCCTGTAAGATCTACCAACAGTGTTGGTTTCTACTCAAGTGGCTTAAAGGCAAGATGTGGGTTCAATCTGGAGAGATTCAGCCCACCATCTCTCACTGTCTGGAGGAACACTTGAAAAATCAGGCCTCTCATGTAGGACAGTATTCTGCCCCACTCCTGATGAAGTTATGCCGCTAAAGAGTAGAAAAAAATAAAAGGATTAAATGTTTAATCTAATTTTTTAAAATGGAAGGTGAAAACAGCTGATGAACTGGGCATGGGATATCTGAGCCTTGGAGAACATATGTGGCATACCCAGTGAGAGTTTATTGTAAAATGAGGCTCTCAGGCGGCCTCCCTAGTGATGACAGGGCTGCAGCACTCTCAAGAGGTGATGGAGCTGCAGGTGCAACTAAGCCTAGGGCTCCACTCTTGTGGAGACCTTCAGCTGGAAGTGCACAGGCTGTAGTCATCCCAGGCAGACAACAAAGTGGCCCATGACTCCCACCAAAACTTTTCCCAACTTCCTAAACCCTTTTCCCCATTCCCATGCTTCCCAGATGTACCACACACATTTTTAATTAACCCAGACCTGAGCCAGCATTAGGTGGCTCCTGCTACTCCAGGAATGACCAAGGCACCTCTCTAAGCCTGCTGATAGTGACCTTGCTTTTCAGCTGTCACTCCCGTGAGAAGTCTCAAAGTAGACCAGGAAAGCAGCCACAGCTCCCTGGGTTTAGCTCTCACCTGTGTTTATAAAAGTGCTGCCAGCATTGTCCCATCAGTGAGCATCCAAGTAGAGGACAGACAAGGGAGAGACAAGGTAGCTCAGGACTGAAAGAACAGAGACGGGGGGGACCAAAAGTTATAGGTCTGCAACAAGCAGCAAAAGCAGTATGGGCTGCATGGACAGCAAGCCCACTCTTGCTCAGAAGGCTGCATTTCAGAAAACAAACCAGCCTCTCTACCATGGTAACTGGTAACATCAGTGGCTGCTGGGAGACTTTAGGACTCCCTGAACCTGAATGAACAGACCTGCCTGCTCCTGTTCCTACAGCCAGCAACTTAGGTGAGGAGCCCTTGTAGCCAGTATCATGTCCAGCAGGATTCTATTTCATCTGGGTAGGCTTTGAACAAAAATCAACTGCCCTCCCCACTTATACTTCTTTCAGCTTTATTTCGGTCTGGAAATTGGCTCCTGCTGCTGTATATTAGGCATAGTCTGAGCAGAGACCCACCCTCATATCCTCCAAAGACACTGGACAACAACACATGTATCCCATCACTTTAGGAAGAGGACACTTGGCCCAAGGAAGCACTGATTAAATTCATATTATGTGAATTCCAATCATGCAGGGAAGCCAAGCACAGATTTTCCAGGCACCTATGGAAGGACTTCTTCACACCATGAGATGAGGTGATACTGGTGTCTGACAGCAGCTTATTTAAATTTGATCACAGTTTGGAGCCAGGCATTCTGGTGCAACCTCACCCTTGCCACTCCACAAGAAGTCTCCAGGCAATTCAGGTTGCTATGTTCAGGTTTGACCAACAAAATGAGAAACTGTAAGGAGTGAAATTATATGAGAATAAACAGTGCCTTAGCCTAGCAGTCCAATTTTCTGAATGACCCTTATGCAACTTGTGGGAGCATTTCCTTTTTCCTCCTGATTCCCTCTTTCTTCTTGTAGCTGAAGCCACACTTTTTAATTCAATGTTTCTCAATCTAATTGCATCTGCAATTGTCAAGGAATTTAATTTACCAATGAGCTTAACTTAAATGGCTAATTTTAAGTAAAAACAATACATTTAAGGACAGCCAGACAGCTCCAGTCACGCAGCTAGAAACAAAGTAAAAGTAACTGCTGTTCTCCTCTATAGCACTTTTGTTAAAATCAGGAGAGCAATACAAGTTTCTGGGGAGTTTGGCCACATCCCTCCCAGCTGTGCAGGCATAGGAAGGGTTTTTAGCAGCTGTGAGGGAAGCCTGGCCCACTATCTAGCTCTCTCCTCACAGTACGTAAGCTTGAGGAGCTGTGCTTCATGCTGTGAGGGAACTGAAGCCAGAAATTAGAGATGGCTCTCAAGTGTCCACCACAAATCTGCACTGAGAGTCCAGTCTCACCATACTCCCCCCTCTAAACTTCACACAACTTCCACCCAGGCTTAAGGTATTGGACCAAAAATGCTCTTTGTCCCCAACCCAGTCATCAGCTTGTTTCATCCCAACTAAACATTAAAAGCCTTCCCAGCTTCTCATCACCCAGCTCTGCTCATCTCTTCTGCCACTGCCTAGGATGCACACTGCTGCTTTCCACCAACACATCTTTCCATTTTACATTTAATCAGCAATGATTTTGCTACCTCTCCCACTCACTCTGCCAGCACTCCCTGGCCCTGCAGCGGTGTTCATTATTTGATGGAGGCTAAGGGTGGCCACACAGAGCATTAGGTAGGTAAGAGCTTCAGTTAAGCCCCACAGAAGTGTCTGTTACACATGTAGATGCATGCTAAATTAGGAATTACAGCTCTGAGGTCAGGGAATGCAATCTGTAATACACAGCCAGCATTTCACAGTGGGCCAGCTCCAGGTTAACTACAGAATTCTGTTCATTGCTTCTGAAGAAGCTAGCGCTGGGATGGGTTACCAGAAAAATTTCCTCTCCTCATGTAGTCTGTTATCTCACTTTGGCAAACATCAGTGTACTCTGATTTGTATTAAATTGTCTTTCAGGATTATGTGCTCTCTTAGGCACTCCTCTCAGTAAACTATTTGCCTTAGCACGGTAAATGGAGTATTTTAGCAAACCCAGCAACAAGTATAAGCAACATTGAATTACTGCATAAATAAAGGCACCATGAGAAACACCATCATCCTGGTTGTACTGAACTCTCAAGAAACACTTCTGGCAAGGGTTTGACTATCACGCAAATCAACTTGATGTCTACCAGGAACAGCAAGGCACTTACAGAAGCTGGCAAAGTTGGACAAGGATAAAACAGGGCCAGTACAAGTAGGTCAAGAGCAACAGTTTGCTCCCATCAGATGGTGTTAATCTCGAGCAAGATCAGATATATCAGAACAAAGAGAGGGTTAGTCCCTGTGCATGCTGCCTGACTTTCCACCTGTCTCTAGGATGTGTTCACACTCTGAGCTGGAATTCATAGAGCCAAGATATCAGGGACCGACTGGCTGTGGGGATATATCCCAACACCCTTCAAATCTTCTGATGCAAATAACAGATCTCTAACTCTGACTGCAAACTCATATTTGAGGAACATATGCATACTTTATATATAATGAAAATGTACCAGAGTGTTAAGTACGCCGCATAGGAGAGAAAACAAAACTACTCTGCTGCTGTTAAATGAGGGATGGGACCTTAAGATGTTTGTTTGTCTTGGTTCATGATCAAATGACATTTTCTAGACAAACAAGTTAGCTCATGGTCAGTTCATTCTTTAAGAGTGACATGGACAAAGGGGAATCAAGGCAAGCTTGGCCTGAAATACACAGTAACTTCACACAGCTCAGTCTCATCTGCAGAAAGGGACAGCTGGCAGCAGAGTCTCCTTTGCTAGAGGTTGATAGCCTGGATGCCAAATGTGTAACACAATGTGGCTGCAAATAGAGAGTCATGAAAACAGGCACCAGAGAGAAGGATTGTTTCATACTGGAAGGCAAGATCAGTATTTCAGAGATATCTACAGGAAAACTGACGTGTTTTTTGTAATACTTACTGAATCCTACAGCTGAAAACTTAAAATCTAAGGGGCTGTGATTGTGATACTGCCAAGGCTAGCAATGGGCATTGTCTTTGGTCTGTGCCAGGCACATCCAGAACAACAGCAGCACCAAGTGCCTGGGGGCCACCAACCTCTGTCCCAGCGATGCCACCACGGGGCCAGTCTCCATCTTCCCATGGCTCTGCCCTGCTGCGGACATGCCCTGTGCACATGGCTGGGACTGCAGACATTTTTTGGCTTTAGGAAGATACAAGCAGCCCCAACAAGCCAACACATGACATTTTTTTTTTCCTCCAGGACAGAGAGCAACCTGAATTTTCAACTGTTGTTCCACCCTGAACTGCCCTTCCTCCCAGCACTGGAACCACTGTAAAGAAACGTAAAATGTAACTGAAACAGCACTAAGATCAAAGCAGATTTTTTTTTTAAAGTTTTATTCATGTGTATGGGGGCGGTATCAGCTTTAGCAATCCAAACAAATACTCCAATGGGTAGAATTTAGGTGAATCTTTTGCCAAATCAGTGCAGCTACCTGTGGCTGTTTCATCTAAAACTCCCTACTGCTGACAAGTGGCTGAGCAAGGAGCAATAGATGTGTATTGCTGGTGCGTGTGTCCCATAACTCATCTGAGGAGGAGGAGCACTGGTATCCCTTTGCACAGGCTGCAGTCTGGTTTTCTAAAGTGAAGAGATGCTGCTCCAGCTGCTCACACCACTGAGGGGCAGAGGAGTCAGGCACTAAAAGCAGAACCTGACCTAAGGCACGGATGTCAAATGCCAAGACCCAAAAAAGGCGAATTATCAAGGGATAATGAACCCCAGGGAAAAAAACAGGTTTGAGAAGTTGTGTAAGGAGCAGGATATCGTGCAAGGAAGAGTAGTCGAAATTAGTGGCCATACAGGCATCAGTCAAATTCCCTTTCATATAAGCTAGTTGGAGCAAACTAATTTAAAGAGAATTTCCATGGCACTCAGGAAACAAAATTGAACAAAAACCAAACCATGGAAAATAATGATGGAAAGGAAAGCTGTAGGAAATGAGATGGAAACTAGCACACAAGAAGAAAAAAAGGATAGCCAGACCAGGCAGGACTAGGATTAGTTTTCTCCACATACAGCTGCTGTCTTTTCAGCCTGGCACAGTTCAGCATTTTTATTCTTTCTGATCTTTTGCAAATCGGAATGCTGAGCTGCTCTGCTGCTTTATGCTGAGAGCTATAGTGTCCATGAGTTACTCGGGAAAAATTGGTTTTCCGTTGTAAACATATAGATACGTAACCAAACTATATCATCTGGGACAAGGATCACTGCAAAGTCCTTAAAACTTGGAGGGGGACAACACAACAACACAATGTGCATTTAGGTCCAGAGTTTCAGTAAAAACTCTTCTTCACACATGTGTTAAAGATCATTAACTTGAGACAGAATAAATGCTATTATGGCTCAGTAGTAATCCTTCCTGTGAACAGCTTTTGCAAATCCCACTCTGTCATTCCCACGGTCAAAAATACAGTAAAATGCAGACATGAAGACATCTCCTAGAATCCAGAGCGAGCCAGTGCGAGTGGGGATGTCAAGAGACTGAAAGCCACTCATGCAGAAGGTTTGGTCATCAATAGACTCCTGGAAGGGAAAGCACACGTCCCTGCAGCAGCCTGCTCCATCCCCAGCTCAGGGAGTGAGGAACAGGGAGCAGGGAAGCTGTGGATACGCACCTTTACAATGTACTGCTCTGCTGTCAGCTTGTATTCGCGGTGTCCGATCGTGAAGCTTATGTGAGGCAAGCTCGACAATCTTCTGCAGTCTACGAGAAACTGGACACAGTGCACTGACTGAGATGGGATCCCTTTGTCTTTCTTTAAATACTGCTCTTTGAATTCAAGGCTTTTGGAGTAGGAAATAGTGAATTTACTACAGAGAAACAGCATCAGGCTGACTTACAGCCTAACACTGCCCTCCAGCTTTCCTGTACTCAGCCAAACCAGCCCAGCAGCCCAGACCACTGCACCCTAGGGACCCAGGGTTGATGAAAATCCTTGCAAGTCCCAAAAGAAAGGAGGGGAAGGGTCTCTGATATCCACCCTATGCAACTCAAAGGCAAAAGTAAGTGTGTGAGCCCCAGCAAGCCTACATCAGCAAGGTCTGCTGAGCAAAAGTTCTCCAGTGTTCTGACCTTGACACGGCACAGGGAGCTGCTCCAGCCACAGAGGGAGCACTCTATGGATGAAGTTCATCCCAGGTCCTCCCATAATACCATCACTTCAGGGAAAAAAAAGCTACTGAGGAATACAGCACTTTATGCTTATACTTTGCCCTGGAGTGTGATTTAAAGAGTAGAAGGACTGAACTCTGGCATGGTCATTAATGTCAGGTACAGTAACAGAGAAGATAATTCTTTGGCCTTTCTAGTTATTTCATGAAATAACTGGTGTGGGAAACGGCACTGCAGAATGCTCCAAGTCCCAGAGGAATCTTTGCTGTAAACTGTAGTGTTTTAAGTCATTGTTTTAGAGACTTCCTAGAAGGAAGAATCTGCTTTTTGTGGTTTTACAATCTATTTTATGAAAACAGAGTCCTATATCTTGTGTACACTTACCAGTTGTCATACCATTAGGACAAAACAAATCATGGGATACAGAGGACAAGGATACAAAAAGCCAGTAAAATGATTTGTAGGATACAAGAAGCAACACATAATTCTTTTATATAGCTATTACAGAATAGTACATCCAGAACAAATAAATTCTTGCTGAAAAGAGATAAAAGTTATGTTAAAATCTGGGATGGATACACTCACTTTTACTGGGATGAATTTGAGCCAATATGTGCAGTCTGTCTATGATTGCTAAAAAGTCTTATTTTCAGGATGCTTTTTTGCAAAATCTGAGATGCCAGATGAGTGTTCTTAGGTCAGCACTTTATGAACCCATGCAGCAATGACCCATTCCTTGTTCGTATTAGACTAGTACAAGTACATTGGAAGTACGTATTTTATCTATGTTCATGAACCATTGTAAAATCAACTTGTTATCAGAGCATTTATCTTTGGCATTTATCTAAAAATTTGAACAAAATCAAGATTGAAGGTGATTGAGAAAAGAATCAGGAGCCTCAGGTGTTACACTGCAAGTCCTCCTCTTACAAATCAAAGTGATTTAAGAGTCCAGTTTTTGCTCTTTGTCCAGTGCACTTGGTACTTGCAATACTCTTAATTTTCTTCCAAGAGTAGTTTTGGGTCAGGATCAAGACAAATTGAGATTAGGTCAGTTGGGTAGAACACGGTGCTAATAACACCAAGGTCGTGGGTTTGATCCCTGTACAGGCCATTTGCCTGAGAGTTGGACTCGATGATCCTTGTGGGTCCCTTCCAATTCAGAATATTCTGTGAAATGCAAAGTTACTGATAGCCACCCACACACAAAGTTAACAAAAGCCACACACAAGCAGCTTTGCTTGAGCACTGGAGCTGTGGCAATGTGCTGGTGACCTCTGGGAGTCAGCCAAGGACCAGCAATAGGCTGGCAGTACAAATAAACTGCTCTTTTGCTGGAGGCAGGGACAGGAAGGAGGGGTCAGGAGCGTCAGCAAGGGAGATGCAGGAGACAGCAGCAGGGAAGAAAGGAAAACCAGCAAAGGGTCAGAGGGGTAAGGTTCAGGAGGAAGAGTAAGAGCCAGCAAGCCTTGTCCTGTACCCTGACTCATCTGCAGGGAGCCAGCATTGTGAGTGACACTGATGTGCATCCCTCCCAGGAGCTCTGGCACAACACCAACTGCTGCACTGCAAGCTGACAGTGAGAGGTCCTGTCAGTGAAGCGACTGTGGGGCTGTCATTAAAATACCATTCTCTTTCCCTCTGATGCTGGCATAGCTGGCCATCAGCACCAAATCCCTTCTGGCTTGGAAGAGCCAACAGCTAGAGCTGGGGACCTTGAAAATCCTCTTAGTTTCCAAAAGAAAATTATCTCTCATGCAGAGTATGTATCAATTCCTCAAACAGATGTTCCCACTATTTCCTTACACACCAGTATAGAAGAGGAAGTGAACATTTGGGAAGGGGACTGGGAAGGCATATAGGTCAAAAGCAATGTGGCTCAGAGCTCAGTGCTGTCCTGGAAACAAGGCTTTTGCTGACACCTGTCTAAGCAACCATTTCTGTTATTTTCCAACTCTTTGCATCATATACCAGTTTCTCTTCCTCTCTAGCTGTTTTCTGGCTGTACAGTTTTTACCTCTCCAGTATTTGATGGACTTGCCCCGATATATGCCTGCAATCGCCTGATTTGTGAAGAGGGGCCGGTGATAAGAGAAGTGCCTGAGTCAACGATGGCTTCGCAGCCATGGGAGCAAAATGCCACCCGGCCCTGGATCTTTATACTGCAAATGAAAACAAACAAACAAACAAAAAAAAGCAGCTTTAAGCAAATGGCATATACACTGTGACTGAAATATCATATTATTGCCAGCTAAAGTACCAGAGCACTGACTGAAGTTAATCCCAGACTACAAGTGACAGGACAAGAGCAAATGGCCTCAAGTTGTACCCACCAGGGTAGATTTAGATTGAACACTATGAAAAAATTTCTTCACAGAAAGTGTTGTAAAGCAGGGTCACAATCCTTGGAAATGCTCAAAAGATGTGTGAATGTGACACTTGAGGACATGGTTTAGTGATGTACTTGGTCGTGGTGCTGGGTTGAGAGCTGTACTCAATGATCTTAAAGATCTTTTCCAACACTAATGATTCTGTGTATCTATGATTAAAACTAGCTGCCAAGCTTTGCTAAAGTCAAGAATGTCTGTGTACCCACTTTTCTCTCTCAAGACTCCTACAACTCTAATCATGTGCTTCCTGCTGATGAATTTGTCCACACCCCAAGGTATGTGCTCTCATCAATTTAGGCAGTGTGCTAGAGGTGAGAGAAAGGAACACTGGCTACTTTGACCAAAGTCAGTAGGACAGGTGAAAGCAGGACCCAGAGCTGGATTCTATTCCTGGGTGCCTTAACCTCTTAACTGAACAGTCCACCAAGACTGATCTTGACCACTGGTGCATCATATTGAAACACACTGATAGGGTCTCCCAGAAACCACCCACCCACCCATGTCACATCAGATTTAGAGAACTGACAAACCCCAATCTCATCCTGGGAACCCCTCTTTGAGGGGCTCGGGGGTAAAACACTGCAGCTGAGTCCTCCTGCACCTGTGTCACCAGGTGTTTCTGTCTCTGGGGGTTTACCCAGGGAGGTGAATTCCACCAGGCTTTTTATACCTACATACATGCATACATACATACTTGTTCATGTGTATTTGCCAGTAGCTTTTCTCAGTGACTGGGACCCAGTGGATTGAACCTTTGTAGAGAGAATGGTCTATTCCCCCCAGAATCAACTCACCGCCATTCTCAGTGTCATCTCCTCTGAAAGCAGAAAACAGTTTAAGACATGGGAGCGTGCCAGCATGCATCAATGAGATTGCACTTAAAAAGCAAAAGTCAAATCACAGCCCTTTCTAAATTCAGATATAGATGGCTGAAAGGGATTATTACTAAATCATCACTGTATGTGTTTCAACTCACACCCTCCAAACAACCTCTGAGATGACCTACTGTAGACACCAAGGCAGGCATCGGGAGCAGGCTGAGCCAGTTGCTACTCTCAGCTCAGAAGAAACACTAGAGAAATAGGTGTAGTTGCAGCTAGGTCCAGATTAGGGAACAGTATTTTTCTGAAATGTGGCTATTTGGATGTAGCACAGCACTTCCGTTCATCTGCATGAGCCAGAGGGAAACCTCTGGCAACAGACATGGCGAGTCTGAGCTGGGAACTTTTCTTTTATTTATGACCAGTTCCAACAAGAATAAATCTCTGTCCAAAAAAGTCATGGTCCTCCCCATAATATTTTTAATTGTCATGCCATAATCTTCAATGTCAAATTGAAAAAAAAAATAACACAAAGAACCAAAAAAATGGGGAAAATTTCTTTCTAGAGTTGAAGCTTTATACCGATGGACAGTTGTTTCTATCAACAGTTAAAATAGATTTACTTCTTTTTAGGCAGTGTCATTTTAAAGACAGACCTTTTCAGATAGAAAGAGAAGATTGGCTCCTCTACCAGGTTCTGGTTCATGATGCTGTCAAACACAGGCAGAGCATTGCCCACTGCTAAGGAGGGGTAGCCCAAGCCCAGTACACCATCAAAGTGGGCAAGGACAAAAGTTGCTCCTGGCTCAAACACCGACTCGCCGAAGTCCTGTCCCTTGATGGAGATGTTACTTATCTGTGTGGTAAAAAAAAGGCAACAAACAAGCAAGAAAAGAACAACCACAACTGAAAGTAACGACACCACCAATAGCAAGAAATTAGGCATATTTCTGATCCTTATCAATGGATTCATTCAGTTTATAAATGTGTGATTTGCATCAACATAGCACGTGCCCATTTGGCAGGTAGGCAGCACCAATTCCTTAGAATGCCTTATGTGTCTGCTTCTTCCTAAGCTCAGAAGAGGATCCAAGAAGACAAGCAGAAATGAAAAATTAAATCTGAGGGATTTGTGTTGGCAGCCCAAAGTTGGAGCAGAACCCATACCTCTCAGCACTCTGCTTGGTGGGACCTCACCCTGCCCTTGCCTAAACCAGACAAGGTATTCCAGGGCAAAACCAGCATCCGAACTGAGCTGAAAACAGCTGATGTGGAGGCTGACACCCATTTTAGTGGACACTCACCTGCAGTGTGTCTTTGCCAGCAATGCCCAGAAGGTGTCCTGAGCCATAGTGCAGGGAGAAGGCTTCCCCTCCATGTTCATATGAGTCTGACTTGAAGGACTTAAATTTCTGGTGCACTCCTACACAAAAAAAATTACATCTCTACACTGAGGGGAGGTCCTGGCAACCACCCATTCCTCAATGCAGAGCCAAATGAGATGTAAGAGAGACAGATTTTTTCTTCTCTCAAGAGAAAACTGTTGAAGAAGTACTGCAGGCACCTCAGTTCCCCTGTAGACACCCCAGTTTTTCTGTACCAGAGAGGTAATGTTGCATTTTAGAGCAAAAAATAGAACAAAAATGGGCATTTCCACCTCTGTTAGTAGATCTCCCAGGTCTGTTTTCATGCCTTTTACCTCATGGTGCAGAGGGACTCTGGGCAGCTGCAGCCAGCACCTGCCCTGGCTGCAGAATGACTTGAGGGACAGAGGAGCAAACTGGGGAGAGGAGAGCGGCCCTAAGGGATGCTCCAAACCCTGCCCTTGCAGATCCCTGTTTCAGGCAAGTTTCTTGGGAAAGGAGAACTGGGCAAGATCTCTGGAGCCAAGAGAAGATAAGCACCAGGGAGAATAACATTTCTTACTGCAGGCCTCGCTGATGCAGTAAGCGGACGGGACCCAGAAGTTGGAGGAGCCGGTGTCAAACACGACAGTGAACCTCTGGGGCGGCGTCCCGACGCTCACAACCCCGTAGTACTGTGCCTGCAGGAGAACAACCCACTCAGCCCTGGGCAGCCTCCAGACAGCTCTTCCTGAGGGACAGGCATCGCACAATGCTCCCTCAGGGGCTTTTGTGCATGTCTTGGGTTGCAATACTGGATGTGATCAAAAGTATCTATTCTATCATCATCTGTTGAAACCAGGTGAGGCAGCGATCCTTATCTCCATGGGAGATATTATCTGTTAATGGGACATCTGTTAAAACCAGGTGGGGCAGTGTTCTTTATCTTTTCCACAACCCATCCTTTCTCCAAGAAAATATTGGCTATTAATAGGCCATTGAGTCCTACTGCATGACTGATAAAATTACATCATCCCATTGTGAGATGCTCCACCCAGGGGGAGGAGCCAAGCCTTTCCTTACCTGAAATTTGGAACACCAAAGCAGCCTTTTCCACCAAATTCCCAGAGGAAAACCAGACCTTTCCACATCATCACTGGACCTGTGGAAAACTGCACCTTCTACAGGAGCACTGCTTCAACTGAATCACATCTGTCACTGCAGGAGGATGCAGCCACCATTTAATGGGACTGCTACCAACACCCTGCTTGGCGGGGTGTCAGGTTGTATTCTGACTCTGTCAGTGTTTTGGGTTTGTTCTTTGCAATACCGTATTTCTATTTTAATTTTCCTAGTAAAGAACTGTTATTCCCAATTCCCATATCTTTGCCTGAGAGACCCTTAATTTCAATTATAATAATTTAGAGGGAGGGGGTTTACATTGTCCATTTTAAAAAGAGTCAGCTGCTTTTCTTAGCAGACACCTGTCTTTCTAACCAAGACAGTGTTTTTCTATCTATGGTTGTTTAAACGTAACTGCACATTTAAACATAACTATACATCACACAAAGTGTGTCCAGTTCCACAAGTGGCTTCAAGCAGTAGGTTTTATTCCTGCTGAATGAACAACGGTGTGGCATTTTTAAAGCCTTTTAAGCAGACATTCAGTTGGGTTCCCTATGAAGTCAACAAACCCTCTTGCACTGGCTTTAGAGGTGGCAAGGTCACCCTCAAGATGAAACTCTCACATGACCACACAGACTTGTTCCTTACTGATGTCAGTAAGGAATCAGTGTTGCACAGTCAGCATGACCTGCCTCTGCCACCTTCAGAGGGCTCCGACCAGTGGAACAAACACTGTCTTTTGTGGCTGCCCTCTTTCCTTTGTAACTAGCAGCTATTATAGTAAGTCAAAAAGTATTGTGTTGCACAAACTGTTCCTGATATACTGGACAAAGTTCATCCAGCAGATGAAGAAACCACTGGCCATCCCTGGATACCAATTGAAACTGAGATAATCTGTGAACACGTGAATGCTGGAGTGAAGTGCTTATCCACATCCCGTATACAAGTGCCTAAGTGCTCCTATCTGGCCCTGGAAGAGCACTTCAGCATTAAGAGACCTATTTTTAGGAAAAGGCATTTCTGGAATTCAACCATAGATAGAAAAGCAATAGCTAGTGCCAAACAAGTATTTGAATATGTACCTTAAGTGCATACTTGTTTAATTAATGCACTGACATTTCTGACCCCAGAATATACAGTCTGAATGAGATAATATTGAAAAGGCAAGCAAGCATGCCATTTAAGACAATATCCAACTATACAGTAGGATTCTATTTCTTCCTGCATTAAACAAACCTAAAGGATATTAATTTAAAAAAATAAAAACATACAACCAGAATACCCACATACACTCACAATAAAACTGTTCCTGGTGCTATCTGAATATGCTGGGGAAGTGGGTTTTGCTTTGTTGTTTTGAGATTTTCAGTTATCCCTTTTTGCAATAAACTTTAAAGCAAATTGAAATGTTTCAATGTCCTTTGTTCTTCTTCACATAATTGTTTCTTTATGGTCCTCAAGTGTCAGTAAGTTCTTGCTGAATGAATTTGGCCTTCCCTTTGATTCCATTCCCTGTTCAGATAAATACTTCACATTTCTGCAACTTAGTTTCCCTTGAGATAAGTATAGCAGAAAAACCAAATAAAACAGAAAACAGAGACCATCCAAATGGACAAAATTCTAAAACCAGGAAAGACAGCTTACAACGTAGTAGATCTGCTGACTTGCCTGTCTGAGATCCAGTGAAATTAATATTTTTCCTTTTTAGATGATGGTAGATGATTTCCTTTTTAGTTTAGATGGTAAGTCCTCCAAGGTCAGTCTCCAATATTTCATACATATTAAACTCCAGAGATAAAAGCAGAAAAATAAAAAACTCTACTTAAGTCTTTGTCATTACTGATTTATGACTCCACCAGATCAATTAAATGAGATTCGGAGGATATTTTTATAACACAGAAGCATCCAAGTGTCTGGTAAATAGAATACAACTAAATGAAGTAATCAGATTTTTCTATGAAAACCCTATAGTTCACAAAGACTGACATAGCCAAACCTCTCATATTTCTTCGGGGACCCAACTGAGTCCAGTACAGATCTATACAAAAATAAAACTTGTCACAGGACTACCACTGCTACTCTACACCAGCTTTCTACTCAGATTCCTTGCTATCCTAGATCTAGATATGCTTTATTTTGCAGATTGCAACCTGGTTTTTTAATGATCTAATATTTATAGCATAAAGCAACAAGACACCACAAGCCCTATAATTTCATTGACAGACTAGATTTAAAATGTGCTGGGAAAAAAAAAAACTGCCTTCAGTAGAATGATGAGTCCTAATGATTGCATTACCAAAACTGTACTTACATTCATGTAATCGTACAGCCTTTCTGAAGTAGTTCCTACTGATAAAGCAATATCTGCAGGGAAACAATGCAGATACCTCCGGGCAAAAACATCAGGGTGGTGATTCCTCCAAAATTCCTCTAATTCTCCCTTTTCCTTCAGCTGCTTCTTGATAGATTTGAATCGAATCAAGGGAATTCTAAGCAAATAAAATAAAACACATACACAAAAAAACCTGATTGTCCTTTCTAGAACTGCCATATACTCCATTTAAAAAAAAAAAAGAGGGTTTTTTTTGAGACCTGAAGTAGCAACAAGCACAGGTCACCCCATGAAGCCAGCTGAGATGTGTGCCAGCAAAGCCAGACATGTTTTCTTACCGTTCCACAGCCACGATGAATGGGATGTAAACCACAGCCAGCAGTATTGGCCTCATGGCTCCAAGCAGCTCAGAGTCTAATGACACTCCTTTGCTCAGAAGTCCCTTTTTTATGGCCTGTTGTCAGCTGGGGGCAGCTCGCCAGGTCAATCAATCGCAGGAGGTCAGTGCTTTGGCAGAAAACTGATTAATTTACTCTCAGACTAACCGATGGTTTGTGCAAATAGTGCTGTCCAGTGGAGCTACTCAGGCACAGATAACCAGGGCACAGTCTAGACCAAACAGACATTTAACTAACCGTCCTTAATGTCTTTTACATAAATATAATACATGGGGTGAGCTTGGCTCCTGTTAGCATGAGAAAGAGGAAGCAGTCCAAGGACTTGATGCTTTTCAAGCTTGCTTTAGTGAGATGCTGCTCAGAAGTGTTCAATGCAGGGAAGGAGGACATAATACACAGCCATTTCCTTCTTGCATGGAGACATTTCAGCAGGGCTGAGCAGACATTTGGTGGGCTTGTGACAAGTCACCCCCGAAAAGGTGAAGTTTAATACCCTTTTTATGGGAGAGCACCAGTCTAAACATAAATGTGACTGCCACCCCATAAAACAGATCTTCAAAGTACAAAACACAACAGTACAATACTGCAACATACAGTAAAAACCAGCAATAATTTTTCACACATTTCAGGAAGAAATTTGGAAAAGGTTTCTTGGATTTATTCTCCTTCAAGTTTCCTGAGCTTAGTGGCTCCCACCCCTGCCTGACACTTGGGTTCAAGTCAAGCCTGCAGAGAAATAACTGTCAAAAAAAGGCTGATTTGACAGGGCACAACCCCCAACCCATCAACTGCCCAGGAGGAAGCTGAGAACCGAGTCTGCAATTTACTTTAAAAACTTTCTGAATCTTTGCTCTGCACAGGAAAGAGCAGTAAGCAACCACATACTGCAGTCTAGCATATATTAAAGCTAACTTTGAATAATTAGCCATTTTTGTTCAAAATGCTATGGTAGGATGCTGGGAAAAGAGCAACCACGTTTCGTTCCTCACAACACACCACGTATTTAAAATAAACTGCTCACTATGCAAAGGTGAACTGGAACTAAGTAATTCTCACAAAAGAGAGTAGATGTGCAACAGCACAGCAAGGAGTGAATGTCAAAGGACATGGAGGGGGCAGGAGTTGTCCTCTTCAGCTCCAGCAGCAATGTCAAGAAAAAACAGCAGAAAAACCCAAACACACAGCATTTGTGAGCCAAAAAGTGGTCTATATGCCTAACACAGACTTTAAATAAATACAAAGCAAACAAAAATTGCTCCTTGAAGTCACTTACCTTGCTATGTCAGACTGATTGAGAAGGGGTATGAGAGCCTTAAAATCAAGAAATTTAGAGGTTTATTTATTAGTTCTCCTGGATTTGGAAATACATAATTTTGGAAATACATAATTTGCTTTTTTCAATGTATCTCCAAAATTTAAAGGGCTAAAAAAACTCAGCAAAGACTGAGCCTGGTGTCGTCGCACAGCTGTGGGCAGAGCTTTGGATCTGAAAAAGCACCATCTCTATTATAATAGCTTGATTCAAAAAATAATAGAATCTCAAAAATGCATCTTTTATATTGATTTCTATTTTATTATAATTTTTTTCAATTATCGATCTCTGAGTAATATTCCCCATTTCTCCTGGACTCAGAGGTTTTACACAAGTTATCAGCAGTCATATTTTCTGTCCCAGAGTCATTGCAGCCATTGAACTGCAAGAGCTGGGTGCTGGAAATGGGAATAGTGAGAAAAGATGTAGCCATTTGTGAAATTCTAGAAAGCAAAGGCATTTCTCAAGAAGCCCCCACCTGTCACCTGATGCACAGCAGAGCAGATGACATGCCCTTGGGTAGGGCAGTGTTGCTTTGACAAGAGCAAGACAATGTCTGTGCTGAGTGCCTTTATCACTTGAACTTTTCCTCAAATGCTACAAATGCTTCTGGGAAGTTGATAATGTTCGTGTTGGAGGGCACCATGGTAACTTTGAAGACATGAAGTGGCTTTCAAAACGCTGCCTGGGTCTACTGTGAGGACTGCCTTTGCCTTCACGGCTCCACTGAGTGGCTGATGCTCAGAAAGAGCGTAATTGTCCATTTTACTGCAAGTGTAGTCCTTTATTAATCCATACAAAGGTTACTCTTTCCCAAATTCTCTGATCTCACACTATGTTCCAAGCAGACATTAATTTAGCTAACAGAGGTACAAAATGCAGCAACAGAAGGTCATCGTGACCTTTTTTGATAAGCTGGAATAATGATTAAACTACTGTGCAGAGGATCCCTAAGAAATAGTCATCTGAAGCTTAAAAGTTCCATTAAGGAGAAACAATTTAAGTAGAAAAAAATATATATCCATATCCCTACCTGCAGACATAAGGTACTTTGCAAAGTTATTTGTCTACACATGGATCATTGAGAAAAATATGCCTAAACTATGTCATTAATACTTTCTTAGCTATGTTCTTATGTTGTTATGATTAATAGGTTGTCTGAAAATAATTTTCTAAAAGACAAGGCTTTGCTGTGGATGTATATTCATTATTAGTTATGCCAAATGCATTTGGTTTTCCACACCTGTAGCCTACAGTGCCTTAAGGGGAGGGACCCTTGCCTTCAGAAAATGCCACAGCTGTTTAGAAAAGAAAAACAAATACAACAACCTGCTGACACATTCCCCCTCGTGGTCCTCTGACAGGGCACAGAGTACCAAAGCAGTAAAGAAGCGTCTAAAGGGAGATGCTCATGCAGAGCAAACTGGCTTCTTGCTTCTGAGATGCCATGCACAGCACATCCCATCATCAGAGAGGGAACTTTCAGGCCCTCTATTCCACAACACCACCACAGATGACTGTGATATTGTCTTTGTTCTCCAGGCTTGATACTCTGCCCAGCTTCTCCATCCAAAACTTATTTTATGGCGCTCAGATCTCAGCACTCAACTGTTCTCCATCCTGCTACAATACTGTTTCCCAGGTGCCCTCTCCATTGTTCTCCTCCACACATCTCATAACATCACTGCTGTATGGCACAGCCAGCCATCTTGTGGGGAAAAGGCTTATAAACATCCTATAGCCTATACCAAATTGATAGCTAAGAGCTGCTTTACATTTGAAAGCAAGTGATAGTAGAGAAATCAATATAACTAGATTTTACCAGAAATAGAGAGGTCACCTTAAGTGGGACCTTTTCCTTAATTTTCTCTTTGCTCTGCCTTTTGTTTTTCTAGAGTGTGTGGCTCTCAGCAGTCACAGATTTTGGTAGTATAACACCTAAAACCCCAAAACAATCACAGATTGTTCAAAGAAAGTATTCTCCCTAAATTACAGCAAGTGTGGAAAATGGCAGCAATGAGCTGTAGAGATCAAAGCAAAGAGCAAGGTGCTGAAAAGGCTATTTTACCTTAAAACACACTGCCAGCTTTCACATCCAAAGTTCATGGTAGAGCCATGGCAAACACACTGGCAGGACAATCACAGAATGGGTTGGGTTGGAAGGAATCTTAAATATCATGTAGTTCCAACCCCCCTGCCATGGGTAGGGACACATATGAGTCCCCAGGAAAGCTTGAAATAGCAGCAGCTCAACATATCAAACAACGCAGAGGGAATGCAAACTATATGCAAACTATACAGGGGAATGCTCCTAGAAACTAGAACTGAATAGCAAAATGGGTCTTGATGAGAGACACCTTACACAGTTTACATTGTCACATCTAAATACCCATAACTTACCAAAATCAGACTTATTTCACTCATAACAAGTGAGAATCTTGATGGAATTAAATCCATGGGAGTTTCTTGACAGGTTTTGGTACAGACACGGGAACTGCGGTAGCACACTTGGAAAGCGGATGAAGAACAACCTTGGCAATTTGTGACAGCACATTACATTGGGATTCAGACAAGGAGTAGAACACAATGTAATGAAAAAGGCCCTACAGACAAGAAGTAAAATGTAATAAAAAAGGCCTTACACAGCCAAGAGTGCCAGAGGCTATAACAAATATCATTAAATTAGAAACATAAACAGTA
The DNA here is from genome assembly GCF_009819885.2 of Catharus ustulatus. NCBI lineage: Eukaryota > Metazoa > Chordata > Aves > Passeriformes > Turdidae > Catharus > Catharus ustulatus. The sequence continues at coordinate 49,915,487 of NC_046224.1, forward strand.
GAACTGCTCAAGATAGCAGTTTGCCAAGTATTTGTGTTAAAGCTTTAAGATAAGTACTGGGTGGCAAGTTACACTCTGAAATCCAAGTATTTGGCACCTTTCAAAATACATCCCTGAAAGTGCCACTCGCCTTGAAAGTCAGTCAAGCCTTGACAGGTATTTTAAAAACAATTTGATTATATCTGACATTTCTGCTGAAAGTTTCATGAAATTTAAACATCTGAGCTTAAAACTTTGGTCTGCTGTGGTGTTTACTTTCCCAAGCCCATCCTGGCTGCCTGCACTGGCTACAAAGACAGCACAGCTGCAGTAAGAGGTGAAGGGATGGGGCATTGGAGCAACTCTAATTTTATTTGGGGCAAAATCAGAGAACATTTACAGTATGCAAGAAGAGGAAAGAAGGAATGTTGGTTTTGGGGGGGGTGAACGGGGGGAGTGTGGGTGAGAGAGGGAGACTTGGGCCCTGAGTCACCCTGTCTATAATCCCCGTCACCAAACACTCATTCAGTTATCAGAAACATTTCAGAGCCCTTGAGATTAATGGCTGGTGCCATGTAAACAAAGCCTTATATTGGGAAGAACGAGTTACCAACAGGCCAGTGTGCAGCAGAAGACCAAGGCAGGCTCCTGTCCCTCAGTCTCAGCCACCCCAAAACAAAATCCCAAGATGGGCAATAATCTGAAAGCCATACTTGCTTTTGTGCCCTCTAACAAGTGCCAGAAGTACCTCCTAGAAGACTTAGAAGAGATGCCAGTGGATAAAATGGTGGATCTGAGTGGCAGGCAGATGAGGCGGCTGCCTGTGCACATTTGCTCCTTTAGGGAACTGGTTAAACTGTACCTGAGTGACAACAATCTGAACTATCTGCCCCCCGAGCTGGAGCAGCTGCAAAACCTGCAGATCTTGGCACTGGACTTCAACAACTTCAAAGCACTGCCCCTAGTTGTGTGCACGCTGAAGCAGCTGTGCATCCTCTACCTGGGCAACAACAAGCTCTGCAGCCTGCCCCTCGAACTCCGACTCCTGCAGAACCTCAAGACCCTGTGGATCGAGTCCAACTGCCTGCAGTACCTGCCTGAAGTGGTGTGTGAGCTCAGCCTGCTCAAGACCCTGCATGCTGGCTCCAACGCCCTGCGGTGCCTCCCTCCCCAGCTGCAGTGCCTGCAGGAGTTGCGCACCATCTGGCTGTCAGGGAACCTGCTCTCAGAGTTCCCTCCCGTGCTCCTGGACATGCCCTTCCTGGAGGTGATCGACGTGGATCGCAATTCCATCCGGTTCTTCCCCAGTCTTGCCCACCTCCCTGGCCTGAAGCTGGTGATCTATGACCACAACCCCTGCAGGAACGCACCCAAAGTGGCCAGAGGGGTGCGCAGGGTGGGCAGATGGTCAGAGGAGACCCCCGAGCCCCGCAAGCGCTCTGGGGCGGTGATAGAAATCACGCCGGACGAGAAACCATTGCTACCTCCTGCCGCCAAGATGGAGCCAGAAGCCGAGCCCTGCTGATGCTCAACTGCCCCTTTTGGCCAAGGTGGCAGCACACTCCCACCACTGCCCAACCTCTACCTCTCCCTCGCTTGCTGGTGTCCAGGGAGCACCACACCACCTGGCAGCCAGCAGGAGTACATGCACCAGCTTGGAGATAGTGTGACAGCAAACTCTTGTAAAGACACCCATCTTTGTGCAGCACCCAGCACTCTCCCTAGAACAGACTTCTTCTCCCTCCTGCTCCTCCTGTGCTGGGATGACACAGTTCACAATACAGATGAAGACCCAGTTTAGATGTTTGCCATGGGTGGATTGCATGGAGCACACATGGACTTGATGCTCCTCACCCGTGGGCTCCCTCTTCTCCCACCCTGCTGAGGTGTCCCAGCTCAGCTGGAAGCCACTGTTCAAGGTGATCACTGCTGAGACCCACAGCTCTAATGCAACCCACAGCATTGGTCTCAAATTACTTATCTTCAAGGTTTCCCTGTCTACTGACTGGGAAGTGGCAGCAGACTCCCAGCTGATTTTCAAGGAAGCAGCACACATGTACAGGGGCTCTCCTCTTTCTTCCTGCAAAATTTGTGACAGCTGTTTCATTACTGGCAAGCAGCACTCAAATGATGGTGAGGAAAGCTGTAGGCTTTGCTGCTGGGTTTTGTTACTGACAACACTGCCTCTAAGGGCACCTGTACAGGAGCAAAGAAGAAAATCAAAGCCTGACTAAAAAGGAAAATCCACTAGAGCTGCAAAGGTAAACTTGCATGAATAAAATCAAGGGCTGTGAGCTGTCACTATAGGCATCAGATGAGGCAAACTTTATTCAGCTGATTTCAGCTGGGTATTTCTCAAGCTTGCAACTTGGACCAGTCCAGATCCCCTTAAAAATACACTTTTTTTTAAAGCTTTGCTTTAATCGAGTAATAGAAATCTGGCTCAAAGTGACATTTAAACGGTTGAACTAGGTGGCAGCTTTTTTAACAAGGGTGGAGAGCCCTTGGTGGCACACTCTTAGAGTAGAACTGTCTCGCCAGTGCAGCCTGCAGAAGCAGCAGCTGACTTCCCAGAAAAGGTCTTACTCCATTCCAGTTTGTGACTGCTTAATGTCATCTACATGCCTGAAAAATTGTCTGGATATATACACTCTGCTAGCACTTGTTGTCTTGTTAAATGAAGTCTAAATTTGCATCTGGCTAGCACCCATGTAGTGTGCCACTGGTTGAATTAAATAAAAGTATTATAGTATATTGCCAAGTTAAAAAAATCCTTCTTTTGAATTAACAGCAAATTCTTTATCTAGTCTTGTTCCAACAATTTCTTCCTACAAAAATGCAAGCAGAACATGAGTTAGGGGCACTATTTTAATATCCAAGGTCAATGTTCTATATATATCCCACAGAAATGAGCTGGTACTGTATTTATCTGAGAGGATGGGGAAAAGTGTGCATTCACTGGCTTATCAATGGTTTGTGTTTCACTCAGCCCTCTCAACACAGTACTGTCACTTCTGAAGAGCTGAAGAGTGTGTGTCAAGAGTTAAGGAGAGGATTCTGTAAGCAGATTCCCTTCATTTTAAGAAATCTAAGGGAGAAAAATCTTTGCACACATACTTGCTTATATCAGCTTGATCTTTCTGCTTTGGCAGAAGTGCCCTTCCACTCTCTCTTCCACCATCATAAAAAAGAGTAATGCTCCAGTACCACTAGAAAGATACCCTCTAATTTCAGAGCCTATTTCTAGGACTCCAACTCAAACCTATGCAGCCAGGACAGGAATACACCACTTACACTAACACAGGAGGTCAACACGAAGCAGGAAGCCATGAGGGCTTAGTCACTCCCTGAAGCAGCCAAGGCCTGAGGATGTGCACCACAGCTGTCCTAATGGATCTACCCTTCCCGGCTCTACAGGAAGAAATACAACTTTGGGGAATCTGAAGTTTTTATTTTTATTTATTTCTGTGTACTTTAAGTGGAACCTGGAAGGAACAGAATGAATAGGGTTGTATAAAATGCCTGGTTTATACACCCCTGAAAGAGAATTCTTCCCCACAACACATAAAAGCTCCAGTAAGTAGAAACCAACTGAAGACAGTGCCATTGATGGAGATCTGTTTGTCTCAAACTTCTATTCCATAACCTCACAAAAACTAGACCATTAAAAAAAAAATACTAGGTGAGACCTGGTCCACACATCCTCAGGTACTGAAGAAAATTTAACAGGGGCGATGGTCTGGTACACGTTTTCTGGGGAGAAAAAGAAAAAATATCAGAAAATTCCCACCACACTAATGTTCACCAGCCTCTCCTCACCCACCCTTATTTCTGACCTTTACTTAGTATTTTTTATTCAGGGACAGCTTTATCTCACAGCACAGAAAACAATACCATCTCAAAGCTAATGCACAACCCATGACCATTTGAAAAAAAAATCCTGTGATTCAAAAAGCAGGGAAAACTACCTGGTAGCAGGCACCTACGGCATAACCTGCTTATCAGCAGCAATTCTTCTCAAACCTTTTAACACATGTGTTTCTGTTTTAGCTGCAGATTCTATCTCAGAAGCAGCTGGACATTTCACTACAATTTTTGCCAAATTAAAAAGCAAGCATGATCCCTTACATTGTGGTCACCTATTCGTGCAGATGTTTAGTAGTAACCTAAGATTAATTAGGCATTACTCAGGCACAGCAATTCAGGTTTGCTGATGGCTCTGAAGGCCTACTGTTAATGCAACAAAATTACCTAATACGAACATCAGCATGTCAGGTTCATTTCAATTAAAGCCTTTTTAGAACAAGACTTTTCTGCACCCTTACTCTTCCACAGAAGGAGGTTTACACCACTGTGAGTGACCATGCAGATACTCTGACCATACCTTGGTGCTGCTTTAATGATGTCATCTACACGAAGAATCATTTCTGCTGCTTCAGCTGCACTCAGCAAAACTTGTCTCTTGACCTGGAAACTTTCTGTTACTCCCAAAACTGACATGTCCCCAATGACACCCTCTTTCATATCTGGAAGAAGAAATACATTAAGAGGTGGTTGTTTGGTTTTGTTTTTTAACTCAGTTTTTTTTTTAAGGAAATTACAAGAAGCTGAGAGCATAGTAACTTATCTGCTCAAATGAACTATACTGATAGGTAGGGAAGTATTAAATAAAGTCATCTACCTCAAGACTCCTGATTTAAGTCTAATGGTGCAATTACATACAATTAATGACAAAAGCTTTATACACTGTGATGTGGAGACAAAATCCTAGCAGGACTCTCCGCACCCTGTCCTCAGGTATAATAACTTCAGGGTTTTTCTCCACAACTCTGTGGTTGCTGTTCGGATGGAGTTTGTGGGTTTTTTGGGGGGGAGGGAAGGGGCAAAGGGAAGGATGTTTGGTTCTTCTGGGTTTTTAGGTGATTGCTGGTTTTAAAACAATCTTTTTCTTTTTAAGCTTTCTATATAACTAAACTCAGTGTAAGGAAGTGGTTTTTAGAGGTGAAAACCATCCACTTAAGAAACAAAGGTTTTCACTCTACTGTCAAAAGCTTGGTAGAACAGAAAAGGAATGTAGTGCTGTACCCAAGTTCTATGCAAAACCACATCAACACACTCAGTTCTCCCTGCTGAATACATGTGACAGACATATATAAACAACTTCAGTGAGCCTAATGGACCTGCCAAAAAGCAATTCAAACACTGAAATAAAACTGATCCCCTTACCCAGTCCATAAGTAGTCTTCCCTTCACTATGAGCAGCTCTGAGCTGAGCAACCAAGTCAGCACTGTCATAGCCAGCATTATCAGCTATTATTGTTGGGATCTAAGGGGATAAACACAGGTTGTTTTTAATTAATGCAGGGACTGATTGTTAGTAAACATGAAATAAACTTTGATGTTATTAGTTTACAATTGAATTTCAAAAAGATGCTTCAGAAACATGGCAGATGGTCTGTTGCTGTGATAAGGAAAAAGTAAAAAACCCAAAATACCTTTCTAAGAATTTCAAGACCTTGTAAGAAAGTACTTAAGAGGACAGAAGCATACTAGCAGATTTGTCAGATCATTTTACATGGACAGAAGAAAAAAAAAATTTGCCATTTTATCATTTCAGACTACAACTGGAGAAATGTTTTCATTTAAAAAGCAAAGCCTGCTGGTAAGCATTAACTACCTAATCATTCTGTTTGCTGTTTCTGTGACAGCAGTGCAAACTTGCGTGTGCTGACTGAAGAGGTAATGCCCAGTGTTACTATGCTCTTGAATTTAATTTTCTTGGGAGAAAGGCTTTCCCTAATTTAAATTGGAAAAAGTAGTATTTTTCTCAAACTTACAGCCTGTTAGCACAACTCTATTAATGCTTCCTGTGACACTTGTGTTTCCTACTAAGATACAATCTCCAATGCAAGACTAGAAACTTGTAGATAGTACTAGAATATGAATACACCCAAACAGCACTAAAGCATCAATGGAACAGAAGGGTTGCTCTTATCTTATGTAATTGACAGCTGATTTAGAAGAGATTTTTATGTACTATTTCTGCAGCACTTTTAACTAGCAGGTAAGGTGAGCAAAAACCAATTAGAGGAGGGTCAGCATATGAACATTCACAATTCTGTAACATGCAGAATTATTAAAACAACAGTACGTTTTTCCTAAGACAAAAAAAAAATTTCCCCCACTGTTTATCCAAGATGTGTTGCTAAACTTTTTTACTTCGGACAACCAAAACTTTTAAAGTGAAACAAATATCTGATGCCACAACTTAGTAAACCTCATGAAACTTTGTCTCTTAATCCAGCAATCTGATTAAATAAACCTACCATTCGTAAAGCCTTAGCAAAGGACTCCATTGCAACAGACTCTTTGCCAGGTGTTCTGACAGCAAGCTCTGCAACAGCATTAGCCATCAGCATCTCTGAACAACCTATTCAGAGAAGACACACAGATGTCACATTTCTGACATTCAGTAATACGAAGTATACATGTACAGAGAATCTGATACTCACCTCCACCATACACAGTTCTTGTATCCTTCACAGTCTGGGCCAGGACACAGAGAGCATCATGCAAAGACCTCTCTGCTTCATCTAGAATCTGTTGTGTGGCTCCACGCAAAACTATGGTGCAAGCTTCACCTAAGGAAGCGCAATTTAAAAAGATTAAAAAGAGAAACCAGGACACAAAAATGGGCTATCACAAAGCATTTACAATGGTTTTGCTATCACTGCAGTCAAGTTTTGTATTACTTAATTTTGGGAGCAAAAGAAAGCATGATGACATTTCAAAGATAGAATTAAATTATGCACACAGTGTAATTGCTTTGGTTCCACAATACCTTATTTAATTTAACAGAAAATTAATCTCACTTCAAAATTCCTTGAAAAATTAGAGTGTTGACATTTACTAGAACAAGCTCTCAGGCTCTTTAAGTATGACATATTGCTACTTTTCCTGTCAATTGAATTTCCCTAAGCAGAAACCTTGGTTCCCATCCTTAAAAATTATTATATGTTCATTTATGTAACAAAAAACATCTGCAGTTTCAACCATGAAACTATGCAGGAGTTTTACTGAAAAGCAAGGCTTTAATAAAAACAGTTACATAAATCATTACAGAATTCCTATGCCTCACTGGAAACTGAACAGCATTAGCAGAGGGTTAACACAAATGTAGCACTACACCATTAATGACAAAACACTTACCCATTGCTACTCCAGAGAAATGAATGAGTTTATCTTCTCCAATCATGACTTCTTCAATAAGCTTGCAGCTTCCTAGTTTTACTAGCTCAGGGTGATCAAAGGTTGATGCAATTTCACCACCTACAAGTGTAAGATCATAAAGAAATCAGAGCTCACAACAAAAGCATCCTTTCAGGTAAGGTCTAAGCAAGAGGGGGGCTGTTGGTAGTGTGTCAAAAAAACGGTCTTCATAACTGCCCCAAAATAAATTTAAATTAACAATAATGATAAGCCAAGACTTTCTCATGTCAGCATGTGGCACCAGAAATCTTTAACCAATGCTCATAAATCCTTAAAACACCAATGTTTTGTTACACAAGGACTAAAACACTTGTGAGTTGTGTCAGATAACAGAACATTCATCTTTGCTAGCATTGTCACTATGTTTCAAGTTTTCACAGTATTTACTGATTATTTATAAAATACTAAATGAAGTCTTTCATGCTTTAAAAATTGAGCTTGTGACAGTATTCATTTTGCCTGCTGACGATGGCTGAGAACCAGGAGCCACCACCATCCCCCTGCATCTCAAGTCTCATTCCATGCTGTAGCAGGAGTACTGTGCATGATCTGTAAACTGCCATATCATAAACAAAACAAGCATTACAAAGACCAAAACGTCTTTGAACACGATGTTGTTTAGTTCTCATTCTAGCTCTTTCCTCTTCCTATTAGAAAACTCTTTACATGTATGCATTCCCAATGTGTGCTCAATTATCCCACAGTAGCTTGCAGCAGTGTGTAGTTGTAGCACTACAAGGAAGACCAAGACTTGTAGCAGAGAGTTTGTGTGTATTAAAAAATTGTCTTTTTTCCAGCTATACTATTCAAGCCAGTGTGGTCTGTTAAGGTCCATTTGCTCTGCATAGAAAGTATGCTTTGAATTTGCTCCAGAATATAAGCAATGCTCCTCTCAATCAAGTATTTGTCTGTGTCAATGTGCCTACTGACAGTTAGCAAAACTGAAGTAGCAATTATGTATAAGATAACCAAGTCAGTGTCTTTTCCCTTCTCCTGCCAAGCAAATTCATCATCCTGATCACCTTCAAAATCAACTACGACATCCCAGTTAACTGTCTCTTAACTTTAGCAATGAGAATTATCTGTAGCATTCCAGAGGTTTTATTTTCATTAGTTACTAGAATCACATTTATGCAGATCATTATTCAAAATATCCAGGTTGTTCATGTCATTTGAGGTCCACCTCAAGTCAACAACTCAGGCCCCTATTTTTAACAAAGGATTACTCTTTAGCCTTCTCTTTCATTACAAACAACAGCCATTTAGAACCAAGTGTTATTTTCAGAGAATCAATATTAACTTGTGGAGCCATTCGTTCTGTTGCTAAAGTTTCATCTTTTCATTAGAAAACAAACATTTCAAAATCTTATCAAGCAGGAACTTAACTGAAAGTATGAAAGAAAATTACTAACTAGCACTAACTTGCTAAATTATATCCCATGTTTTGCATTATGATCCTGTATTCACAGATGTTGGAGAAAAAGAAGTATCTTTAAGGAAGTTTAATGTTTACTAATGATCAAATAATGTGCCCCTCCAAGTTTCATACAACAACATACTCCACACACCTGTGACAAGAGCCAGACGTTCTACACCAGCAAAGTCTGCATGTTCAATTGCCATGACACCAGCAGCACCGAAAAGATGTTCAGGGTAGTTGTAGATCAGCTGTCTAAAATTCAAACACATCTCACCATCACACACAGAACAAACCTTTGAAAGTAACACAGTACCAAGACACCAGATTCTCAGTAGCATGGACACAGGACAGATTTCTGAAAGCTACTGAAGCAGGCCATGTATGAGGCACCTGCCATACAGGGAATGTTCCACAACACAGAAGTAAACACAGTGCAAGGAAAACATGCAAAGCTAAGAAAAAGAAATCAATACAAACTATGATGCTTTTTGAAACACCCTTTCTCTGAAGAAACACTATCATACTAAGCACAGGTAGTCATATGCTTTAAGGTGCAAGTTCTTTGATCCTAAGTGCCAGGCGTTTTACTGCCTGTTCTAGCAGAGTGAACAACATGGGAAGTAATGTAACTCTCCCCTTTTCCCAGGAAATACATACCTGTTAATAAAGCAATTTATTCCATGTTTAAGAATACGATCCACTTTCTCCTTCATTTTTTCCTTTTCTGCCTGTTCTATTTCTGCCACTTTTGCTGTGGAGTCCACTCTAACACGAGAGCCAAAAATCTAAATCAAAGAAAAGAGAGCTCAGTCTCAAAATTCCATTTACAAAAACACAGTTTCTCAACAGTAGTTCTGTTACATACCTTAATCTTGTCTGTATCCATACCAGTATTTGCAATAAGAATCTTCGCATTTTCAATTCTTTTTGGCTGATTTACACCAATCTTTTTGTCAAGTAAAAAGCCTGTAGTAACAGAAAGGTCTTGTAAAATTTCAAATTAAAAAGGAGAACAATTACTAGTTATTACAAAATCCCCCATCTTTAATATTCAATGTAATAACATAATAGTGTTTCCTACAACAAATTTACATAGATGTGTAACCTTTAGCAGCTTTATTTCTCAAATGCATACACAGTCAATACTCAAAGACTTACCTTCATCTAAGTAGGAATCAGCCAAACTTCCACCAAGTTTTTTAATGACATGGATAGCCTCCAAATTACCAGAACCTTTCAACCTAAGAACAGCTTCTACAGCTAGCTTGACAAAGTGATCCTTATGGTGAGTAAGTAATTTTGATGAAAGAGTTGTTCCCGCAATGTTCATCAAGTCTTCACGGAACTTCACTTCATCATTACTAAAATAAAGACAGTTCAGTTAAAGTGGAAAGTCTGAAAGCTTTAACTACCACTAGCTACCACCACGAGTCTTTGCCCACTCCTTCTAGCCTGTATCTGTATGTACCCTATTCTCTTTTGAGGAACACTGGACAGAATCCCTCCAACTGTCCCATAACACAACTTTCTATTTGAAATGCAAGTTTTGTTAGGAGAATTTTTCCATTCAGCTTTAAAAAGTCTGTGCTCTCAAAGTCCTAGGCATGTGGAATGTTACATTTAAAATGTGAGTACAAAAAGTAACAGCTCAGATCATTGTTCCAGGGAGCAAATTACAGCTTGTATTTCTGCTCATCATAAGCAATTTTGAATATCATAAAGCTTCTTTAACTCATTAAAAAAAAACAAAACAGTATTTTTTTCTCAACAGTTAAAATTATTAACTCAGCCTTCCCACTGCTTTAATAAGAGTGAAGAATTTATCAATGGACTATAATTTGCACTGATGTTCTGATCTCAAGTAGTTTTTTATAAAGAGTTAGAGGAAATGGACATTACTAACCCATGATCCACAGCTGCTTTCAGAAGGGCCTCTCTTGAAGCCTTTGTGGCTGCTCTCCAGCCTGCAATGATGGTCTGAGGATGAATCTTCCTCGCAATCAGTAATTCTGCCTCCTATTTAAACGAAATTAATCATTATTTTCCCCCCAAGAAAGCACTAATTAGAAAAGACATGTTGATTTATGGATGCAACTTAAAGTGTAGTTGAAAAAAACCATCTTCATTTTTCTGAGGAACGTGCCAAGCTGATAGATCATTCCTTAAGATGCTCTAGATTCTAGTTCCTGAACCTGAGATGATCACACCTTCTGACACAGGAAGAATTACTCATTTCTCCAATCTCTTTCACAGTAATTTCAGGTTTAGAGTTTGGCAGTGTAAATTTTTCCATAGGCATAAAATCCATACATGAATTCAGGTCTCGATCAAAGAACAGAATTTAGCAGGAATGGAAATGGATTTCAGAGGACTGAACCTGACAACTAAGCACACAGCTCAGTGCAACAGGCAGGAAGTGAGCTGTAAGAGTCAGCTTAACCTTGAGAGTTTATAAAAAATAATATAAGGAATAATAGTCTAAAATAATTCTTAACCTTGAGAGTTTATAAAAAATGATATAAGGAATAATAGTCTAAAATAATTGTAAAAAAAATGACAATGCAATACCTAAGGGTTGTCTTTTTTCCTCCATCAATTTCAATAGCAACAGAGCAAGCTATTCCTTTCTATGCTTTGGGAGCCCTTTCCCAGACATAGGATAACACACCTCCTAGTGGTGGTATCACAGAAATACATTGACAAACATCTGAAAAAATCTAACACATCACCCTCAGTAATTCAGCTGCCAACACTGTAACAGATGTAGTTCCATCGCCAACTTCATCATCTTGAACCTTTGACATATCTGAAGAAGGAAAACACAGTATTAATGCTATTTTTCTCACGCATTAATTTGGATGAGAAAAATAGATTTTACTCTGTGTAAACAGGGAACTCAAAGGAAAAAAAAACACACAAACAAAGGATGCAAGTGAAACTCAGCATCCTTCAAATTCCTGCTCTTTATTTGCAAAGTAGACACTAGTTTCAGCCTGGTGATGGTCAAGATGCTCCCCTCTGTTCCCCATCCTAAAGATAGTTATCAATAGTAAGTAAAGCTGGATAGAAGCCCTAAGGTATCAGAGACTGTAACAGGTCTGCTGCATGAACTGCTGATAAACTGGGACGCAGCAAACACAGAATCATTAGGAAACCTGACACCCAATAGTTCAGGACCCTGCTTGTCACCAGCAGTGGACCTCTGCCACAGTAAAACAGTTGCTCACAACAGTAAACTCTGTACAGAAGTACAGTGCTCACTGAGTGACAGATTTATATCTGGGAGAAACAGAGAGAACTTGTGTTGGTGCACAGATTTCTGTTCCAAATCTTCCCACTGCAAAAAGAGGCGCCCACAGGCTGTCTTTTGTCCCTTCTGACTCCTGGGACAAAGCAGGGTTGAGGGAAAAGAAGGTAAAACCAGCAGCATACAATTTGAAGAGCAGCATACATGACAATTTTACTTTTGCAGAATGCCACAACTTTTGCAGTACTCTGCCCTTCTTTCTTCAGGATTTCTGCTCCCGCTCCCTTCAATTTTTCACGGTATTTCAAGAACACTTTTCTAAGAACAAATAACTTCGTAATAGAGTTACAAACTAAAAAATATCAAGCCTTTAAGAACTCACCAACCAAGACTTTGGCAGCTGGATTGTCAACTCCAATAGCTTTCAGGATGGTTGCACCATCGTTGGTAACTGTTACGGAGCTGTCTCTCCCAGTACTTAAAAGAATCTTGTCCTATAAGATGCAAGATTGAGAATACTGCTTGAAAACGCACAGTAACTATTAAATTAACAGGTAGACTACTGAGAGCACGCAGCTGTCTTACCATGCCTTTAGGCCCCAGGGTGCTCTTGACTAGGTCACCAATGGCAATGGCACCAACAAAGGATGACTGAAATGGAAATAAATATACCTCAGGGAACGATTTATTTCTACTGTAATACATTAATTATACACTATCACACAGCTTTCAATGTTTTAACCAACTCTTCCACCTCTTTCAAAGGAGGCTGAACTTAAGGCAAGTTTTTTAACTGCTAAATTTTGATCACCAGATCAAATACACTTAAATCTCCCACAAACCGTAGGTCTGTCTCAAAACCAAATGAAATGCCACCCAATAAACACAAATCTTCTGAGCTCCAGTAGAGGTACCTTGGTTTTGACAATTAAGTTTCTCTAATTTTCAATATAAACAAACTCCTCTCTTCTGTTCAGACATGCAACAAGAAAAGCCAGTAAGAGACAGAGGTTCCATATCATGATACAGTGAAAGCATTTTTAGTAGCAGAAGAGACAAAGTTTAATTACCTCAAGTTCTACCAATTTCTCAGAGAATTAAACTTACCAACCGAGCTGTTTCTGCCTTCTCTTCATCTGCACCTGCCTTGAAAATGTTCACAGGAGCAAGGGAAATGGATGCCTAAAACACAGTTAATGTAAGAATATTGTTCTAGTTTCAATAAAACTATGTGTTTCAAAAGCAAATCCCTGACACTATCAACTTAAACAATGTTTTTGTTAACAAAATTACTTCCATATCTCATAGGTATATTTAAGAAGTAATCAAGGTTCTTGAAAGACTGCCTTGCAACCTCATTGTTTTGTGCAGGGATTACGAGACGGAGCGCAGCCGCTCGCAGACTGCAGTGCGCCCAAGGCTGCTGCCAGCACATCCCTTCATGGCCGTGCTGCACAGCCCGAGGGCAGGCACAGCCAGCACGAACCAAGTCTGTTTACTGACCACGCTGAGGTTTTAGCATTTTGCACTTTGATACCTCAGCTTAACTACTCTCTCTTTTTTTAAATATCAATGCAAACTAATAACAGCAGTAACCAATATCCGCCTTTAAGAACCAACGCTTGCAGAGCACCCAAGGCCTTAAATGAACAATGACCAAACACCGAACACATTATCAGGACTCTGAGTCGGGGTGGGGAGAGGGGGCTCATCCCGCGTGGGCTCCGCCCCGCCCGGGCTCCAGAACCTTCGGTCCCCCCGCGCCGCGCGGGGAAAGGGAGGGCGCGGCCTGCAGGCCTGGCGCGCGCACCCGCCCGCGTGGGGCGCAGCCCGCCCGGCCCCGCCGCACCCCCGGCCCGGCCCTGCCCTGCCCGGCCCTGCCCCGGGCCAGGCCGCCGCCGCCCCGCCGCTCACCATGGTGCCGGTGCCGCCGGAACCCGCCGTCCGCGCCCTCCTTCCGCACAGAAGCAGCGCCGCGCCTCAGCCCCACGAGCTCGTCCGGAACTGGCGTCACAGCGGCCGCCGCTTCCGGCAGCGGGAGCCGCGGTCCGGCCCCGCGCCCGGCGCCTGCAGCGGCTGCGCGGCCTCGGCGCTGGGGTGGTCCTGGGGCCTGGAGACCTGAAAGGGAGAAATTCCTTACGCTGGGTGGAGAGGCACTGGAACAGGTTGCCCAGAAAAAGCGTGTATGCCCCAGCCCTGGCAATGTCCAAGGCCGGGTGGGATGGGGCTCTGAGCATCCTGGTCGAGTGGAAGGTGTCCCTGCCCATGACAGGGCGTTTGGAGCTAGATGATTGTTAAGGTCCCTTCCAGCTGAAACTATTTTATGATTTTGCGGTTCTGTGATATTCCTGAGGTCAATTCTCAGACAGGTCAAAAGCATTTCTAGTTACTGCCTGTGGCGTCCAGTGCCCTTGCCAGGCCATGGCAGATGGCTGCTCTTAGACCACGTCTCCAGTTACAAAATCCCTCTCAATAAAGAAAAATTGGTAACTATGCCCCTGGCAGCTTTACTAGTGTGAGACGACACTTAACCTTTCTTTGTCACTGCTTTTCCTCTACACAAAAAGCCCTGGTCATATGCAAAGGAAAAAAACCCCAAACCAACCAGTATTATTTTGTATGACTCATCCTCAAGAATTAATGACAGCTGTACCCCTCTTCTTGCTGCTTGATACTAAGTTCTTGGGATATATGGAAAGGTGTTTGTTCTAGATTCAAACTGGCCAGAGACAGAAATCTATCCCAATGGAGACGGCAAAAAAGAACGTCACTAAAGCTCTGCCACAACTCTCACCTGTAATGCTAATTTTGTCAATACCTGGTTAGTATTAGTTCTGGAGTATGTTAGGCTTTTTGTCCTGTTTTCTTCACAGAGTTAGATACACTTCCCTCCACAACCCTGTTCTGAAAACTAGACTACTAATGTAATTTAAATATCTTTAGTTTTCCTCGTAGTTATGCAGAAAACTATTTAAATTTTGCTAGGGCAAATAAAACTTAAACAATGTAAACAGCTTCTCTCAGAATCAGCATTCATAAAGATTTGCTCTGAAGTAATAATTCATTTTAATTCACATTTGCTGCTACTGTGGCGAGTTGGGAGAAAAAAGATTTAAAATGCCTCAGACTTATTCAAGTTATGGTCTTTAAAAGATCCAATGCTCACAGAAAAACTACAGAAGTTAGTACATTTGGTTTAAGGGGCTTTTGACCACTGCTAAGCGATGATTCACAATTGCAAAATTAGTGACACTAGAATAGGAAGAACACAGCAGCAGTGCTGGTTCTGGCCTCCTGCCTCTCTCAGCTGTGCAGTGCCCTCCTCACCTCTGTTGTGCCAAGGGCAATTTTTCAAGTTGCATTGTATGTGAAGAAAAAAAATGGCTCATTTAAAAAATCTCGTTTTAAAAAAAATCTCAATCTCTGTGCATGACAAAGATGTGACAGAAAACTAGCAGAAATGAAACAAAATCTTGGAGATGAATTTACAGACTTAAGATCACCATTATCAGTTTTGGGCATTTTTTTACTACTGAGTAATGACTGGGATATGGAGGCAAGGAGGAGGGCAGAGAGAGGTACATGAAGCAATGATTTAAAGAAAAGCAGAAAAGATTACAAAGAAAATACAATACAGTGACACAACAGTGATACAGTTACTGAAGTAACCCACAGACAATTTTTAAAGTAAAATCAATAGTTTATTGCCATGCTACAATTTTTTTTTCCAATGAAGTTGGCACTGGTAAGGGGAAAAAATGTACATAACACATTTTTTTTTTTTAAATGCACATTTGGTAAGCTTTCTCAATAATGATAGCTTAAAAGAAGTGAAATTATTTTTAAGATTAATGTGGAATGGCATAAAAATACTTTTTTCTGCATAGTATAAGAAATACGGAATGTTCGTAAAAACAAATTCATTGAACAGGGAAAATTACTTGAAATTTTATAAACAATTTGGCAATGGTACTCCCACTGTTTAGACTTTTTTATATAAAAGAAATAAAAATCTAGAAAGCTACCTTTATACAAAGTTGCTATATTTATGCCTTTAAGTAGGAAAAAACATTTTATAATGCAAATTAGGACATACAATAATCTTACAATATGATACAATGTAATGACAAGAAAGGAACGTACAACATAAGATTTTGGCCTTTGTAGAAACGTCTATTTCTGCGTTTGTGGCACACTGGTGACTACTGTATCACTACTAGCAGTCAGCGTTGACGCTAGCGCGGTGCGCGGCTGGCCTGCGGTTTGGCTGGCACACAGACTGCTTTCCAGGAGACCAAAGGTGATGCTGCAATGACGTGAGACGTGGAAAAGGCAACGTGCCTGCTGGTCGAGCCATCTGGGCTGTGGGACACCGTACAACACTCTTTCCTCTCATAAGAGCATTTCTTATACATTCAGTTATTAAGTACCAAAGTCTTACAAGTGAGAACATCTGTGTTCGCGATTTGGCAAAATTTCAAAATACAAAGTTAGTACCAAATATATAATATATTATATATAAAATGTGGGTGTATGATATACACACATATTCCAATGCAAAAAAACTGCATTATTATGGAGTTAAATTCGCTGACATCCATTCCTAAATAACATGACCATTAAAAAACAGGTGTAATCCTGATCTTTCACACATTTTAGAATCACTTCCTCTTTCATACACAACAGTTAAAGCAATACATATGCAAGTATGACTAAGAAATCAAAATTCCTGTAGTTATCTGAACTCTGACCACAACAAATAGGATTTGGTTTTCAGTACATGTAATTAAATATTTATATTTTTACATCTTTTTAGACCATTCCTGAAGAACTTGACCAACCAGGTCCTCAGGTGTAACAGAGCTGTTACATTAGCAGAATTTGATCTTGCAGGAGCACATCCAGTGGCCCTTGAAGTCAACAGAAATCATTTGTTCAGCTTCAAAGGACACTGCATGCAGATCAAACAAGATCTGGAAGGGTCACGCTACTAATCAGAAGATTTCCTGATGATATCAAAGCTCCTTGTCAGACTTCCTTTCCTACTGCCAAGGGGAAGGACCGGAGCAAAGGATACATGGACCCTGGGCTGTCTGGGTTGCTTGGCAGGCGGTGCTGGGAACAGCCACACACAGCACAGCCCCAGCACCAGGGATTGGCAGGGTGAGCTTCATGGCACCTTTTATACCCAGGCTTCTCGTGGAAAGCAGAGGAGCTGCCTCCCCTACACTCCTCACTTGGCAATTCAGTCACTACAGGTCTCAGACAGGAGCTCTGGCTGGGACCCCAAGGCATTTAGTACTTTGTAGACATAGAGGAAGATGGTCCCTGTTCTGAAGGGCTTGAGCCTATTTTTTAATCATAGTTTTTACATAATCTCCTTTCTATATACACATATTTGCTACATAAAATAGAATTACACCAAAGTAATGGAAATAGCGGAAAACATTGTCACAATGTATGTATATTACCACACTAAATAATTACTAAAACTGCAAGAAAATTTTCAAAAATGCCCTTCATAATGTATAAAAATATAGAAATGTCCAACACTTGTTTCATCAACCTTATTTTTCATATTCTGTTTCTACCTGTACACCTACATACTTCCAAACAAAATACTGCGTTAATCTGGAGTAAACACCGTGTTAGGAAAATATCCTCAATAAGACATCTGACAGACTTAGTCACATACCTTACAGCACAGCACAAGAAATAATGTATACATGGTCAGAGTAGCAGATGCTAAGTTACTCTTCCTTTTTCTTCTGAGTCACTTATTTTGTCCAAAAGAGGAAGTAATTCCTAAAGATTGTGAAAGAACCTCAACACAATTTCCTTTTTCATAATCTTCTGTAAGAAGGACATCAGCAAACCTGACTCCATCTTAACGCAGTTTTTTGTGGTGGAATTCCTTCTGGATTTTTTTTTTCCTTGGAGTGTATATGAATTAAAAATAAAGACACAATAAATGAACTTAGGTTTATATTAAGTAAATACTGTCAAATATAAATGCCTGAATTGCTACCTCAAGGAAGAGATGGGAAAGATCATATCATTAAATTCCAAAAATACCTAACTCTATCTATCACAATGAAGGACCGGACTCCTTTAGGGGAAATAGGAGAATTTCAGATTTAAGTCCACTACTAGTTCCTATTCCATTAGTTTCATCTTATTTGCAGCCATTAAATAAATTAGTACAGTGCAGAAATGGAATTTCACCATTGATCTCACCTTACATGAAGCGAGGAATACTGCTTAAAAATAGAAGTCCAAATCAGATACATCATTATATACTCAAAATAGTAACTTGACATTAATCAGGATTTCCATTTTTACTTCACTGTCAATGAACAAGAACAATCTGCTCTTTCCTGAATCTCTCTCATTGAGAAGTGGTTAAACAAAAACAAGAACAGCCAGATTTTGAGCCAATACACAGTGTTATAAAACGAGCAAAATCAACTGCTGGTCTGTCACCTGTAAAAAGCAGCCCTGTTTTGACATTGGTTTGGACTTCACACAATTTACACATTTCCAAGATCCTTTTTACACCCAAGCCCCAGTCAGAGGTGCAAACACACACAAATGTCCAAACATCGGGGCGGGGAGAAGGGCATTATATCAATTTATTATATGAAATTTCTACTCCAACAATTATATTGTCTATAAAAGCTCTGAAGACTTTAATAGGTATAGTGCTTCAATGCACATCATCAGATTCAACCCCTGTCAAATGCAAAACATACTTATTGGGGGAAACAAAAGATATTCTAATGAATGTCACGGTTTTCAGAATGGCCTTTTTCAATATTGTTTTAGGAAGTCAGCAAAAAACACCACAACAATTAAAACAATTGGTCCTTCTTCTGA
This sequence comes from Catharus ustulatus, assembly GCF_009819885.2. Lineage (NCBI taxonomy): Eukaryota > Metazoa > Chordata > Aves > Passeriformes > Turdidae > Catharus > Catharus ustulatus. Next base: position 49,934,278 of record NC_046224.1, read on the forward strand.
CATCATTTTGAGGAAAATGTTATTTTTCTGATGTAACAATGGAATAAATTCTCACTCCCTGTATTTCTAGCACAATCTTTATTATGTACTTTTGGTCACTTTTTTGTGTTCTTTAACAACTCCATTTCCTTGTTTAAAAGGTACAGTAATGTATGTCTTTCCCAAATCACTGCACTACAGGAATACCCACAGTTAAAGGTTTCCCCTTGTCAAATGTGTATGAAGGGCAGCAACCGACTGCACATTATGGATAAAAAGTAGAATTGATGGAGATGCTACCGCTTTTACAGGACCTAGTTTATGTAAACTTAACATGCCACATTTCCTAAAGAAAATGGTTACATATTTCTAGTTTCTCAGTCTATACACCTGTAGGCCCAAAATAAATATGATCTAAATTCCATTGAGAGATTTCAGCTGAAAACTGAATCCTATATTACAGACACTAAATCTAACATCACAGACTTTAAAAGAGACTGAATTGAAAAAAATATTTACCAAGTCTCAAAGGGTAAAGTGCATTGCAACTGCATCTACTTCAAGGGGCAGAAAATAAGGAATGCTAAAGATCAGAAGTGTGGGTGACAGGGACTATGCAGTATGTTTGCAGCGTACACAAAACGAGAAAGCATTATCCCACCTGTAAAATGTAACAGGTTAAAAAAGTAGTCCTGGAAAATATGTCATCAGACTTGTTAATATAATTAAGGCTACAGACAGTTAAAATTTCAGTATGTTCTCAATTCTGGGGACCAGAGCTACAAAAACATTCTGAAACTTGCAACAATGTAAAAAATATGCTCAGACCATTCTTTTTATCTGAGACTATTCAGAATAAATGCATAGGACAGTGCACTGGAACTAAGGAGGGATATGGCTGGTTGTTGAAATTTCAGCAGGTCACTTATCATCTACCCAAAGCCTCTGCTTCCCTATTTAGTAGTTAAGAATATTATTACTTCCCTGCCTCACAGGTGTGTTTTAAGAGTCCAGTTATTAGTTTAAACTATACAGATGAGGACCATATATTTCTAAGCAGCTAGCTAGATCAAACAGGTTTGCTTCAAAACACGTGCTGAAGCATTAGTTCAGCTCACAAATTTAAGTGAGCTATATGCTAAGACACCAATATTATTAACCCAGTAAGTATTTTGCAATACATGATAACTTCTCTTCAGTACAGACCTGGAGGTCCATAAGGTGAGGCAATGGCAAAGATGTGAGGAAGCAGTTACAGAATCAAAGAATCAGTAGGCTTGGGAAAGACCTCTGAGATTACTGAAGCCAACCTATGACCGAACAACACCTTGTCAACCACACCATAGCACCAACTGCCATGCCCACTCTTGAACACCTCCAGGGACAGTGACGACCACCTCCCTGGGCAGCACATTCCAATGCCTAATCAGCCTTTCTGTGAAGAATTTCCTGCTAACATCTACGCAGCACAGCTTAAGCCTACATCCTCTTGTCCTGTTGCTGGCTGACTGGGAGAAGAGACCAACCCCCACCTGGCTACAACATTTAAAATGCCTAGCTCTAGGTATGAGTACCAATGTCTCCACACAAGTCAGCGAGTCTCTCACAAGAGTATGCAGAGGCTGACCATGAAATAATTATTAAAGGATTTTTTTTTTAAATCTCTTTTGAGTTCCTCACAACGGTCTCAATGACTCCCATCTTTTACTTCAGCAAACTATGTTTTTTGTCCATCTGGTATTTCAGTACCATATAGTCTGTAAAGAATAATGAAAGCCAGAGTGGAAAGGTGGTCTGATACCACCTAATGGTATGGCAAGAGACATATATTTCAGGTGCTACTACTGCTGCCACTACTAAATGAGAGAAGATCAAAGAAAAAAAGTTGTAGGAACAGAAATACACATCAATTTAAAAGACAGAAAGTAATTGTAGTTTGGTTTTTGTAAAACTTCAATTCAAATATTGTGTGGAGACCCTTAATGCTTTTTCAGATCTCCAAATGGCTTTTCTTGCGTGTTTTTCCTCACAGTTCAAGGGTTATTTTACATCCTACAAGTTCACATAAGTGTCAGTTCCTTTGCAATCACGGGCTCAAGAGCAATCTCTTCTGCTGCTAGTACCAAGGTGCACCTGCAATACTGCCAGAATTCTAAGATTATTCAGAGTATTAATAAACAAAACAGAAAAAAAAAAAGTCTAAGGATGCCTCTGGCATATTCACAACATTCTACCTGGATGTACCTGTAACACTGAGCAGCCATCACTGTAACCAAATTCACCAACTGCAAAAGGAAAGCAAGTATGCTCACAGATAATACTACCTTCAGATAATTTACTACGTATCCTTTTAAATTAAAAGTACACTATCATCTATGGATGCACATTTCTAGAACGTACAACTTTCTATAAAGAACTATCAAGTCCAGTACCCTGCCTCCCGTGTAACCTGTGTTTGACGCTTTAGAGGAAGACAATAACTGCATAATAAACCTTTCCAGTTGTGCAATAATGCATGCTGCTGGAGAGCTGGAATATTTCTGTCAGGCATAAAAAAGTAGAACACTGGACGAAGACAACCATTTGACCTTCAAGAGTCTCGCTTTGTCAAATGCAGAGAGTAAGACAAATACATAGGTGACCCTGAACAATTAAAGCTATGTACAAAATTTTGACTTTTAAAACAAGACATTATGGAACAAATAAAAAGGAAACACAAAAATGCAAAGAAAAGAAGGCACTGAACTAAGAAATGACAAGAGAGCCTTAATTCATACAGCCCACCTGTGAATTCCTTCACAAAAAAACCCCAAAACTCTAATGAGATTAAAATTTTGTCAGATTTCAGAGGGAATTTGATATGTCACTTGGAATTCTATTCCAACAGAAGGAGCTTAAGGCTGTTTTTTTCTGTATTTATAGCTCTGATCAACAATTGCCAGTGTGACCTCTCAAATATCACACAAGTTAAGAAAACTGTCAGGAATTAGAGGCCTTCTTGCCCACAGACAAAAAAGGTGTGGTGTTTATATTCCTTGAGATGAACCAATATATCTTGTGTATGTCAAACTGAATGAATTAATGCATTACATACATTTCATTCTGGAGGAACAACTTCAATGAGGAATGAACATCAGATATGCATACTGAAAGATTAGGTTTACCTGCTAATAATGCACATACCAAGAGGCTTTAAGAAGTGTTATAAATGCCATTAATGAGTATAGGCACCAGACCAGAATATTTATAAATTCAAAACTGGCATGTCACTCAGATTCTAATCAATTAAAGAGGCACTGTGAAAGGTGGTGATGCTGCTATGCAGTAATTACTTCTACTGTAGAATGAAATAGTGTTACCTAAAATGAATACTTGCTCTACATTAATTCCCTTTAGTAAGACAAGTACATGAAGTATGCAGAAGTTCTATTAGTCTATAAAAGGCGTTAGTGTTAAGAAATGCAAAGTACTCGCATCTTCAATTTTATAAACTTCACAAAAGGTGCAAATGATTCAATGCTCCCCCAGGCTCACATAGGCAGGTCAGTACTGTTATGTCTAGTTTTCCTAGAAGTACCATCATCTCGGGGCAGTGCTTTTTGCAAGCTTGACATAGCAGCAGTTCTTTCAATGTCTATCACAGCATACAGCTCTGTGCGCCTGGTTGGAGTTTGCGGAAGTGGAGTGGTGGGGGTTTTTGGAGTCTGAGGGTTGTCAGAGTCACTACCACCTTCCAAGTCAACCTGTATATAGTTGAGCTGCCTGTGTTCTAAACTTGGACGCCTAATGTCAAAGTTAAAGACTGTTGGGGTACAGTCCCGACGTCGTGTAAATTCTACTTTATGAGCACTTGCTGGTACTGTTACATTCTCTGTATTGACATAGTTATGCATTAGATCTAGGTTATTGTGGTAGCCATTCAGAGATGGGGTCTTTGGTCCTAAACTGTCATCTTCATCTCTGCTCAGCTTGCGGGCTTCCCAAACAGGAGGCAAGGATGGCAAGTTCTCGTAGTTCAGCAGCGCAGTTCTCCTCTGAGCAGAGTTGTTAATGTTCTGGGTGTCTGAGGTACTGGTTGATGTCAAACGACCTCTCCTGACCCCTGAGGCACTAGGGATTGATAACCTATTTATATTTTCATACACCAATTTATTGCCAGATGGTGTCTCTCTACGTTCATCACTGTCGTACCCAGTGTCCCATTCGCTGTTGTTTGTGCTGCTGCCACTAACTTGATCTCTCCCAAGTTGTTCCAGTTTCTCTCTTTCCATTAACTGCCTTTGAACAGGTGTTGGTCCTAAAACAAACTTCACTCCTTCAGGCTCCAGGAGAACCTGAGCATCTCTGTCATCAGTACACATCTGATCTTCTTTCACTTTAGTTGTTTCAGTGTTTGAAAGCTTTGATTCCAGTGGCACATGCACACTTGATCGATTTTTTCTTTCCTCCTGCACTCCAGTAGTGTTTACGTAAGTGTGCACCTAAAAGGGAAAGAAAAGAGAAGAAATTCAAATGCTACTGTGCCTTTCCCCCTCCTCCAAATGTATTAACTCCCCACTTTTCCAATCAAAATACCTGAAAAGAAAAACTTGTGATAGTAGGTGATTAAGAGCAAAAGTCACCTCTCCTGCATTTTACTGAACTGTAATCAGTTTTAAGTTTTTTCCCTGAAATTTTGTTATTAGTTATGTTAATGTTCCTCTAATGAAAAAACCAGAATTTATCTCTTACACTGATAATTATTTTTATTTGATGTTTTATCTCAGTTGTGCTCCAGTTCTAGAGCTTGACTCTAATCAGGGCTACCTTGGGTTGCTCCAACTTAGCTCATTACCTAGGCAGATCACTGAGAGCTCTACTTTGTTGTCCCTTACCAGGATCTCTCATTATAATGTACAATTACTCATGCTTAAAAAGAATTACTGAATAGTTACTGAAATTTTTGAAGAGTATAACACAAACACATACTTTCTGTATCTTTATTTTTATATAAAATATTAATTCCTCAGCAAGCCATTCTACAAAGTACCATTTGAAAGAGGCAAGGCAAACACTTTTCTGAGGTAGGTAAAATACTGTAGGAATACATTACACCTGATACTGGAAAACCCAAGTGAGAACCTACAGAACAATCATTAGAAAAATCTGAAGTAATGTAGAACCTAAGCAGCACAAAGGGAAAAAAACACCCACTTGCTCCTCTGCTACAAGTAAAGGATGTGTTGATTCTTCACCGACAGAGGGGAGGCGTGCGCTGCCGACAGAAGGATGTCTGCTGGAAGGGTGTGATGAAGCATCTCCAAAAGATGGGTATCTGGGATAGCCGTTGGGTAAACTTTGTGCATTGAACCCAGGAGCTGATTCAATGAGAAAACAAGCAAAACCATATTAAAATGGAACATTTTACTGTATATGAATAAGATACTTTATATCTTAAGTTTGATTTTCAAAAGAGAAAGTGAAATATGTAAAACAATATTAAATATTCACAAAGCTCAATTTTGCTTGGAGGAAGGAAATGGAAAACAGAACAGTATCCCGGTATTTACTGGAACACATTTCTGAAGCAACCACTGAAACCTAGGTGTATTACACACCCAGTAAACTCTCTCTGACTTCTCTTTCCCGCATTAACATCTCTCTCTGACACAGACTCCTTTACCTAAGTTTCAACTTCTCTGAAATCATCAGTAACTGGAATTCCTTGTTTCAAATATCATGCCATCTACCTGGGATTTCAAAAATATCAGATAATTTTAGGTAAATACTTCACTCTCTCATTCATCTACTCAGAGCAAAAGAAAACCAACTGCACGTGATTTAAACAGTATTTTTCCCCCTAATAAAAAGTTTGAAACATTGCCCAACATCAACATTTCTCTGAAATGCTACAGGTAAAGCATGTAGATGTATCATAAAGCCATTCAAAAGGTGTATTCATAAGTGTTCTTGTACAAAAACTAAGTTCCCAAAACTTTGTTCTTGAAGATAATCCTCAGCAAGTACCTCAAGAGAATGCATTACTGGTAATTAGCCTCTTAGCTTTAAATTAGCTTTCCTTTTAATTACTTCAAGATTAAATTCAAATCAAATGCTATTTTCAGCTAAGTACCACATTACACTCAGGTGTGTCATCTGACAGAAGAATCGTACTTACTTGTAGGTGTTCGAGGCGTTCTTGGTACTTCCAACTCGGTTTGATGATTATTCCTTTCTACTACTGGTTCTTCTACCACATTTATGCTATTATTCTGCATTATCTCTTGTAACATGTTAAATAGCTCTTCTGCCCGGGCACACTTAAAGGCAAAGATTCCTATAAATACACAAAAAAAATAAAAAATCAAAACCCTCTAACTCAGAAACATGCCTTGCAATATACGTAACTTTCAAGAACTAGAACTGGAATCCACATAATGAATACCTGTTAAAGGAACAAAAGTGTTATGAAATTCTTTTTGCACTAAAACACACAAAATTACTGTGATAACCTTTAAGGTGGCTATCTAATAGAAGGATAAGGTTCCCATGCACCAAAAGTTAAATTAGAACAGAAAACTGATTCAGTTAGGAGCAAAACTAAGTTTTGAGTGCTAAATGAGGGGAAAAAACAAGGGTTTTTTTCTTTTTTTTTTTTTTTAAAGCTGAATAAAAGGATACCTGTTAAATAAATATATATTTTTAAAAACATAAATGAAACTACAGTGGTGCTACAAAGTTGTATTTCCTAAATCAGATTTCTATTAAACTACCATAAAAATAAGATACCTGCACAACAGAAAAGGATTGAAACACTGGATAAAAGTTTAGTTTCTTTAAGAAGACTAAAATGAAAAGCTAGTAAGACAAACTGTGTGAAACAGACAGTAACAAACTAATTGCTTTAGGCTAAAGGATAGACACAGAACACAAAGTTAGCAGCAATACCATGTATTTTGCGTGTGTATTGTGCCACTTTGCCTTTGAACAGCAGGGAGTTCCCAACTTACCCTCACCGGCAAAGTCGCAGCTTTGGATTATTCTTCCATTGAAAGCATGAAGTTAAAGTTGACATGCTTGTTAAACGTGGGTGCAGGTGCTCATTTTTTAAAGTGAGTATTACAATCTTAAAACACTCTTTACCAAAAACTACCTACCAATATAGCCACTTCTGTAAGTGCAGTTATGTGAATATGCTGGCAACTACTATCATCATATATTTATTTAGGGATGCAGAGCTGTGACAGATCAGAAGCACCAGAAATGCTTCACGTGGCAGATCATCACACAACCCCAGCTGGGAATACACCAAATGGGCTATGAGGAACAATATTTAGTTATTAATACACAGCGTCTGCAATCAATAAGCTTCATGTTTGCAACACTGCAGCTACAGAGTTTCTACTACTGTATGTCCCTGATCCATAATCCAGCCATGTACAATAGTCCATATTTAATATTTTGTATATTTCTGAACATTCACACTGTATATTTTAATCTTAATGGACAAAACCCAGGATTTTTTTAAAATCCAGGTTCACAAACTTTAAAAAGCTCCTAGTATGTTTCTGAGAAATTCAGCTGCCTTTAAATACATTCATATTAAATACAATGTGATCTATCACACAACATGGTGACATACCAATTTCTCCAGGATTTATATCCTGAATTCTCTGTTGGATGTGCTCCCAAAACACATCTGCAAGGTTTTTAATACCTAGCACAAACTCAACGTTTCACCATCATTGCTTTCACGACTTATCAATACAAACAACTTGATATTAAAGAAAAAAACAGAAATAAGAATACTGACTAATATAAGAAGTTGCTGGGTAGTATTCAGGGAATTCTCAAATGAAAAACTTCTTGGTCATCCCATGAAGCAAAGATTAAGTTTTGCAACTGTGCCCACAAAACCCACTGTAGGTCTCAGGAACAATGTCCCATTGCAAAAGGGCAGCAAAGAACATTTTCTGCCAGATTTCTTTTTTCTCAATATTCACAGTATTTTAGTATTACATAAGGAAGGCAAGAAACAAAAGAGGGAGGAAAGAGTTGCTGCTTACACAGCCTGCTTAATCTTGTTCTTTAAAAAAAAAGAAAAATTAGAAGGCAAGCAGAGAAGTCAATCAGATTTGGTATAAGATTTTGCAGACTTGCTAGTAGAATGTAGAGAACAACCTTCAAATTAGTATTTTCAATTAAGTATTATTAGTATCTGTTTTCAACGTTCAGAAGAAATAGTAAATTAAACCTGCCAGACCTAATAGAGTGATTATCTTCAAAACAAAGTTTTTTACTTTAAGAATTATGAAAATTTAGTTTAGTATGAAGTATACTTCAATGTTTGAAAATATCTCCATTTCTCATTAGGAGAAGAACTGAGAGTGCCTTTTAAACTCCCATTGAAAAAACTCAAAACTTTCTTTCTTTACTTCTGCTTGAGAATGCCTATTGAGACTAGGTTTATTTATTATGCAGTTCTTCCATCTTTCTGATTTGGTAACAGTGAAATTAAAAAACAAAATCTGCAATTTCTCAATGTCTAAAATTATTAATAAAAACACTGGTAAATGCCAAAAATCCAGAAGAACACTGGAACTTAATTTCACAACATATGAATGCATAGGAACTCCAACGACACACAGCTATTTAACAGTAGGAAAATGCAAAACAAGGGTGAGAGCTCAGCAGACACAGCTCTTCTCCTGGGGACTGCTGCAGGGAAGAGATAAACATCTGAATGTTCCCAGAGGGAGCCAACCTTGGCCAAGACAGGCATGGTCTGGGTATTGGAAAGGTAACAGTCTTTTTTCTGAAAGCCACTCAAAAAATAACTGAGCGTAGCTGAAGTATACACACCTCAAACAAAAACATCAAAATTTGAGAATTAAGTCATTGATATTAATGAAAGTGGTATTTGCATTAGGAAGAGGCTGAAACATAACTGTGTTACTGAAGACAATAATAAGGTGGGGACATCCCGTTTGTATCAGTGCTCCAGGTTTTTAGAGAATTCTTTGAATTCTGAGGGGATTCCTCCATAGTTTCAGATTCTACTGCCTCCCCCTGAAGTCAAGTCAACCTATGAGGCAGAACTTCCCTGTCAAAACCACCTCCTAAGTTGACCAAAAGAGTACTCACATAAAAGCTTGAAGCCCTCCAAATGTCAAAAACTATGTGCAACTCAAATCCTCATTCTACCACAAAACCATTCCTCATAAGGTTTTTTTTTCCAGAAACCACATTCACATATAGAACTACAGCCTTTATAACTCTTGCCAAAGGACTGAAAAGTATCTTCCAACATCAAATAAATTCCCAAAAAGCTTTCTAGACAGCATTTCCACATACCTTGTCCAGTTTGACACCTTCGACCACTTTCAAAAGAGAAAAGATTTGAGTCATAGCCATAGCGACGGAGACAGAGGTAGTGCCATTTTACAGAGTCCCTTTTACGGGTGTACAAAATTAGTTCTGTATCTGTAAGTTCCATTATGCCAGAACCCAGTTCATTACCATCATCATCCACATTAATAACCTATAAAAAAGAAATTTAAAAGCATTAGATAATTATTCTTTTGAGAAACAACACCACTTTTTATAATCTTAATGCCTGACTGGTAGACTCCATCTGTGCTATCATATTAGTTACAATCCTTTAAGTGAATGTTTAAAGAAAAATAAAAAAAGTACTCAACAAACTAGTTTCTGTGCTACTCTAACCCAGAATTTAAAAAATTAAAATAATACTATTTAAAAACAATATAAATGGGACTGCCTAACATTACTGTAAAATCTGATGAGAAATTTAAAGTAGAAGAGATTTATAAGTTAAATATTTTTTTAAACTGGGTTTATGTACATATTCTAGTATTCCCACATGGATAAGAAGGCATACCTCAGATAAAGGAATTTTTCACAGCCCCATGTCTAAAAAAAAATAATATTTGCTTTGTCATATAACCCCACTTACAGTTGGGAAAAGGAATGAGAAAGGGTAAGTGGCTCCAAGATAAAGCTTTCTTCACATACATGTATAGCCTTGCACTGTGCTGAATCACCAGAGAGTTTTAGATATTTTGCTCCCTTTTTAAAGTCAACAAATAATTCAAATGCTTTATAGTCATCTTGTGTGAAAAGATGCATATAAAGCTAGTCCTGTTCTTTCTGCTTTTAAGCCAGTTTTGAGGTCATCTGCATCCTTTATAGAATTTGGACAATATATACTCCCCTCTATTTTACCTCACAATGCAGCTTTTAGTGGGATTCTTTCTTAATCAATAAAAAAGCTACCAAAAAATTTTCTAACAGAATTAATGTTACTCCTTAAAGATACAAATTCAACTTGAAATCTAGTCAATTGAAAAGAATTAGGAATCATTTCATCTGCCTGTGAGGCTTATACCCATTTTCCTCATTTTACAGATAACATTCTTTCATCTCTCCCTCCCCCACCTCCCCCAACCCTGTGGCTAAACAAACAATAGAGAAATTCTGCAAGGAGAAAAATAGGAACTAGTTACACAAAGTGATGCATAAAGAGCAAGAAAACAGAAAAATATTTTGTCCTTCAGCTTTCTTAACAGATAATATTAAACATTTCCAGAAACTCCCATGGCTTTAAAGCTCATTTCATTGCTGCTCACAGGCAACAGATGAATCAATTTTCACTATGGAAGCATTACTTTCCTTTGTCAACTCACAGAGACAGTTTGGAGCACAGAAGCAAATCTGACTTGTGTGACCTATGCAAAGGTATGTTGACTTTCATTCACTGACTTCAGCTGCTTCACACTTAGCATATCAAGCACGTGAACGAGTATTCGCAAGCTTATAAATTCCGGAAATATAGGGGATAAAAGAGCACTTAGAAATAAAATTTCTCAACGTTAAGGGACAAAATTTTTCAAAATGTGTAATCAACAGTCCCAAAATTTTCTATAGATGACCCCACATTCAGGTTCATAATCACACTTCCCCAAAAGTATGCTTATCCCCTTTTTATTCCCTTATGCACAGGACTCCTTTCCTAACTTAACCTTCTATAACCTTCCATACGATATGCAACAACACTTACTTGGGCTCTACCAACTGAAATAGAGATGGATGAAAATCACAGGACTTCTTCTCCTTCCTGAAGATCAAAACTGTCCTAAAAAGCCTACCCTGTCTAAGGAATTCCTGTCATCACTGATAAGAGAGGGCTTCTCAAAGGCACACTAGAAACCTGTAGCCACAGGCACCTGCAACTCCGGTATTTCAACTGTTCAGAAATTTGTACTCTTATTTTCATTACCTTTTTTTAAATCATAGACCTAGTCTGTAGGAAAACAACAAAATAGTTCACAGCATATCACACCAGCTGCATACCTTAAACTTATTTCGGTGGTTATCTGGGACAGTTTCTTTATCTGGACAGCTACAACAGCTACCCATGACTTCTTTAGAAGACCATCTGATCTCTAAAAGGGAAAAAAAAAAAAAACAACCAACAAAATAATCATTTAGTTGAAGTAAAAATAAAGTAACATCAACAAACAACCCATTGCAAATTACTCTGACATGCAATTCTTCATGATGTATCTTCCAGTCACATGTAATAAAAAAAAAATCAACGTAGATACTAAAATATGATATTTAATTTAGATTGACAGTAAGGAGTGGCAACACTGAGCTGTTCAAGTCCTACCAATAACTGAACTTGAGGTTACTACCAAACACACTTTTTTGATTTGTCACCTTAATTTCCATGGTAGCAGCTTGGTGGAAAACAAAACCCCACCGACCACTTATTGTGTGAGATTTTAATTTTTTAAACCAGCCTTTTACACAAGGCTACTATCAGGATTCCAGTTCCACCTAAATGAGCATTCCCTGGCTCAGGAGCACAGCACTAGAGAGGCCCTAGAAGCCCTGGGCTGTAGCAGGTTACCAGGCACAGGCAGCACAAAGAGCCCATATGGCAATCTTGAGAGGCTGCCCTGGCTTTGGCAGCTCCTGGGTGGAGGCGTTCCAGGCCTGCAGGGAGCCCTGTGCTGGCAGCCTCGCAGTGAGGCTCTGTGCTTCCAATTTTGAAAACTTCCCACATAGCACTGTATATCAAACTATGTAATCAAAGACAAGGGAAGGAAAAAAACCTACATTCAACACAAATATTTTAAAACTTGGGCTTTTTTTATTTCTGTTAAGTTCCATTTGGATTAAATTGTGTTACAAATTCTCTTTAAAACAATAAAACACTCAAGTAACACTGAACAGCATGGTTAAAGTAATGAAATCCAAAAAACCACCTTGCTATTTTTGGTAGTTAAATTTAAAGATTTCTGTGTGTATGGCAAAACTTTCACTAAACAGTATGATAAAATGTTGACAGAATGAAATCTCGCCACTTGTTGTTTCACCCTCTACCACCATGAAAAAGGGGTTAAGTCTTATATTTCTCAAATGCAAGAAAGTCTGACAAAAGAAAACTTAACCCATTTACGTCATCTTTATACTGGACAGGAACTAAAATTTCCACTACACAAATGAAAAATGGGGCAAAATCCTGGAAGAGAGTTATTAAGTCAGCAAGAGATATGACATTAGAAACCAAGAGGAAAGAAGACAGAATGAGTTGGTAAGTTTTCCTGACTAGAGGGGAAAAAATACAGCGTCATCTTAAGAAAACCATGACTTGGTTTCTAGACAGGCATTTTTATTAGCATGCAGCAGCAGTATCCATGTAGCATTTTAGTCTGCTAAGGGATGAGGTGCAAAGAATACACTGAAGAGCAGCTAACTCTTCTACTTTTTTTGATCAGAAAAGCCACCCAAAAGAGATACTCCTAACTCTAGAGACTGTATAAATCAGCCACCAAGAACCCTCCACAGAAGTAACAATACTGCTCCAATTAATTCAGTCATAAAGAGGCAAAATACCAGACACCTAATCAAAATCATGTATTCTTTAATAAAATTTCTGACCATAACATGCAAACATGCATTATATTGACAAAGATTTTTCCCCAATTCAAAATGAAACTGGGGGTTGCTTGTTTGCTTCTACTGTTGCAGAAAGAAGCTATGCTACACACAACAATTTTTTTTTTTTTTTTGCATTGTGAAGTTTTGAAATTTTTATAGTAGTAGTAGTAGCAGCAGCAGCAGTAGTAGTAGTTGTTCTTCTTCTTCTATTTAGAAAGGGAGATACATGTAATAACACCCGTTCCTGATTTCCTACCCTGGCACCCCACAGTGCCTCACTACAGCAATGTTCTGATGTTGTGCCACTGTGCTATTTACCCTGAGAATCCCTTGCTATGAAGAGAACAGGTGACAATAGCCTCAGTGCCGATTAACAGTGAATACTCTGGTCCATACAACGTAGCTGCATATGCCTCTAGCAACCTTCAGGCACAAATACATGCACTTAATAAAGCCCAAACTTATACCTCCTCAAATGTTCTATAGTGCAAATAGAACTATATAGCTGCATGCTGTCAGTATCAGACTTTTTATGCATTAAGCATGAAATAACTGACCAAGTCTGCTGAAGACAGGTGCCTGCTTCTCTAAAATCCTTTAAAAATACCCCAGAACTTAAAATGCAAAGCACTTTGGAGGAAAAACTTGCAAGAAGAAAGCTGTAGTATATGAAGATGCTTGAGGCCCAGACTCAGGAACAACAAAGAAAGGGTATGAAATCAATAATCATACAAGTTTGTTATTTTGTCTTAAATATGTTATAATATTAGTATTTCAGAAAACCAAGAACCAAAATGCTGCTTCAAAGGAGAGATGTGAGCCAAGGCTATGAGGAAGAAATTAAACAGCTAGGGAACTGGCAGAATTCAAAATCACTCACCTAGATTTGGCCATTAATATTCCCACCCTCTGCTGTAGCATCGGGGCTTCTGTCATACTCAAAGTGTCATGCTGTCTTGTCACAGAACTAAACATTGGACCTAGAACTAGAAAGGTAAATAAAAATGTCAAACTTTTTTTCTTGTTTTTAAGATGCCATTTAATAAATTAACAAAAATACAATGCTTCTGTTTATAATTATTTTGTGAGTATTATGTCAAGCAAGGTCTTCATGATGTTTTAGGGAAGACTGATCTCTGAGTTGCCCTGGCATTTCAATGCCTTGGAAGAAAATAATCTGGCATTCCTTTCTGCAGTGTAGCCTGTCACACTGGGGACTCATTTCATTGCATACCCAATTCAGTGTGGAAATGACAGATGTGAAGCTCCTGTTATCCTCAGTGTATACCAAACCAAACCAAAGCATAGCAGACAAACAGAAGAACACGTACAACTCACTCTGTTTAACTCCCACTTGCTTATCCTACTGAACACACACAAATGCTGACTTGTATGACTAACACATCACCTTTTCTTTGCTTCCCTCCATGATTCTTGCTCCATGACATGAACCATAAATTGCTTGCTTTTACTTCCCCACCCCCTGGATTATTCTCACACGAGCTATCCACTCACATTTAACACTGAAAGATAACTGCTGTTTCCATCATGTTAACAGCTGGCAGTCTCTGTTCTCTGTAAAACTGCCAAATAAACACTTGAAGTTTCCTTTGATGCTGCTTATTAAACTCAATAGAAAGGCTAATTTCTCAGAATAATACTTTATTATTATGTCTTTGCAAACTTCTTTGAGACCACTGCAGCTTTGCTTATAATTTTTTTGCTGCAATTCTTTGTATTCATCACCTGTTCCCCATCTTGCCTCTGGATTAACATAATTTTTGCATAATATCACATGTAATGCAGTCCTAATTTCATCCCAGGTCCTAGGCATGATTATTCCAGTTGCAGAACCCTCTTACTTGTGAAGGGATTGTGCAAGAGATAACCAGAAATTCAACACTGGCAAATGCAAAAATAACACCCCTAGCGAAGGAGCTCTATCTGTTAGGAAAGATCAGTCACAGTCATGCAGTCCAACAGAAAGTCTAGCTAGACAACTATCGTAAAGCAAATGAAACAAAACTGTTTGGAAAGACTTAAAAGTGCCAAAGCAAAAATACAATTCTATTGTATGAATCCATAGTGTACCCACAGATGTAGTAATGTATGCCATCAGACGGAGTAAAAGCAGAAATATGCTACTTAGATGGCTCAGTCTGAAAAAAAGGGAGCACACAGAGCAGAAAGTATGAGTACAGAATTACAGGTGACAAAGAGAAGATAAACAAAGCACAACTATTTTCCAAATGCAACCATTGGGAAACAACAGTTGACATTAATTCCCCCCCTATTAAGGGAGGGTTCAAACACAGAAAAATTTTTTGCACATGGTCTGCAGCTAAACTTCGTGATCTACAACGTCTCGAGGGAATTAATTCCAAAATTCTAAAGATTCAGAAAGTAATTGGACAAATGCAAGCTCCATGAATAACTTTTAAACTCAAGGATGTCATATCTGGCTCAAAAAGTCTCTAGGGTGCAGATACTTGGAAGAGTCTTAAGAAATTATCATTAAAATGTTTCTTCTTACTATTCCCTTGCGTATGTATTTACTATTGGTTGTCTGAATTTACTATTTACTATCAGAAACAGGATACTGGACGAACTGATACTTCAAATGTGAACTGATAAAGCCATTCTAATTAATAGACATGGATGACATCAACTCAGCATAAATTTGTGAGCGCTCTGCCGTAAGACATTAAAAAACGGAAATAGTTAACAACTTATACTGAACTTGAAACTAAACCCTAGATTTCACAAAGGTACCGAAAGGTAAACTTATTGAACTGGTTGGCAGAGATGTATTTTTGCATACAGTTGTGTACCTATCCCTCTGCAAGCTCAAGCTTTGGCTATGGAATGGCCCTACCCAATCTAGCTGGTATTATTAAACTGTGATTTTTGTCAGGTTAGATTTCTGCTGGCTTAGCGTATCAAAACAGCTAGCAGACAGTCTAGCAAGCACCAGGGCCAGTTCGGGACAGAATCACAACCTTAGATTCATCTAAGTTTTCAGAAAACTCACCCAGCTTTCAGAAAAATTAGCCACTTCACTAACTACGGGGATTGAAGTTTACCAGATTCCCTGCTAAAATTTTCAGAACAGGAGAATGAAGAGAGGGAGCAGAAAACCTGACCCACCCACTCCGGTGAAATCTTAGGAGGTAGTCATTAGAGAAATAGTTTTTTTAAAATGTTCATAGGCAAGCAGGTATGTTTGCACTGGTCTTTACCTTGTTTTTTTCTAGCACAGTTCTAAACTTCTTACATGGTTTGGTTACCTAAAGCACACTAGTCTATTTCAGTTACCTAAGAATGATTCTTAAACAATCTAAACAGAGTTTTATAGTGGATTAAAGAAAGCACACAAACTTGCAGCACCTAGCTTCTTTTAAATGTAAAGCAATAACAAAATTCTCCAAGCAGTTGCTTCCAATTACAAGTCGGCTATTTACTCAGTTTGGGACTTTCTTAAATTTTCCCAGATTGCAAAATATTTACCCAAACTTAAACATACAAGAAGAAGTAGACATTTGCACAGTCACAACCCTAAGTTATGTCTACAATGTCAAATTTAGTAGCTGTAATTTCCCATTCACAAAGCATCAGTGGTGGTTGGGTACAGCCATGCAAGGAGGGGGAAAGGGATGGAGAATATTTTCTGCTTCTCCCTAAGACATTTATTACTGGATTGCAAGGTAAGAATCCCACGCAAGACAAACCAGGAGCAGCACAGGAGTGAAAGGAACTGCAGTAACTTCACTAAGATTTATTACTTGTCTTTGTGAAGTAAAAGGTGGCTCTTTCCCTCACAGACCAAGCAGGGCCAACAAGTTATGCTAACCTCTCAGAAGTCGAGGAACACAAGTCATCAGCATAAACAAGAGTAGATACTTTAAAAAGAACACCACAATCAAAAGCTTGTAGATTTTCTAACTTTTGCAATTCTGCAGTCTCCCCAGGCTGGGAAAGATCCCAACAAGCTGTGCATTCCCCTTGCGCAAGAAAGGCCACACGGACATGCTGCTATCATACTCCTCATTTGCTCGCAGTCACCCCATTCAAGTCAGCTCATGGTCGCAAAGCCATCTAAAAGCCGGTTTTAACTCAGTTTTGCATGTTCTGGTTACAGAATCAAACATTAACTTTGGGAGATATTTTCTGTACACATAAATTCCTCTTACAGACCTCCTAAAAATCAGGGAGGGGAAAACCTGAACCATAGCACACCTCAGAAAAGGCAGGGAGAAGCAAGGGTGCCTTGTCTGTTAACCCATCTTTGCACAGTCTTTTCAAATGACAAAGTGGCTTTCCAAACCACTAGCTTGCCACAGTGCTAGGTCCTCAGTTATGTCTTTCCAGTTAGTATGCAAGAAACAGAGTCCAAATGTTGGTTGTCTAAACTACATCTAAACTGGACACTAGGAGTAAATATCACAGTGTGCCAGACAATTGAACACACTGAAGGAGGCAAAACTAACTTGGATAACTTCCTTCCAAAGTTCAAAGTTCCTGGCCCTAAGAATTTGAATGTCCACATTTCTAGAGGGATTGAGAGAAATATCCCAAATTTAGTATTACAATGACCATCAGTACACCTGCCCAGTACATCCCGCAATCTCACAAACAACTTGGAAATACTTGAAGAAAACACAGCCAAATCCCTACAGATATAACTCATTTTCTCATCTCAGTTTTTGAGCACTTGTTGACGTCACCGTTTTTTTCTAAAGCAAGTGATAATTTCACCCAGAAAGTGTTACCTCTGAGATTAAATTGAAAGTGAGACTATAAATCTGAACATTTCAGGTTATACATAGAAAATTCCTAAGTAACTCATTATACCCTCTGCTCATTAACCAGAGTAGTCACTACAGCAAAGCAGCTTTCAGCTTTCCACACAAAACAAACTTTGTTTGAAAATGTAAGACAGCAAACAGACAATAAGAGAAACCAACTTACCATGTAAAAAAAATGTTATTTAGTAAGACAGCGACTGTTTTATTGGCATGCTATTCATTTCAGAATATAGGTGAAGGATGCTGGAAGGTAAGGCAGTCGGTCCTCTGAATGTTGCTGGTAGCTGAAAACTGCCCATTTCACAACTGGCTAATGACACAGATTAAATGCATAACCTCTGTACCTAATGTGATATATCCTGGGTCTTTAGAGTCATGATGTAATCCATACCGGCAAATTCTACATGATTTAAGAATCCTGGTATCCTACTCTGACTTAAAATAACCCATACTTTGACCTGTTTATTTTGGCTAGCATATCTTCTCTGCCATGAAGCCAAGTTTTTCAACTGGAACACAAAACGTCTCTGGTACACGGGACTCCCACACACCAGACCTCACATGTACATGTGACATGAAGCACCAAAATAAAGCTAGTAATTATTGAGGGTGGCCTTAAAACCCAAGAGTCTTATTTCTCCAATAGTCAAAAAAAGGACTTCTTTGCTTTATAATTACCAAAAGAAAAAAAAATAAAATCTATACATCAGCAAAGACTGACCTGAATGTTTGGAGACACAACAGACAAAAGAGGTGCCAAAGCTGGAATGTTCTCCCATGGAAACACAGGGGTTTCATGGCATATGAGTATTCAGAAGAACAGGGAGAAATCCATGAGAAATACAGCAAAAGAAGCCCAAAATGTTCTCCTTGCCTGCCCACGCCTGCCACCATCATTCAAATCTACCCAGCTTCTTTCAGGTGTTTTGGAAGGCTCTTGCCCTGCACAGTCTGACAAACAACAACGTTACAACAATTCACACCCAAGAAGCAAACGCATTTTGGGAAGAAGATGCTTTAATAGTAAAGGAAACTGAACTAAGGTCAGACACAGTCCTTGCCCTTCATCCACTTGGCAGTGATTACTAAGAAAATTAATAATGAAGGTACCTTAGTACCTTAGAAGGATGAAAAAAGCAGTACTAACAAACCTTAACAGAGTTAAAAACTACAGCAAAGGAGATCCAAGAAGAAACTAAACATGCTGAGAAATAGTTTGGTGCCGCTGGCTGCAATTAGGGAAAACAAAGTACGAAGGGTTGAGGTGAAGTTGCAGAATCTGGTTTATAACTTTGCTTATGCTAACAGGTGGAGTTCTCCCTCAATATTTTTATTAAATGAGCATGTTGTCAGACTTATGATTAAAACACAGTAATAAACGTACACCCCTTTTCTCTCTTTAGCCCTTTCCAAAGGAAAAAAACAAAAACAGAACAACAAAATTGACAGAACCCAAGCTAAACTGTAAAAGCTTTCTGGCTCCAGTGAAAACAAAATTATTGCAACCACACACCAGCTTGAACAGACCAGCTTGCCATTTCAGTGCAGTGCCCTCAGAGCCCTCTTTGAACACGTCTTGAGGAGGCTGATGCAGGATCACACCAGAACTCGCCCTCTCAGCAGCATTCCTTTGCCCGCACCTTCTGCTGCTGCCAACTGCCTGCTCCTCAAACTCACAGATTTTCTTTTCTTCTTGCTCCCGCTTTTTAACACTCAGGTCACCTCACAACTTGACCTGTTTTGCTGTATACATTTCCATATATTTGGATTCAAAATGAAAAGCAGTTGTTTATTTTATATTTATTAGTGCTGTATAAAAATAGCCAATATAATTTAATAAAACTAAAATGAAATAAAATGAAACAAAAGAAAAGCAAACTTGGAGTCTTGTTTGTTTAAACTCAGAACTAGACACTGATCTTGAAGAGTCATTATGCAAAAATTTGAAATGGTATGCTACTATTAAATTAATTCTCTACAGCTCTCCTTAAAATTGTTCATTTCAGCAAAATGCTCAAATTTAGGTGAGATAGTTAAACATTTGCAGGAACACAGTTCAACAGTAAATCCTTAAAAAAACATGCTCATTCTGACAGAAAAGCT
The DNA here is from genome assembly GCF_009819885.2 of Catharus ustulatus. Taxonomy (NCBI): domain Eukaryota; kingdom Metazoa; phylum Chordata; class Aves; order Passeriformes; family Turdidae; genus Catharus; species Catharus ustulatus. The sequence goes on from NC_046224.1 coordinate 49,954,113, forward strand.
CTTATATTCACCACAATTACCACAGAAGTGAAGATTAAAGACCAGGTCAAGTAGCTGAGCTAAGATGAGCAGAGAGAGAACTGCAGCAGGCAGCAATGTTGTGCCAGCACTAAATACGTCACGGCGTTCAAGACCGATTTATTTAACTCCAATCCTACGCCTCTCCACTTTGCTCTAGCATGACATTCTACAAACTGCATTCCCTTATCCTGAGGTGTGCTACCTCCATACTTCGGCCTATCCCAATGCAATATAAAGGGTAATCACACATTTCATTCAGGTACTAGCTTGGTACAACTGATGTATTCAACACACGGACACATGCAGCCTTAAACGGAGTTTCAAATTTTCACCTCCATGTATTTTGAAAACTCTAGGTCTTTAATGAACATGAATCTTGAACAGGAGCACAAAAGTTGTTTGCTTCACCATCCCCAGTAATCCCTCAGAGGATGTGGGACATTGTTGCTTGCTCTACTCTTTAATCACTCTCCAAGAAATGATCCTCTTACTCTAAACTTCCAGAGAAACAAGACTTATGTTTTACTTGGTATCATTTTTAAAACAACTTACACACATGCAAATATTTTTCAATTTCTTAGTAAAACAATTTCTCCAGATCCACACCACCATATTGTTTTCTGTGAATGTCTGCCAGATTAACTGCATCCTTTTAAAAGAAATAGGAGAACATCAAACTCCAAACATGACATTAGGTTAAACAAGCAAACATTATAAATTATTTTATTCTTGGAAAATCTGAATGTCTTTTAAAACATCCTCTAAGGACTAGCATATACTGAAAGCATCGTTTTTACACAACAATAAACGAGCAGAAATGGGACTGAACTTTTAAGACCTATGCTATGGAAATGCTTTTTGGATACAGGATCAAGGAATAAGGCAAGGAGATAATAAAACATAGTGAAAGGCTACAATAATTAAGTAATGGGGCTCAAGAAGAAGAGAGAAACTAGCATAATTCTTGAAAAGGAAGCCTGACTTGAAATTGTTTAAATAGTGAGTCAGTTCTCCAATATTTAACCACAAATGCCTCCTACAACTTGAGGCCTGCAGCTCCTGCCAAGTTTTCAAAGCCAGTAAAGTGCCAAATCTTATAATTAAGCAAATGGCATTGAGTTTATTTTTTGTAATATTTTAATCTTTGAAATACTGTTTGTTCAAACATTTTAGGAAGGGTTAAGTTCTGCTTTTATGTTTTTGACATGTTTTACACACAATTCGCTAATACATTAATAGAAACAAATCTGGAAAGCCTACGAGTTCTTTCTTACTGAAATGTTAAGCAGAATCAGTAAGAAATTATCAAAACTGAGACCATGCCACTGTGTTTTATTAAAATAAAAAAATAAACACAGTATGTATATAATTTCAGTATGTATTTTCAATATGTGCCCTTCTTCATCTATCCATTGGTTCCACTATCAGCAAGTTCTTAGCACTTGGATACAAGGAATCTGGCCTTACCTGAACATCAAGCTTTTATATACAGTTTTTATTTCTTAGAAAACTGACATTCGAATCCTCCCAAGATCTCATTAGAGTTATTTAAAAAATAGCTTGCCTTCTTTATTTACCAGTTTTCCATTTTCCACACAGAACTCTTCCCATCACTTTTGAAAGGCTCACAATTTTCTCAGTTCTGTTTACATATCTCCTCATGTGCTTCTTGTACATTTTTTTCTTCCCACTTTAAAGAGACACTATAATAATCATTTAAACTTAGCTACCCTATGGCCCCAAATTGTTACACAAAAAGAGAAATATTAACAGCAGCTAGTTACACCTCTAATCAAAACTATGCAGATTGTTCACTGAAATAAAACCCACAGTCTTAGGGTATCCTTTGTCACCAGTGAACTGCATTTGCCAAAAAACAGGTTTAAATTAAATTTATTTTCTTTGTATTTACAGTGAAGAAGAGCATAAAAACATTTAGTTAATGTAGCTTATTTTCTAAATCATGGTAACTTGATTGCGTAGATGTCTGTCAGTGCTTTGGGTTACAGCAACTCATTAAAATTCTGATGGTCAGGATGTGCACAGCAGATTTAAGTAAAATCCGATTATAATCACACTTATGCATCCAAGCAATTATTTTCTTCTTTCATTGTTGAATCTCTTACAGTCAATTTTTTTGTAAATAAACAATTACAACTTTACATACAGTAATTTCATGACCATAAGGCGCATCAGACTATAAGGCGCACCCCCCAGTTGTCAGCAAATTTCGCAACTTTGCAGATCATATAATGCGCACCGGACTATAAGGCGCACTTCTTTTTTGCAGCGAGGAGCTGCGCAGCGTGCAACAAAGTAACGAATTACTGGCAGGTGCTCAATTTGCAAACATTTTTCAAAGATCAGTGTAGCCTTTAAATGCAGCCCCAGGCGCCCTCCCCGTGCAGCGGGCCCCAGCACTCCCGCCCATCCCCGGCATCGTCTGGCACGGCTCACGGCTCCCACCGCGCAGCTTTGCCACGGCTGCAGGGGCTGCGTCGGCACCGGCGCCGCTTTGCCACGGCTGCCCGGGCCGCGCTGCCGCTGCTCCAATGCCACCGCCAAGCGGGTTGTGCTCAGGGCTGTTGCGGGCTCGCACTTCTCATTCCCCCCGCGCCTGGGCCAGGGCTGCCCGGCTTCTCGTTCCCCCCGCCCCCGCACCCGGAGTGGCGCTGCCCAGATTCCTGTTCCGCCCGGGCCAGGGTTGGCGCTGGCTCCCTCCCTCCCCGCGCAGCTCCTGCCAGTTGCAGCCACCCGCTCCCGCCCCCCCTCACAACTCAGCGCTCCCGCGGCACTGCCCCCCCATTGCAGCTCACACTTCCGGTCTGGCAAATTTTGCAACTTCGTCCATCATATAAGGCGCACTGGACTATAAGGCGCACTTCCGGGTTCGAGGGAAAAATTTAGTCAAAAGGGTGCGCCTTATAGTCGTGAAATTGCTGTACTTCTTTGTTAGTGATTTAACACCCTCCCCATTAGTCTAGTTGATCCAGGCCCTAACAACTACTTTCCTGTCTGAGATGGAAGCCACTAAAAACTAGTTTGATCTACTTGTACAATGGAGAGCAAAGTTTCATTAAGCAAAACAACCTTTAGTCATAGTCCTCTATAATTAACACACCTAAAAGGTTACTTCCTTATATTATACTTCCATGTACAGACCCATTTAGGGTCTTATAAAATGTGTCCTTCTTGATCACTGCTGAAACACTACAGAAACATCTGTGGTAGCCTAGTTCTCTCAATACAGAGTCCTACAAAGCTTTATTCTGTTGTGGATGATTTAGATCACATTTGACAACTGCTGTTCACATTTTGTTCTAACAAAGAATAAACTTACCTTTTTATAGAATCCATATTGTCTGCTTTGTATAACTGTCCTTTTAGTATTTTAAAGAGTTACAAAAGTAATACTAGGAGAATATGTATCAACAGAAGTGTGGATGTCAGTGTGTGCATGTGCATGTCAATATCCACACAGCAGAACAAGGAGCAGGACAAAGATTAAAGCTTAGCCTGCCCTGGTAAGGAAGAGCATCATTCCCACAGGAGTGCTCCCAGCAGCAAGGCCTGATCAGAACAACCACCAGTGGAAGAGCCTGCAGCCTAACACAAGTTTGCATCTTACTATGTATATTGTTCCTTCTCCTGTTACCACATCCCCAAAGCAGAATAATAACGCATATTTAAGACAGAAAATTAACAGATGTCCCTCTTATGACTCATGGAAGTTGAAGATTGAGAAGAGCGTATCACAACATCTCATGATGATTAAAGCATCATGATCACACAAAAATCATTTTGACATTACCAGTCAAATGCTAGAGATGTCATTAAGATTTTACAGCTTTTTTCTTGTCCCGTGTCACTCACAAGGGATCCTGGCTAAACCACCTGGGCACAAGTGTGGCTGCATGGTAAGCAGAGTGCAAGCAAATTAAATCTGACAGAGAATACATCTCAGGTAACTTAAAGATCAAAGAAACAAATATCATCTTGCCTACCATAGGATCTTGCACTGAATTTTGTGGTGCCATTCTTCCTAAAAAGATAAAAATAAATCTCTGATTCTTATGGAAAAATAACTGTCATAGAACCACTGGTTTCATTACACAGTTAGCCTGAGTAACCCTTTGCTCTCTTTTACTTTTCAACATAATAATAAATTGTATTATAAGAATGAACATATGGCTTGCAAATCCTGCCACTATTTAGAATTCCTCAATACCATCAGTTGTGAGCCTCATTATTTGCTACTATTTACTTTTTTTTTTCCCCTGGGTCACCTTTTGGAATTTCTATTACCAACTCTATTTCCCGGAAGAGTATGGCCTGGGATTGCAGCATTTGAGATGGTGGGAAAAGGGAAAAAAATAAAATCTGATTTTCTTCCTCTTTTTGTAAAATTTAACTCTTCCCAAAACATTACTGCAGCTTAATCTTCAGACACTTTACTGGTCCATATATTTTGATTGAAAGACGGTTTGAACAGTGAAGGTACCCATTTTGAAGAAAGGATGTTTACAACAAAATGAAGTTTTTCTCACCAGAGAGAACAAATAAATATATATATATTCATTAGAAGTGTGTGTGTATATAAATATATGTATACATTTCTATTGAAACAAGTCCTTCCATAAGATTCCTTCTATTAACAAGTCTGAATAGGTATCATTTAGAAAATAATTTCTGTGGGAGGTTTTTAGGATTAAACTGTCGACTTTGCGTGCCACATGCCATTTAGAAATACTGGTACATTTGACTACACAGAAAAATCATTCACTTTCTTGCACTGAAATTCTCTATTGTCATAAGTGGCAGATATTTAAGGATAAAAATCAACCTTTTTGGATTTTCATAACATATACATGTTTTCTAATCAACAACTATAATGCTAGAATGTGTGCACTACATGCTCTCACAAAGCAATCATAACCAAGATTTGGATTCTTAAGTACCTATGAAGACTGAAAAAGCAAGAGTGACACAACTCAGTTTAAAAAAAAAAAAAAGAAAAGCCTTCTAAATGAAAGGCCTAAAGACATGCCCTGAACTTTCTCAGTGCAAGCACAGTAGCCTTAAGTTTCAGCCTCAGACAAACCTCACACACCTCTTCTCCTTGGCCATGGGGAATTCCAAGCACTGCAGAGTGTCAAATATCACCTGAAACATTGCAACCCTCAAAGCCTCCATACAGATGTTTTGTTTCTCTACAACTGCATTCAGTGATAATCTCTGCATATGAGCTCATGCTAGCTATATGTTTCTGTACTATTTTGCGACTCAATCTTTTGTGCTGCAAATTTCGGTAACTTCTAGATAATAAAGAGGTTGATGTAGTTTAAAATACCACACTAAAACTCAGACTTTTGCATCTGGAAAATGAACTGATTTGATTTATAGCTAGCACGAACAAGCTTGCCCCTTGCCCATCCATTTTGGTAGCATCTGATGGCTATATTGAATGCCCAGTTTCTCTCATAAAGAATTAATTCTATAGACTGCTGAAGATGCCAAAACTTTACTATCATTACTAACCATGACTACATCAAAGCAGCACTCACACTACTCTGAAAATGCTATCAGTTACACAACAGGGTCTTGTCTTTACTTGGGACTGAAGTCTCCAAAATTTACCCTCCACAGCTACACAGTTTGTGCTTTTTTTTCCTGATGACATCCACAGTGGAAAACATATACATTTGAAGCCAGGGGTGCCACCATGTGTAGAGTACACTACATTGATTCTTCATATTTATATGATACTCTCTTTCACAAATCCCTGCACAAACTGATCACATTCTCATTACTGTATGCCAGCTGTGCTATTTAATGCATAGTGAAGTAGTACCACTTGGCAGAGCATGTTAGCTTATAAGGTCCAAACAGTAGCTCTGCTGTTAACTTTTTATTATTAAACTTCAAAAAAGCCTTGCAAACAAGAAACCAAAACAAACGGAATTCTGATGCTCTGAAAACCCTGCAGACCTCCATGTGAGCTGTCGATTCTGAGGCACTACTGGCTAAAGCAGACAAGTTGCCTCCTTTATGAAGAGTCCCTATTCATAAGTTAGCCACCATCTCCTAAACCAGCAATCCTCAAACTGAAGCTCACAATGACAAGGCTCATTTCATCTTCCCATCCCTCCTATTCGCCCCTGCAGTTCAAGCAGCTCTTTGTAGGAGGCAGTGGAGAATTACAAGGGGATAAACTGACTTAAGTTCCTCCTCCAGCTAATACATCTCTACCTAAATGTATGTAAAATACTATTTATTGTTACTGAGAATTAAAATACAAAATAATAATAAAAGCCCATAGTTACTTGAATTCCAGCTAGAATATTTTACTCAGAAATATTTTTGAGAAATATTCCTTTCTAGAAATATTTTTTCAGTTACCCATCACTTCCAAACATCAGCAGGTCACTCATAACTCCTATTTGCTCTGGGTTAAAAATAATCATTGTTTTCCTTGCTCAGCTATTTTTTAACCTGGACCAGCTTCCTGATCAGGTTCACCACATGAACACTCAAACACAAGTCAGGGGATGGCACAGTTTACACTGACTGCACCACAAAGATAAATGCTCTTTGAAACCATGCCTACAGATACGTCTTTGTAAGGATGTTAAGGAATCAGTCACATCTCACTGTCAATGAAAAGTCATAAAACCTGAAAGAAAGGACAAAATAAAGAAAAATTCAGATTTGAATTAAAAATGGATACCAGTCCAACACAACAATTATCTAGAAGAGGATAGATAAATTTAGTTAGATAGTTCAATCAGCCAATTTGCTGCTTCAGAGTATTAGAAGTCTACCCAAAAAGGACACAAATCCAGTCATTCACAGATAGTATGAAAGTATAGCCCTTTGTGGGTAAAAACTCTGCAGTCTCTAGCAAACCAGCACCACTTGTTTAAAAACGTGAAATGTAATATGACTTGGCAAAACCCCCATTTAAATAATAAGCCCATAAAGCTTGTTGGCATTTACTAACAAAAGAGTGGAAAGAAAACAAAATCTATTCTAATTCGTTCAATTCTAAGAACTAGATTTGTATTTTAAATGTAGTATTTATACGTGACTCAACATCTTAAACTAGGTTTCAAGTACAGAGGAACACAAGTAAAAAAACAAATCCAACAGATAACTGACTTACTAAGCCCCTTACAGGTTTAGTGTCTAGGTGAAAACAAAATGCAGAAATATATATAAAGTACTGATTTCCCCTGTTATATTTCTCTACTCCAGCTTATTAGCATTTCTGCAGAGAACTATATATATTATCAGCTTTTTTTAAATAATGGAAATCGCTTCTTATCACTGTTAATATTCAAGCCCCTGTGAAGTAGTTACAGGATCTTCTCACTCCCTATAGCACATTTCAGCTGCTCAGGGAAGTCCAAGGAATGATACACAAAAAGTCTAAACCAGCTACACTGAACTACGAAGAGGACTGGCTTTTACTAGCTACCATAACAAAATACAGTAATTTAAAAGTAATTTCTGCTGAACACCCTGCCACCTGAAACCCATGTATTTTATTGTGTGAAGAAATACAGTAATTTTTGAGGTGCTCTCTTGTGTATAAGAGACATGGGATACTACCAGATTCCTGAGCTGTTTTATCTCAAACAAGCTCTAGGATTAGAAGTTAGAGTTAATAAATATTTACACACAAAAATTATTGGCTACATGGGGAAAAAAGTTTACATTTCAAGATGAGATAACTTGATAGAATGTTTGAAAATGAAAAAACCTTTTAAACTCATTAATTATAAAAACTACCAAATAATTAAACACAGAATAAATACATGGTAATTAATGTCTGCAATAAGATGACAAGAAAACTGGTGGAGCTTTGATGTCTTGAAGAGCTCCAAGATCAAGGTCAAAGAACTTTCTGGAATACATAATTAGGTAGAAAGTTAACAGCTTGCAATAAATGGGTGAGATGTAGTGTCCTATCAGAACACAAAGGAGTCAGGATAGGTTCATGCATACTAGTCTTAGCAACTAATAATAAAGAATAAACACTGGCATTAAAAAATACAACCAAACAACAACAAAAAAATCCCTTTCTCCAATATTTAGCAACTTTCAAAAGCAGTTTCAGAATAAAAACTACATTTGAACTTTGCGCTAAAATATATTTCTGGTAAGAACTAAATTCTAGCATTAACACCATGTGACATACTAGACTGACATAAATTACAGAAGTGATTACTGAGGATCTTAAAAAATGGAACCATAGAAATAAAACCAGTAAACATTTTCAATACTTTGAAAATATGTGGATGTTTGGATAGGAAAATGACCATGTTTGCTACGTAGCAAAGCAACAAAGTCTGAAGTGTAAACTTTTAGGCTTCATTAATACAACTGGTACTTTCTTTGCAATCTCTTATAATGACTTTCACCTATTCACTAAAGGAGAAAATGGCACTGGACTCCCTTAGAAGAGGTTTTCCAGCAGCAAACAGCTCAGGTAACAATTTTATATGACAACTGACTCATATGATTACTGAACATAGTGTTTGTTCCTTTTCTGTCTACCTCAGTTACTTTTTCCTCTCTTTTCTACAGCACTTCATCTCCACATACATCTCTGCTGGCAAACACTCCAGAAATAACAACTGACCCTTCTGTACCAACTTAGAGGGGTTTAGTAAATCAGTAGGGTGATCAGTAATAATCACCACACTGCCAGTTATTCTGTCCAGTGAAAACCGAGTCAGATGGAGCCAGGTGGCAGAGCCAGGTGGCAGGACCAGAGGTAACGAAGACCAGGACCTTTTGTTTCCAGGACACTGGAAAGAATCTCTGAACAGCTCACTGATGTTCTTACCTATGTTGTCGTGAGGTTTTCTTTCTGTTACAGTCCTCATCTCAATTCCTTGCACCCTCTCCTCTCACAACACCTCATCTCAGTTATCTGCCTCTTTCTCCATTTTCTTTGTTCAGCTCATCCCTAGCTCGTATCTGGGAATTTGCTATCACCATTAGTGTCAATCTGCAATCACTTATATAATGTAGCTTTCTTGTATTGCATGTCTATCTTGCCCATTTAGACAGTACTCTAAAAAACAGTTGGTTTATACTGCAGCTATCACAGCAGATGTGACTGCAGCTGATCATTACACAGAATGTAAGAGACAAAAAAACTCTTTAGTCCAGCCACAGTTCCTTGGCAGGAACACCTCTACCAGTCTAAACTGGCATCCTCATTTTATGGCACAGTTTTTGTCTGTTCCCATGCAACGAAAATATTCTCCATCCAAGAACTGGCAATGAGCAGATCGATTTCAATTATGTTAAAACACTGTTACGCTTATAGTACAGTTTAAGTGCCTTGTACTTCATGCCTAATCTGTGTACAAGTTATGAAGGGGTTTCATGCGCAATTCTACGCTTACAGAGGTATTACCTGATGTTGTACTGCTTATAAGCCTTCTGACCCTAAACTGTAAAAGACACCAAACACACATTTCATGGGTACAGACTTTTAAAAGGGAAAGTGTACAGTTTGTCAGTAAACAAAGCTTCCTAAGAAACTACAGCTCAACTTTAAATAAAGTCAGCACAGTGCTGACAAACTTACTTTTTTATTTTTATGTTTAAAAACCTTCTCTGCAATAGCTCATGAGACAAGAAAAGAAAACATAATGGTGGAAGACCTTGACTCTCAAGACATGCGATGCCAATTAGTTTACTTTTCTTACAGAAACTTTGTTCTTAGAGATAATACAACTAGCAAGTCCAAAAGTCTGCATTTAGGAGACTCGATCATGTCCTAAATAGTAAATATTTTAAATATTACTTATTAATAAAGTATTTTAAATATTTTCTGTAACCATTTTTAGAGTTTTCCTCATACAAACTAAGGTAAAAGAGGCATCCCATCACAGTCTCACCTTTCCTTACAATCTGAAGGCTTAATAAAACAAAGTCTATATGGCAAAGAGAAAAGGTGAGTGAACAGAATATGCACCCATCAAACGTTTCACAAAACTTACTGCACGGCAAATGAAGTTGAGCACCAATCAGTACGGATTACACTGTAAATAACTAGTGAGAACTTTAATGAATAAATGGTCTTTAGGATGACTTATTTAATCCAAATTCAAAATAGTGAAGTGGTCTTGCTTATTTAGTCTATCCAGACAAAAACAAGAGTACGAATAGCAAAGCCAGATGTTGTTAATAATATCTAATTAACACCACAAGGTTCCTGCTGGTTCACTGCAACCCCAGAAACCTGGAGTTTCTGGTGTTTTCATGAAACCAGGATAGATAGGATGTTTCTGGGAAGAACAGAGAAAATAAGTGAACAGCTGTGTCTAATAATACCCCTCACATTCAGAAAAGCTACAGGTCAACATTAAAAATTTAAGTTTCTTGTAGTAATCTTTCAATCATTCCAAATTTAAAAGTGAGGAGAAATCCCAAATAATTGTGCATTTCAATATATTCTTCACATTCTGCATTTCAATATATTCTGCACGTTCAAGGACAACACTAATCTAGGCAGAATGTACCCAAAAGGTCAATTATTTTGCAGGTAGCAGTAAGTATTTAACCTGAAAAGGAAATACAAAGATTAAAAGAAAACATGTGCCTCTTCTACTCTTACAAGCTCATGTTAGTAAGGGCCAGGTTCTTTGTCAAAGATTTGAACATTACAGCCAGACAGCTTTCAAACAGCTGAAGCTGTGAAAGTTCTTTTGACCTTATACTCAAGATTAAAACTAAACTTTTAAACTTTTAGAAGTTTTGAGTTTCTTTTAAATATTCTCTTTCATAATTTAAAAAAAAACAAAACCAAAACAAAACAAAAACCCACACATGACATAAAATGTGTCCCAGAAGCCATATTTAAGTACCTGTGATACAGGAATGAATGCGAGGTAGGAAGAAGGATGTAAAAAAATTCCATAAACAGAAGAAACTCAGTTGTATTCCACTCAACATAATTTTCATTAAAGAAGTACTTTAACCACAGTGTTTGATTTTAGTTACATATAGGGAGTAATTTAAGATGACTGTACAACTTTAAAAGAAAAAAAAAAGGCCAAAAGCATGAATATTGGTAATCAAACAGTTGTGGAATGATCACTAAAGATTAAGTTGGGCTGCTCCATAAATTTTTACACTGTCAACCTCTGCTTGCTTGCCTGAAAAAAAACCAACTAATTTTTTAACACTGTTGTGAAATCACGGGGAAGTCCAAATGACTCAATACTAATATTTACACACCTATGTCCTACTCCTCTTGTTCTTCTTTATATGTTGACACCAAAGCCCAAAACGTCAAAAATAATTATTTGTAAAACTTGTAGTTTTCTCTACTGCAATTAGTCTACTAGAACTGACATAATAAGAGGTAAGAGGTAATAAAAAACCCAACTATTTTAAAACCAAGTCTATGTTTCTGAGGTAACACAAAGTCAGTTCATAACAAGGGTGCATCATTTCCTCATATGTATAGAAAACAGCTGTATATTTATCAAGCAGTGTGAAGCTTTCCTTTTGTAAATTTAAGAGTCATTGTGAGGTGGGATATTTTAAATTAACTCATTTTTTTTCTTTCTTAGAATGCTACTTTGTGTTCCCTTCAGCTGATCTGGAGGTGACAGCAGCCATATTCTAATCAGCCAAACAAGTTTCAGTCCCAGCTACTGCACTGCTCTTGCAGATCAAATGACCAGTGCCAACAAAAGGAAGGCTGGACCATGATGCTTAAGGAGAAATCAGACCCTTCTTTTTTCACAGTAGGTCACACTTCAACTATCTTAAAGTCATCATGAAAATAAAGCTTCGGTACAATCTAAAATGATATTACAGGAATTTGCTAAAATAAATTTACCTGTGTATCACTTCTACAGAACCCTACAGAAAATCTAACGGAAAAGAAACCGATCTGTAGCCTCTGAAATTGCTTTCTTTTAACATACATTATGCAAAGTTAAGTTCATAAAAAGGTGCAGTTAAGTGCAAAGTATAATCTGCTAAAAGTTGGTAAGAGTTTTATACCTACAAAGTACAGTATTTCAGTTGCAACATCAAAAATTGTATTGATAAGACTTATTAAATCGAGACTTACGCAGCTTCTTGGTATTTTATAACTTCTAGCAGTGCTACTTCTAACTTCCATTTACACTACAGTGTAAGTGTCAAAAATTCTGCACAAATACAGCTTCAAAAACTCCTAAACATTTAAGAACAGGATTAGTGACAATTTAACCAGTACAGATTTTCTGACAGAAGTGCACTTAATTTTGTATTTTGTTTAAAATAAGAACACAAAATCTCATTTAAGTGTACAAGTTAAGATTAAGCTCCTGAGAGTTAAGCTGTTTCAGCTGACTGATGGAAGTCATTCCCATCATTTCTCAAAAAGTCAACTACAGATATCAAGTTTTAAGTTATACTTCACATAAACACTCAGCATGAAACCTTTGGAAGTTTGTCATTTGCTAAACCTGATCACTAACGTATTCACCAAGCACAGCTCCAAATTGAAAGGTTTTTGTCCTCCTATCTGTGAAAGATAAATAGGAGAAAAAATAATTCAGAGCAAGAACACAAACCTTACGCCTTCACATTTTACATCTGATTTCTAATGACAGAGCAAGATAAATGATTTGCTTTCTCCTTACACTTACTACTGTCCTAGTTTACTGAATACCAGTTTAAAAACTTACTACACTACTCAGCTTTTAACTTGCAAGTTAAAAGGATATCTTTGAAATGATAGCTACGTATTGTCTGAAAATATTTTGGCACTGGCACAGAATCTGCAAAGAATAGCCCAAGCTTTAACTTAATTATCCTTTTACAAGAACTGTGGTTTGAGAAAATACAACAACTTCGTAAACATAATAATCACTAAGAGTAATTGCCTTTAGCAGTAATGTCCCAAAGCAAGTTTGGATATCCAAGATAAACCATGATTCCCATTCTTTCCCTCTGTACTTTTCAGTTAATATAAAAATTCAAAAGCAAATGAAAATGGTGTGTCTAACACTGTACAAGCAAACAAAACACAAGTTTCTGTCAGAGCAACATATTATCATCAATAATGAAACCAGTCAACAAGAGTATGTTACAGAAAACTGCAACCCAACAATAAAATCTGCAAAAGTTACAATATTTTTTAGAACAGAAAAAGAAAGGAACTGATGGAACTTTAGATGCAGTTACAGAACCAGTGTGAAAAAATCATTATGCTACTTACAGTGTACTTTAATCCCAGATACACTACCCACTTACTGCAACCCCTTTGTATATACTGGAAGACACCCAAAAACACAGAAGCCACTTATCCCTGCCTAAAAATGTTGCAGGTATTTTGAAAGCAATTTAGAACTAAGAAACATGATAACTAGCTAATACTAAGACAGTAAAATACTATAATTCAAATTCAAAGATCAGGATAAATTAAAGTAAGCACACAAAATTCCCAAAAATCAGGCTTCTTCCTAACTGATTTCATGTCTCCTTTCTTTATCAGTGCCCATACAATTCCATGCTGATTCACTACCTTACCCAGCTCCTACAACTTTTGTTTTAACCCACCAACCTTTAGGCTGCTCACCTATTCGAAATACTGCAAGTTTTCACAAGACCAGTTCTACATTTGAATTGGATGTGTTCTCTCTAATAGCTGATCACTAAAAGCAGCTAATTATTACTGTGTTTGTAAACGTATGTGCTTTGATACTACTGTACAACTCCAAGTAAATTACTTGACTGATCATTTTCAATATTATTAAACTAACATCCCTACACTTCTTCATAAATTCCAACCCATTTATGTCGACTATCTGAATATGCAGCTCAATTTCTATACATTATCCCCTAAACTACAGCAGGAGAAAACTGGTTTAGTTGGAAGTCAATACGGTTTAACAAGGATGACTTTTAATTTACTTTATTTCAGTCATTTTATATACATCTGTAACGTCTTGAGTGGGAAGCAAAATGTAGTGCAGAAGAGAAAAGGAGCAGTTATAAAACTTTTAAATAATACATGATAGAACCACAGGAAGATTATATTCATACCTTGTTTCTGCTATGCCTGCTAGTAAAAGCCTATAGTATGATGCAAGACGGGCTGCTGTCAAATTCTGAAACCTGCTTAGTGCTGCAGGCTGATATAAATTCTCCTGCGGCAGCAGTGACTTTTGCAGGCAGCCCTATTTCACCTTCAGACAGAACCATGAGCATATTAACTTTGCCCTTTCTAACAGCCCACACAGCAGCAGCATTTATCAATTAACTCTAGTGGTGTAATTTGTCTATTATTCAACCTAAACTGCATTAATTCTTGACTGCTGAGGCAATACATTTCGTCTGTTAAATTCACTGAACTACAACCAAACTGGATAGAACAAATTTGTATTGTTATGTTAATTTTCGCCACTTTTGTAACTCACTATGTATTGAAGCAAGAGCATATCTAGGCTTCCTTGATGCTTATGAGATAGCCTAAGAACAAGAAGTAATCATAGGATTCTAAGAACTCAGTCTGCTACTTGTGTGGTACTGTACATGACTCAATTGAGAGTTTCCCTAGGGAATCTTCTAAAGTGGACACTTTTCAGAAGTCTCATTACATTTTTAAGTGTTTAAAATCTCTGCCAAGTCACTGCTATAGACTTATGCCATCAATTGTGAAATATGACCTTAGTTGAAGCACATCTAGCAGCTTTGTTAGTTAACAAAAGCACTAAAATAGATTTATAAATAATGCTTAAAATCCATATGAAAAGCTGAAATGCACCACAAAACCCACTAGCACAATTCATTACATTAGGCACAGGTCTAATGTGTGCCTGTAAATGCACACACTTCATAGAGAAGCATTTATAGTTTTCTTGGAAATAAAATGAAGTTCTGGGAAGTAGCAACCACCTTCACCAAGAAGCTAGCCGATAAATTCACTGCAGTCACTAGGTGCCAGCCCCCCACCAAAATTCCCACCTTATTCAGGAGACAAAACACTGAGCCACTCACGAATCAGCTGCTAAACTGCTGCAGTTTACACCTCAATGGCCTCTTAAAGTAAACAAACAAAAATTACCATAAGGCCATACTGTAAACTCATTTACAAATAGTTTAATCAACGAATGTGCAACAGGACTGCAAAACTAACCATAGAAAAAAGTGCATTACCTGCCTCGAGATATGCCACCATCATTTCTGACTTAAATAACCCAAACCTACTGATATCCAGTTTAACTCTTAACACTTCACCCAAGTGTACAACTTCTGGGCAGAACTGTGTTATTCAAATAAATTCAACATATAGTTAGAGAAAGGGGGAATGATCTATTCTCTGTGCATCTGCACCAGCACAAAGCTTCCAAGCCTTGGAAATAAAGTGTTTCTATTAAAATACTTAAAAAAAAAAAAAAAAAAAAGGCCCTGGTCCCAAATTATACAGTATTTAGCAAAGAATAAAGGGTATCCAGCTTCTGGATTTCTGAGATTTTTGCCAAATTTCCATTTAACAATGGTTTTACTTTCACCACTAACATAAGAGTAATACATTCACAAATACAGATTTGAAGCCCAAAAATGTTTAAATAAAATCTGTTATTAGGATTAGCCTATCAGTAGACAGCTTTTAACAAACAAAATTTAACATCAAATATTTTTGGTTACAATTTTGGTAACAATTTTAGTAGCATTTTATTCACAACTCTAGACTTTGAAGAGAGCACTCCCTTATTTTTTCTAGTTTCACGTTCTTTTTACCAGTGGCTACATAGTTCCAAAGTTTCCTACAACTACCCACTTCAAAACATTCACACTGAAAGGTAATCAATTATGTGACCTGGTTGAAATAGTCTGATATTGGAATTAATTCACAGAAAGTCTTTGAAATGAATGTAAATCAAGACCTCTTAGAAATCACTGTAAGATCAGACCACAATACTTAGAAGTAGTATGTGGAAAAAAAAACACTTCTACTGTTCACCACTGCTAGACTTTATTATTCCATCATCAGAAGTATTCTTCTGTGATACATCCTTGTTTGAAGTCAAGATTACAGAAAGTACATTTCCCCAGCAAATTCAAGTAATACTGTTTCATACAGAATAAACCTAAAGTGTAACTATTTTATAAGCTCACTAATACAGTATGATAGGATCCAGCGCACCCTCCTTAAGGCACTGCTCGCTTTAAAGTCAGCACTGCATTTAGTCATCAATGCAAGAGCAGTCTGACATGTCACATAACAACTGACTCTACCTCTACTTATCAGCATAAAGTATCTCCTGGTAGTCAACTTTTAATCATTTATTCAGAGCTTTCCCCAGAGTGCAGTGCTTATCATTAAGTACTTTAGTCTGTCCTGAAGGCCTCAGTTGAACACTATTCTTCTCTTCAGACATCATCCTCCAACTTCAACAACTTCAAAAAAACATCCTTCCTATGGACAGCTTATAACCAGTAATGCTAAACTGATACAGTAATGGCACAATCAAACCTTCAGAGAGTTAGTTTTAATGTGACACTTCTGACAGTATTAAACTGCTTTTCACTTTGATATGAAACGATTTTAAGACCATACCATTTACAATTATTAAGTTACATCCATTTAACAAATAGCTGACATAAGAAATACGAACTCTTCAAGAGAAGTAAATTTAAATTTAGCAGACATACATGAAGTTGTGCTCTACAGGACTAGTGAATAGGGACTTAACAAAATAACAAACTCCAAAGCAGAAAGAAATAAATATTTATTAAGCAAATGTGCTGACACTTAGGGACTAAAATCATTACAAAAGAAAACACATTTGTGAAGGTCAGATGATCAACATAACACTGTAGCCAGAGAAAATCCAAGACAAATAACTTGAACTTTAGATTCTGAAGAGTACTTTGTTGCACTTTACTAGTAGAAATATTTCAAGACTCTAAGTGGTCATAAGTATCTTAAAATAAGAGTCATAACCGACACTTAAACCCAAAGAGTCCTGCAGAAACTAGAAGCTTATCTAAGTTTCTGGTATATGTTGTACCTCTGAGACAAAACTCACATTGCTCTAGAACTATAGAGCCACAGGACAAGCTGGAAATGCTCTCCCAACCTCTGTTATCAGAAAAAGTTCTGGAACTTAGGGAGGGAGAATATAAGTACTGCACAAGAAAGGTTCACCTTGTTACTAAAAAAAAAAAAAAAAAGGAAAGAAAATATTAAAAAATAAAAAAATATATAACAGTTCGTCTGAGGTCCAGCAATTTTTAGGAATGGAGTAGCAGGACTCACCAATTGGCATGTATTACTCAGAATTTCTCTAACTATAAGGACAACAATATTGTTAATACAATAAATAAATACCACAAAGCTCAAGCTTAGAGAACAATTTATTGGACTGGATTTAATATTAGCTTGTTCATTACTTTTTAAGGTCTAAAAAGTCTTAACTAAATGCCTTTTAATAATAAAGATTAACATAATGGCATCCTTCCTAGGAAAACTGCAAACACAGAGGAAGGTCTTTCAGGAACTGAATACCATCACCTAAAACTTGTACAGCAAATGATGAAAGAGACAGCTGCCAGAGAGACAAGAAGTCAAACATCTGAACATTTGTCAGTTAAATGCTTTTTGTAGCCCTAAAGTAGCGGACAACTATTTAAGAATTTAACACTTGACCAGTCAAGCTGCACAAATACAGTATAATCTGACAGGAAACATCCAGTTTAGTTTAGTACTAACCATGGTACACCTGAGAGAATTACCACTCTAACCATCACTACCGTGGTCCTTTTACATTTATGGCAGTATAAATTGATGAGTAACACATACACTGCATTCTCAATTGCAAGCTATGAAAGTCTACTCAGCAGATTTTAAGAGAAGAAAACATAAGGCAGCTGCCATGAGACAGAAGAGACTCACAATGTTGTAAGTACACTATCCTAAAACATTTGTAGGACACACAGCAAGCTATACATTAAAATTTGTTATTTTACCTATTATAACTAGTTTACTTTTTCATTATACTAGCAAAAAAACTCAAATTACAAGTAGCCACAGCAGTTTACCTTTCTCCAAAATAAACCCAAAAAAAGAAAAAAAAACCACAACAAACTAACAAACAAACAAACAAAAAAAGGCAAAACACAAGCCACAGAAACCTTGGGACCAAACCTATATGAAAAAAATATTTAAGAATGATTTGGCTTTCCTTAGTAACAAAAAAAAATATTACTTCTCTTAACATTAGCATTAGTTCTGCAATAAGTCAAGTGTATGACATAACACTTAATATTACTTTGATTGCCAGTTTAATTTAATTCTTATATTATTTCAATAAAAGCTGCAGATTATATCTGCATCACCAAAGAAACGTACCAAGTGCAGAAAACATATTTACTAACTGAAATCACATATGATACTGAATGTCCACAAAATATGACACTGTATTCACCACAGATTTTAAAGCATGCCACTGGGGCACTTTACTCCAAAGTAAAATCACTGGACAAATAAATCAGATTTAAAAGATATACGCTAATATACATTTCCCAAGTACCTGTAAGGAAAGATCCAAAGGTAACATGTATCCTTGTCTGCTTACATAGTTTAAAACATTATTTTTCTGTATAAGCAAAGAGACAAAAGGATGCTCTAATACCCAAGAAGAATGGTCACAGGTGCAGTCATTTTCTCTTGTAATAGTATTAACATATATATAACATATATAACATATATATAGTATTAACATAATAGTATTAACATTAACATCTCAGAAGTTTTGTAAATCAAAGTATGACATGGAACATAAGTAAAAACGTGGTGGGGGGAGAGGAAGGAAAAAAGATTCAAGTGCCAAAAGTAGCAAGGAAAAAGACTATGATGCAGAAATACAAGATGAGGGTCTTTGAATTCAAAGACAATAAGCCAGCTTTAGCTTGATGAGGAAAGTAGCAGTCAGACTACTGAAAAATTGTAGCAGCTGTATTTGAACAGATTGCAGAGACGGGAATATCAGCAGAGGGAGAAGGTACTTGAAGTACTACAGATGGCAGATACAGAAACTTCATTTGCAAAGACAGAAAAAGAAAATCTGGTCTTGAAAATGTTATTTGGACAAGGAAGGAGTATATGAATAAAACATGACTGCGGACTCAAGGAGAAGAATAAAAAGAAAGGGCTATTCCCAAACAAGTGCCCTCCCTGGGTGAGGGAGGATTATTACACTGTCAGCAGCATTGCAAATGGCAGGCAAATGAGTTAAGTTTGAGAAAGAAGATAGAGAGTTTTGAAACACTCAAAATGTTTATGATGATAAAAAACACTTAAGGAAATACAGGACTGAATGAAGACACACAAAGAGCCACGAAATTCTACAAAGTTTGCAGCAACATAAATACAGGAGATGCAGAGATTTCTACAAATGTTGCACACTTTGGGATTAGTGGGACGAGGGTGCAGAAATGGGAAGACGATTGCAGCCAACAGCACTACAAAGGCAGGAGAGAGTCAAGGTTGTGACAGCCAGGCAAGTTTCCCTATACATCATATGTCCTCTCATTCCCACAAACCTAAAGCAGCTTAGTTACACATTTTACAAAAAGCTCAATACACTTTGAAAATTAAATTTAATTTTTTAATTGTATTATTGTACCACCTGGCAGATGCACAACAGCAACTACTTTCAATTACAATTTTTGTGGTGATTTAAAAGCAAGATCATACTTTATTTAAACTAAAATTTGTGTTCTAGCTACATGCTTCAATCAGTGTGGAGTTATTGAAAAATACAGACAGTTAGAAAGAAAGTAGTCTAATACCCTCTATTTGCAATGGTTCCCTGCAAAGGCTAAACTTCTTTACTTGAAGGGGAAAAAACGTCCCCTTGTGTTTCAGTAAGATTTTCTTAAAAGAAAAACAACAACTGTGCTTTAAAGGAGTGATTCAAAGAGATTAAAAAAAAAAAAAAAAGAAGAACAAGCCCTACAACAAATGCTAAGATGTCAGAAGAATCTCAGCATACTGCCCTGAAGAAGTAGCCCTCCCTGGGTTTGCTTGGTATCTTAATTTGCCTTTGGTTTCAAAACCCTAGGCTTGCCAAGAGCTATTCCTTTAAAAACCTCAGGAATTCCATTACTAGTTTTAAGCTAAATTAAAGGAAAATAGAAGCATTCAATGCATGGCAAAAGTATGCACAAAGTGTTTGTTGATACTCATAAATAGACTGAAAAATTTAGCCAAGTCTGAAGGATAACTGCTGCATAGTCAACTCAGTTTTGCTCTGCCATGCTGCTAAGGAAAAAGCTACTGCTGTCAGTTCAGACAAGCTCAGCATAAGATTGATACGTTGCTACCAAGATCGAACACAGCACTAGATCATTCATTTCTCACTTCAAGTTTAAATATAAACTAAAGTTTGCATTTCTGCAGCAGAAAAAGAGGAAATAGTGAGAATTCCCTTTTCAAAGCAACTGCTTCAACATCTCCATTAGGGAAAAATGTCTCACTGGCCAAAAGCACAACAAATCCAGTCAACTCTCCACTTTGTCAAACATCTTGCAAGTAATGAAACAAAGACATTTCTTCTCAGAAATTCATCTAGTACTGTGCTGACGAATATCTTTCCAATGTCCACAAAGTTGGATCTCTCTCAAATCATATTTTATGATTCTCAGCAAGCAGTATAACTACAATCACATTTGCCCAATAAATAACAGGAAGGATGAAATGCCTCCACCTGCATATTGTGCCAGCTGTCATACTATCACACAGAAAGGTAATAATCCTGTGCAAAGCATTTAAGAAAATCTTCGTGAAAGACAAATGCTTCATCTGTGTCAAGGTGGGCAATCCCAGCAGATAAGAATTACTATGCATTGAACTTCTTTGACAGCAGTGACAGAACAGTGAAAATATCAACACACTATTTTAAACTGATCTCTCCCATGAGAGATCGAAGATCTGTATCTTGCATTAGAAACACAGGAATCCAAGTATAGGGGAAGGAGAGTTTATTCTACCCCTAGAAAGGCAGCAAATTAAAGCAACTTTTCACCATTGGGTCAGCAGCACCCAGTACAGATCAGGGGTTTACAGAAACCATCACCACTGTGTGAATGACAGCAGCAGCATCTCAACCCTGCCAAGGACCAAAATCACTATGAAGAAAAGCCAAGGAACAACATGAGGCTCCAGTCTATCCTGACTTGGGCATACATACAGGAAAACTATCACCATCTCAGCTATGCCAATTGCCTGAGAGTATTTTACTTTTGCTACAAGCAGAGACAATTAATATGGCATTTGTGAATCAGATTTTTCTCAGCAGAAAAGTAAGAAATACTTGTACAAGAAAGACCTGAACAGCAAGATACATTTGAGCATCTCTTCCATAGGATACATGTTTATCATAAATAAAGGAAAGAAAGAAGATAAGTTTAAAAGTTACATTTGCAGTATTTTTTAAAATCCTGGTCCAAAAATGTACCAACACAGAGGTTTCTGTCTACAGCCTAAACAGAACCTAAACATCTATTTAAAAAAAAAAAAAGAAAATAAATAAAAACAAACAACAACAAAATAAAAACAAAAACAAAAAACCCACCCACGAAAAGAAACAGCAGGTCTAGTAACCGGCTGATTCTAGAACCTGAAGTAAATAAAGGTCATCCAGCATGGTCAGGTATGATTGCAATGACATGCAACACAATGACTTTACACTTGCAGTATCTGAGAGGAACACACTGCCTAACACAGATACTAGTATTACCTTGTTGACTGAGATTCAAGCAAAAAGTTCAGGGATTACCCTGGACTGCCTGTGAAGTCAGTGACAGATTACATATCACTCCTGTGACAAGGAGCTTCTCATCTCACTACCCCACATATGGATGTAAAAGCATTTTAGAAAAAGAACAAAATAAAACATGAAATTAAAGTCCTCTAAGACATGAGAAGGAAACAGTCAGCAATCACAATGCCATTTCCACTAATTAGAAAAGAATGCATATAGTCAGTCCCAAGCATGCAATAATCATGAATTTTTATTGTATAAACATCAGAAATAAGTTATTAGTTCTTTTTATTTAAGCCAAGAGGTAATTATTTCTGCTGTCATTTAAGGCTTGAGGGGAAAACTGAAATTGTGGAGAATCCCATGGTTGCAGGAATAGGGAACTCAATAGTGAACTAAATTCACCATCATGATTGTTGCCACCCTGCCAGATGTAGTGAAGATGAAGCTTTGAAAAGTGCACTATAGCTGGAGAATACATGACATACATACTCAGACATTGGTATGCACACATATGAGAAAGCACCACATATCTGTTTATCACCAGCTCAAGTTTAAAAAGATTCATCACATCTAGCACTGATTACATAGAAGAGCCAACAACAAAGATGAGGGGAAAACAGAAAGTCTATTACAACTGCTGTTCTACAACTCATACACAACCAAAATACCATCTGTATGCTCTACATGAAACTACATATCTCTGGACAGTAGTTTTCAGCCAACAGTTCCTCAAATAGTTTTGATTAAAAAAAAACAGTAGCAGACAAAAATAAAACCCATCACATTTTTACAGAAAATGTTACTTAAGAGCTGCAGATAGGTCATCTCTTCCAGAAGTAGCTACTGCCCAGTTACTCATCACCACTGAGCAAAGAGAGACTACCACCCATACAGACTTGCAACAGAGTGAATCATGTAAGAGCACACTAATCCACTTTGGGAAAAATTAATCAAGGTAACTGACCAGTGAAGGTAGGTTGAGCTAATACTGTCCATTTAGTGGTTGATTATGCCTGAAGCATGTAACACTGCATATGGTTTCTCTTGTGGAAAGGAATATTACACATGGTAATCTATAGCAGAGAAGGAGAGACAAATGGATGGGGGACATTGTATCTACAATTCTCCCAGATATTAGAGGAGAGAAAAGAAAGATAAAAATTAATGCCTGTCCATATCCTGAAACATTAACTACAACCTCTATGACAGGCTGAATAAGGTAGATTTTGTAAACCACTAACCATTATAGTTACTTAGGAAGAGAAGTCACAGATTGCCTCCCCAGAAACTGTGTGAAGTTAGAATGTGTATCTTACATCAGCCTCATAATTTTAATAGATTTGTTCTGTCTCTTTATCTTCCTGTTACTGCAAAATACACTGCCATTTTCTTAGTGGACACTCTGATCACTAATTTTCCTTATTTAAGTCTTTTAAATTTGAAAATGCAATATATACATGCCAAACAAATTCATTTGTGCAGTAATTTGATGAGTACCAGTTGTATGAAACAACAGGTATCAAAAAAATTTTTTTTAATTAGTTGCCATACAAAGGCCAGATTCTTGCCCCAAAATCCCTTCAAAGCACAGAATGAAATCAGACACAACACACTACCCTAGTTTAAGGGGTCTTATATGTAAATATTCCCATGAACCATAACCAAACCTTTAATGCTGTACCATCTTAACTTCACAGAATTGGTCCAATATCAAATATACTTTAAACTGGCATAATGTGTCACTGTCACCAAAAGAAACAGACACACCCTACTCCCCTTACTGCTTGCTTCCATCCCCATCTCTGCGCCAGCACAAATGTTTGTGCAGCAAACTGATCCAGCTCAAAGCGAACCCTTCCCTGCCTGCCCCTCCCCCAGGTTAGTTCAACCCTCAGCCCAGCTCACCACACAGCCATACAAGTATTTGCCTGCACAAAGAAGGAAGCAGTAGAGCAGGGTGGAAGCAAACAGGACCATGTTTTTCAATGGTGGAGCTGGTCTGTGCCAGATGTATGCCAGAGCAAAGCAGGAGCAGTAGGTTGAAGGCTGGAGTCCTGCAACACCAACCTCACAGATCCAGGCCTGGTGTGCCACTCTTGCCTTTCCTCTCTGGGATCCCAGCCCTGCACTCACACAGCCACTGACAGCCATGCAGCTGCCTGGTGAGTCGGTTCAGGGTGCCAAGTCAACTGAAAACTAACTCCATCAAGAAAAAAAACAGTTGCTAATTTTCAGCCAGTGCAGGTTCCTGAACCAGTTCCCAGTGCAATCCTTACCAGCTGAAGGAAGGATGCTGAGAAGGTGAGAGGTCCAACTTTTTATCAGCTTGGGATGCTGTGGAAACACTCACACACCCACATCTTAAATTTCAACTTGCCTGCACAGCTGAACATGACTATTTTAATCAATTTTTTCCTAAGATTAAACCTTATTCCAATCTTTGCAGGAACTTAAGTAGCCACAGTCTACTTGGGCACAAGAAGCAAGAAGTGAGGCCAGTTCACTTCATTAACCACGTTCATCCTTCATATTCAATAAAACAAAGAGAGAGCATTAGTTTCTCTAACTTAATGACAGTTTTACCAGATATTGGTTTTAAACATCACTGATTAAATGACCTCAGATATATGCATAAGAACATACATGGAATAAAAAACCATTGCAGCCATGTTAAGTATTATCTTAACTGTAGTTTAGTACATATAAGGAATTTAAATGGTTCTGGTGATTAAAGTCAACAGACCTAACAAACCTCTCTACTCAGGCGTGAATTTTATCCATTATTCAAAATGTTGTTTTGCTTAAACTGCAAGTCCCAATGAACACAGAAATGAACAAAATTAATTTCAATGAGTTCATAATCAGACACCTAATAAACATGGATGTAGCCTCTTTCAAGCTAACTTTTGAACAACTAAGTGCCATAAGTAGGAGTACAGACTGTTAGCAATCTTTTTAACTTATAAACAATGGGATTTATAACTGAATTGTTACATTTAGCAGAGAACTATTTCCATGCAAACTAAATGTATGTTTATGTTCATCCAGTTCACAAAGAAATATAATCATATAAATTCAAAAGGTAAGACATATCAACATTACAGTTCAAGAACTGAAGTGCAGAATCAGATGCTTTTTTCTGAAAACCAGTCTTCCCAAGTGCCATACATTGTATTTTTCCAGTTAATGAAACTCTCTTATAAAGTCAGATTCTTCCACAGACTACCACCTGCCTACGGCAGCATTTTTTAAAACAACTGAACTTCTCTTTAACTGAAATTTCTTGTATGATGAATAGGTGTTCCAAAGTACTATGCCTATAAAAATTTTAGAGAAGAACAGTTTATTTTGACTACAATTCACCACCAACACTTGAGACAAAACACTGAACTAGAAGTAGCAAAATCCTGAAAACCTATTTAACCATATATTCATACAACTGCTGGCACACTGTTTCAACAAGCATTTTCAAGGCATTCCTGACATGGAAGTAAATAAACTCAGGGACTCTCAGTCAAGGAAGAAGGTTCTTAATTTCATTCTCTTTAGCGTGCAGTTAACAGTACTTGGACCTAAACTGGTGATTTATACTGATACAGGTTTCAAGCATGCATAGCCAGGTGTGCTGTTCAAATGCACTTGCTAACCAAGGACAACAGACCACGAATTTCCCTGGCAGCTCTGCTGACTTCAACAAAAAACCAGAATGCCTATTGGATCTGAACCCATATATCTTAATACCAAGCCACTTTTAACAGAGCAATAAATCTTTAAAAATTAGTTTTTCATTTCATTAAATACAAATATACTGTAGAATTAGCAGAACAGATTAAATTACACAGGTTCGTGATATGGAATTATTGCTAATGTTAACATCATTAAAGACTTATTCAGAGAACTCTTTTTGCTCATTACACTAAAAATCATTTTGTCACCAGGCCTTAAAGTTAAGAAAAAAAATAGGAATATTTAAAAGTCACTAATAAAATGCTTGTTAAAAATATTAATACCAACACAGATGCCAACTTTTTCAACACTTACTAAAATCTGTCTTGGTTTCTACACTGCTTCATCGCAATAACAGCATTACTTTCAACTCGTAGTCCAACAACATTCCTAGTGACTTCCAATCATGCTTATCACATCTTATGCAATGACTTTGAACAAGATGCAGTGACCAGGAAGATGAAAAACATACATTCTCCTTCAAAAAAATGTCAAGTTTAGACGTGCACTCAAGCCAAATCAGTACTGAAACACCTTTTTACGTCTGTGTGTCTTCAGATCTATCCTTGCTACATTTACGTGTAGCGGTATGTCAAAGGAAGGGCAGTTTAAAATGACGAGGAAGCGAGCTCGGTATCGCTTTCATTCATACACACAGCCTCCCTCCCAGAAGCCTGGGGGACTCCCTTCCCAGACAGGCTCTGTCCGGGGTCCCAGCCTCGAGCTCTCAGTTAGTCCCAGGGCTCGCACCCCGAAAGCCCCCCGGTTTGCTCAGCAATGTGGAACAGCAAAGCGCTTGTCTTGGCAGGCGTGCGACGGACGCAGCTGACCCCGAGGAAGGTGCGAGGGTTGACAGGTGACACGAGATGAGACACAACCAGCAGACACGCCGAGCAACGAGGAGGCGGTCGGGCAGCCGGGAGCGCTCCCCGCGCCAGACCTGCCTTCAACACAGCCACAGCAGCGACAAATCTATCGCCTCGTCTTTTGTTTCTAAACTCGCGCTGCGCTCGTCCACCCCCGCTCCCGCCCCAGCCCCAGAGAAGGCAGCGAGCCCCCTCCGTGCCCGCCTTCCCTGCCCAGAAACAGCCCCGGGCCGGAGCCCCCCGTGCCCGTGGGGGCCCAGCCGCCCCCGGGCTCCCGCGCCCGGACCCACGGGCGAGGAGAAGCAGGTCCTACCGCGGGGCACGTCCCAGCCCCTCCCGCGGGAGGAGGCCACGCAAGGGGCTGCTCCGGGGCCCGGGGGGCTCCACTGGGAGGGGGCGGCAGCGGAGCTGGCCAGGCACCCCGCGGGAAGGAGCCGGGGAGGGGGCGAGAACCAGCACCCACCTGGGCCATGAGCCCCGCGCTGGCCGCCGGGCCGGGCCGCCTGTGACGGGCGAGACGGCGGCCCCGCGTCGGGCCGGGGCACGGCTGCGCCTCCGACCGCGGCAGCGACAGGGCCGCGCTCTGGGCCGGACCCTGCCCGGCTCCGCTTCCGGAGCGCGGCGCGATCGCCTTCCGGGGCAGCGCCCGGGGAGCCGCGGGCGGGCGGGGCGGCGGCTCCGGGCCCGGCACCGGCACCGCCCGAGCGGCCGCGGGGCTGCGCCGGGAGCGGCGCGGGGGCCGGCGGGGAGGGGCCGCGGAGCGTGTCTTACTGGTTCCTCAGGTTCATAAATAAATGAATAAATAAATACATAAAACGTTAGAGCTGTAATTGCGCGCACAGCTCTGGGAACGATTGGCTCGGTTTGCTGTAACTTTTACCGTTCGGTGTCACGGTGTCACCTCAGGCGCTGTGGCGGTGGCTCCTCACCTACAGCGGTCGGAGCTGGGCTGTGTTGGTGAGGTTGGGCTGCATGCGGCTGAACGCAAAGGCAGGAGCTGTACATGCTGAAAACATAGCTACAGAACAATTAATGTGGAAACGAGAACCAGAGGAGGTGCCACACCTGTGCAGGTTCGTGGAAACGCTCAACACTCCTGGTAGCCAGTACAAAACCCCCCGCGTTTGTTCTTGCTCTCGCTACCTCCGTGTCACCGTGTCTGCTCCCTCTAAGACCAATACGTGTGACGGGTCTTGGACCAGAAGGCACTGTAATCTACAATTAATCTTGAATGAGTAGGTTTTGTCCCAGCATACACAGAAGCATACTGTTCACAGTTAAAACAGCCAGCAGCCTGCATAAAATTCAGCTTTGTCTCTTCCTGTTACCCACCTGTTTTGGCCGTAATCTAACTGCTGAACTCTTCACCAAACAGTGCCTTGCACCTAGTTGCTTCATAGAACATGTCTGTCTACGTCTCTGACTTTCTTAGGGGTTGTGCAAGTCCTCTTTTGACTCTGTTGCAGTTACCTCATGATAAGCAGAATAGTAAATCTTGCTCTCACAGTTGCTCACTTTCTTCCCTTCCCTGGACAGTTACTGCTTTGTAGCAGAAATGTTGAAAGTAAATGGATCACAGTACTCCGCTATCCTAATATTCATTTAATCTGTAGGTTGTGTGAGAGCTGAAAAAGCTGAAGTCCATGCAGAAATTTTCTTCAGATGGGCATGCTAGAAAGGTGATAATACCTAGAAGGAAAAGGGTGGAGAGAGCACAGCTGTGGTTTAGCATTTGTACTACTGCAGCTGTTGGCTCCTGTGCATGTGAGTCAGGATCCAGAAGACTAGATGGATAAAGCAGAGCAAAAGGGATTTTCCTATATGTGAGTCATGTAATGGGTGAAGTCATGTCGGGAACGCTGTCATCTAATGTACAGTATGTGCTCGTATGCCATAAACACAATATACCAATATATGAACCATAATATACCAATTTATACCTGTACTGCTACAAAGCAGTAGGCTGTTCTTAAACATCTGCAGGATTCCTTGTGACCTTCAGGTCAGAGGACTTGCCCTAAAGTCTGTTCAGATGCAGTTGTTGACCCCAATCTGTGAGTATTGTGCCATGCAATTTTTCCCTAGTCTTTTCAGCAGTGTCTGGATGAGCAGGAACAAAGTTTTGATGTGTCTATTCTTCTGGGTAATTTATTTATTTTCTCCTCCCTCTAGCTCTCACCATGCCTTCACCAATTCATTTGAATGGCTGCACTTAAATTATGTCAGGATTTGTATTAAATTAGGACAGCACAGTGTCTCTTTGCCAGTCAAGTTCAACATCTTCATCAAAGGTGAAGTGCTGTGTTTGTTCACGTGTGAAATTGGTCATCCTTACTGTTTACCTGAGTGTTACCTTACCTAGCTCACCCAGATTTACTGACAGACCAATCCAGTGTTTAGGTACTGGAGCTGCACTTTGTGTCTGTTACAGATCTTTCTCTGAGGGATTTTCTTTCTTCTTGAGACCTTGCTGTGTTGCATTCCTGGTGGGAATTTCTCTTCTGTTGTTCCTTCTCATTCTCACTACATTGATGTTTTGGATCCATGACATATTTGTTGCTCGTATCAACAATCATTTCTGTCATCCCAGATTGAGATTATTGTAGCTCTGTCCAGATGCTGCCACAATTACCATCTTTCAAAGAATACATAGCTGCTTACAGACTTTTGTAGATTATGAACTTTTATTGCTTTAAGTCCTTTGATGGCATCTTCATTTCTATTGGGCCTTACTAAACTTTAAGTCAACTTTGAAGTCAATAGCCTGTGTTGTTTCACTTATAGTTCACATTCTCTCTTATTAAAAATTAGATGCTGCTACCATCTTTAAAGCTTTTCCATGAATGTTTCACCCATCGATTAAATGTGTACAATTATTATTTTAGTAACTAAACTTTTCAAATTGTTTGCTTCAGCATCTTCATATGGTATTATACAGCCACTACAGGGTGTGCTAAATGCATGGTTTTTCTGAGGCAACAGGATTTAAAAACTAGGTCATATAAGTGTTTTGAAAAGATTCATAGTATTTTGAGAGAAATTAAATTTGAACTGCATCAGTTATATGGTAGACTGTATTTCTAGAAGTTCTTAATGCACTGTCCTAATGTATTTCAGTGTTGATTCATAGACCACTCTTGTTCCAGTTCCTGAATTCATTCAAGATGACACCAACATGTTTTTGTGGCATTCATAATGAAATTGGGTCTCTGCAGGTTAAGTGCTTTTGCCCTTGGCCTATGTTGATTTAGGCAGTATTCAATTCTGTAAGCAGGAGTGCAGTCCAGTCACATACATTTTAACAGCAGATTTTTTCCCCTGTACTGAGCACTGGTGAGGCTTCGCCTCGAGTCCTGTGCCAGTTCTGGGCCCCTCACTGCAAGAAAGGCATTGAGGTACTGGAGTGTGTCCAGAGAAGGGCAGCAGAGCTGGGGAATGGAGATATGTCTGCACCAGCACAAAGCCTGGATGTGCTTTCGGAGATTAATGTGGACTCAGATCCTTAACATATAATATCCTCGACTATACCTTCTACTCTTGCAGTAAACATGGGAGAGTATACAGTTTCTCTTAAAAACAAAATCATAGCAACAACTTTATGACAAATTCAACAACTTTGCAGTCACATTGTTTTGTAATACAGAAGGCCTTTGATATTCCTGTAGGCACCACCTAACAGAGCTATAGGTGAGGGCTGTACTATAAACACTCTTTCCTGGTTTATGACTGCAGTGAAAGCATGTTTCTGGTTGAAATGCACTGCAGAAGCTTATGCACTTTCTCTGCTATAGGAGGCTACCTACAGTAATTGTATTCTGACCCACATTTTCCAAAATCCATTTGACACTTAAAAACCCTTATTTTTTAAAATAAAAACCCACACATTCAGACTATGACAACATTTCAGAAGCTGAAAAACAAATTTACAAAGAGAAAGAATTGGACTTAGTGTGCTAGCTGAACAGAATAACTCCAGTCATATCACATTCTGTGTCCCCTCATGTGTGGCACATTAAGTAGAATAACCCTTTGTATATCACATCAAGAAGTTTTTGTTTTCACAACCAAACAAACCCCCTGCATACAGTAAGGGCCATACAGCAGCTACTTATGGTCAGATTCTGCCCTTATGAAAGCACACCTCTACAGTACAGTTAATATTTGGGGTTTTTTTTCAGAAGGAAGTGCAAAGTTGAGCTAGTTTAAACCAGTAGTTTACTGCTCCATTGAGTATTGTCATGAGCTGTGATTTCACTTAAAAGTGAAAAAGAAAGTATAAATCCAATAGTAAATAAAGATGTCTTGTAGCTGGACATTTTAATTCACATCGTGAATTTTTTTCCTGAAACAACTCTGGAATATGACAAACTTTCTGCTCTTACAGGGAAAAGTGGAGCAGACCCGGTCATTCAGAAATTCTGATGGCTATTTATATTGTAATTTGGCTTTCCTCAGATTTATAAATTGTCTTGTTCTTGTACAAATAAACTGCTGACAAGGTTAAAGGATCCATGAGTTCTAAGAACTATTCTATGAAGGACAGGGTAGTTGTGGCAATTTGTCCGTAAACTTTTATAAAGATAATACTATGAGTTTCAAAAATGTAATTTTAAATTTAGGTATCTCTTCTGACCTCATTTTAGTCTGAGCTTGCTGTCTGAGGTATTATGTAGTTTATTCTTAGAGATGCTAGTTGTTTGGTCCTTTTTCATTTGCATATTGAAAGCCTGAAAAACATCATTGCAAGTGAAGCTGCTTTTTGGGCCTCACAAGTATATACACTAATTCAGTTCTTCTCACAAGTTAATGTTCTGTGTAACCAAATTGAACTGGTTTCATTTTCCTACAAAAGGCTGTCATATGCAGATCCTGTAACTTCTTGTTGATTGTTTCCCTGGAGAACCATCAGTTTATTGAAGGTACACACATCTGTTTCCAGATTATTACACCTGTAATAAGCAAGTGGGATATAAATCTTCAGAACTGTGTACACTTGACTATGTGCTATGTACAAAACAGTGTCCAAAGAGCACCATCAAATTGGCAGACTTCTAAAAATTAGGCAACTTGTGCAGCTGTGATTTTGGCTTCCTTGTGGGCGCCAGGTATGATAGAATTAGGTTGTATGTCCTATCATAGAGCATTTTTCTATTTTGTGCATTTTGGGGGACAGAACAGAGGCCTCTCACAGGACGAAATAGTTATTTTAAATCCCTGCATGCAGCAAGTGCCCTTTGCCTTATTCAATTAGTGAGTAAATACTTAGCTATTCTTAGGGCATTTCTCATTGCGTTAGTTGATACTTCATTAGCATTAGTGGAATTCTGTCTGTGCTTCTTTTGCAAGAGAGGCCATAGAGTTTCATTTTGCTTACAAGGAAATGTGGCTCAGGTCTGCAGCAGGTCTTGGTACTGCACAGCTGGGATTTGTGGCAGTTAACGTTGAAGAACCTTGGTGTTGGGTGAATTCAATTGCATCTGGTTCTCTGTCCAGGTTTGCTATGTGATATGTGGTGGACGAAAGTGGACAAACAGATCACTTGAGACGTATTCTGAAAAAGATGCTGGCTAAACATTTCCTGTGAAATGACATTTATATGATTGAAGCCACAGGGACTGGGGAATACTGCTAAGTAATCTTGACAGATGCTGAGCTTGTGTCAGTTTTGTCCCATGAGCCAGTACTGTAACTGCTGTTGGATTGGAAAACTTGTGGGTGGACTGTGCACCTTTGCCTCAGCCACTACAGTGCTAATTCAGGAATGTTCAGTCAAGTCCACACTGTGAGTTTATAACCAGGACACTGACAACATTTTGCCAACACAGTAAGTGTTTCAGTGTTTCAGTGCAGGGGCAGAACAGCCAGGCAAGTAGAGATGCAAAACTTAAAGTGGGTCCCTCAAAATAACAGAGTTGGAAGGAGCTGCTTGCTCCACTTGGAGTTCATGTCAGTGAACTTTTATTTTGCTAGACATCTTTTATGCAGAATGTGCATATTCAAGGCTAGGAGAAGCCATCCTGTCCTTTTTCCTGTAGTTTAGTGATTAGAAAGCCTGAAATTGGCTTGTGGGGGACATGGGTTTCAGTTGATCCTCAACCTGTGAACTTATAAATTAGTGTTTTCCACATACTCAGGGTGTGCTACAGCCGTCATAGAGTTATTACAGCTTCCTTAACCTCTGGAATCAATCCACTGGAATTATTTAATTGATCATCCAGTCTGGACTTTTAGGAGTAGAATTAGCTTGCTGGGAGGTACATGTGAAAGTGATCAGAAATGTTTTGGGAGCATCACTGAAGAGAGAATTTACAGAATGTAAGTACCTTCATAGCTGGAAAACAACTGAGTGAGAATTTTTGAGACCATAATTTCAGATTTAAGGAACATAAGTGTTCATTTTCAGCATCTGAGCCCTCTTGTTGGAATAGTCAGCAAGACTTGTCTCAGGCCACAGAAGCTAACCAGTGACAGAGGTGGGGTGAGGCTTTAGCATACAGACAAATACGTCAGACTGTGGAAAAATCAACATGGGGTTTTGTAGATAGAGGAGCTTTGTCATAATTATGAAGTTCTTTGACGAAATCAACAAACTGATAAACCAGGGTGATACATTAATTGTAGTGATTTCAAAAGAGCCTCTGGCACAGTCTCTCAGCAGTGCTACTAAAGAGTGTCACAGCTGTCACAGGCTAGGAAGGAAGCCTCTCCTGTGAATTAGTAACTAGCTGAAAGAGAAGAGTTAACAAGGTAGCAATAAATAGTCATTTTTTACAATGTGGGAGAGTAGATTGGACTCCCACAGGGATTCATGCTGGGACCTGCACTAGTTAGCATACTCAGAAATGGTCTTGGAAAGAGACTTGAGTAAAAGCAGCAGCAGTTTGCTGCTGATGCAAAAATCCTGTGCAGGAGTGCACTACGAAGCTGACAGCAAGGAGTTTCAAAAGGATCTCATTCTGCATGGGTGTTAGACTAGAAGTGGAAATCTGGTCTCTAACTGCAAAGTAATACAGGCAAAACCAATAAAGGAAATATAAGCAAAGCAGTGCATTAGCAGCTATTAAATTGAATGGAATACAATAGCCATTGGTTCTGGTTTCCCCTAGCCAATCATTTACAAAAAGCTGAATATATATCAAAAAAAGATTGTGCTGTACCTGCTCTTTCTACCCTTGACTGTTTAGTCCTGATCATTAAGCCCAGAAGTGAGTTAGGGATATTTGTGTAGTTTGATGCAGTGTGGCCATTTGGCAGCTAATATAGGACAGAGACATGGAGATGATCGGGGCTGGAAAAATGGTGTATTACCTTAAGGAGGCAGCTACAGGAAGAACTTACAGTAACAACTGCTGTTGCCCACATGGAAAAATGTACCAGATTCTTCTCAGAGGTGCACAGTGACCAGCTGAAAGAGAATGGACACATCCTGCTAAGTTCTGCTTAGATTCAGAGATTTATTTATTTCTCTTTTTTGCTCTCTTTCTCTCTTTCAGTCTCTCTCTGTCTCTTTCTGTCTTTCTATCACGAAGGTGATCAAACATCACAAGAAGTTGCTAAGAGAGGCATGTGACCTCCTTCCAGGGAGATAGCCAGAGTGTGACTAGACATGTTCCTGAGCAACCTGGGCAGACTGGCCCCACTTTGACCAGTAGCTTGTCCTATTGGCCTCCAGAAGCCCATTGTGACCCATGGCTTCTGGCTTCTCAAGATGGGTTCTTACCACATGCTTGTGCCTTAATTATGCATTATTTCAGATGGCATATTCACGGCCAAAGTGGAATGTATTTGCTCCAGGTTAACATCTACATATTAAAACTCAATTCAAGAACATTGTGGGGCTAAGATGCTTTGGATTTGGCATCAAGAGTCAGCTATGGTACTTTCTGTCTAGTGGCTTGACAAAGTATTAAAATACTTTGTAAAATGTCAAGAGGAGGGGTTGATTGTCAGGGTGCAGCTGTAGCAGGAGTCAGTATGTGGTATTGTTGTCCACTCTTAAGGTTTTTGGTTTTTTACTTCTGATGTCCTCTTTATACAAATGACATAATTAATTTGTCAGCCACTGAATGATGGGGAAGAGTTAACCTGGCATAGCATGTGCTGCTATGTCACATGATGTGCTTGTATAGGTACATATTCTCTGCATTTGGATCAAACTTGTCTCCAACAAGAAAGTCAGTAAAAAGATGTTCTTCACCCTGACACATCTAGCTAGGGTCAGTGCTTCTCAGTACTTGGATTAAGATCTTTGAAAAGTAAGATAACGCTGTTTGGGGCTGACTGCTTCTGTTTAACACCTGGCATGAATTAACAACTCAGACTACAGCAACACCCAGAACTGCCCATCACTGTTTTCTCCTGTAATAAGAACTTTTATTTGTAAGTTGAAGATCCTGCCACAGCTCAACAACTTAACACCCGTGTATTCATCAGCAATACCTATGGAATACGCTGAGTCCTATAGTTTTAAAGAACAAATGTACTTCAACTTAATTACAGTCAGGCCTGAATAAAAATTAAAGGGTTTGCATGTCTGTTAGTCTGTATGTGGGTAGAAAGGCAGTGAGGTTAAGATAATAGTCTCAAAATGTATTCTCAGAAAACATTTAAAACCACAGCAGGGTGTGATTGTATGCAAATAAGTATTTTTGCAATAGCAGATTAAACATCTTATGGAATTTGTATGGAAAACTGCATGCTTGTACTTGATGCAAAGTATGATTAAGCACCACTGTGTGGAGTTTTTGCCTTTGGTCAAAAATTAAGGCAGATGTAAATCAATCAATGATTTTTTTCAGTCTTTTCACAGTGTCTATTATAAGTTATGAATGGTGACTACCAGAGAGAAAACAAAACTTTCTCCTTGGGTCTGCATTGTTACAAGAATATGTCCTGCTATGGTTTCCATTCAGTAAATGCAGGGCAGTAGCAGAAATTCTGGTGATACTGTGGCAGCATGTGGGATCTGAGACAATGAGGGAAGAAAACTGGCAAATTGATGCAAACGTTTACTAAAATAGCTCCTACTGTATGTATTTTGCATCAGCTTACAGACAACTTTTCGTGAATGGGTGAATGAAGCATTTCAGGTTCCAGGACTGCATTTAAATAAACTCTTTTCATGTTCAAAGATTGTTAGAATGACCCTCAGGCAACCCAGTGCCTTTAGGGGCAGCAGGTACCTTCTCAAAAAGCTGTCCTTAGCAGTAGTGGAAAGACCTGCATTGTCACAGGCAGATAATCACTGCTCTACTTGCTCATTTGCATAGCTAAGGGACATTATGGTTGGCAGGATGACTTAACTGTCTTTGGAAAACAGTCTTCAATGTTAACTTCTAATCTACATTACATACCAGACTTGTGTATCTGCCTTTCTGAAACTCCTTTCTCTTACACACAAATTTGTATGTCCTGTGCAATGAGAGTGATACCATGGCTTTTCCTAGAAAATTGCCCTTTGGTATGAACAGGAAGAAGTTTAAAGGAACATTTAAAGTTGCAACCTGATTATTTTTTTCTCTTAGCAGCGATAGAACTGATTTAGCAAAATCAGACATAATGGTGATTGTTTTAATCCTGTGTTTTTCCTATCTGGAGTAGAAAAAATAAAATACATTACTTCA
Organism: Catharus ustulatus; assembly: GCF_009819885.2. NCBI lineage: Eukaryota > Metazoa > Chordata > Aves > Passeriformes > Turdidae > Catharus > Catharus ustulatus. The sequence continues at coordinate 49,990,146 of NC_046224.1, forward strand.
ATTTAATTTATGTATAAATAGCAACTAAATTGGACTCACGGCAATATGCAGTTTCTCTGGGATGGATATAGTACTTCAGGAAAAACATAAAAGCTTCCCTGAAGAAGTCAAATTATCATGTTGAGAAACAGTAAAACACACTCTCTGTCTTCCAAAACAATTCTGCCTACTCAGCGGTAAATCTACCGAGAGAACCCAAGCTCACACTGGCAGGATTACGCTTCTGCCTCTTAATCATAATTTGTTAGTGAAAGCAGTGGTCAAAGGAAGTGCAAGGTCAGCTGTTCTGAACACTGGTAGAGCAGGCTTCACTCTCCCTCATTCATGTGCCCTTGTCCCACAGACTCCAAAATCGCATCTGGACATGAGCAGATAACTAAGCAATGTGATTTGTACAGACAGGCGAAAACTGGAGCACTCTGACAGGTATCACCTACCCTCCCCTGGGAGGGTCTCACCCCTGCTCAGGGAAAGGCTCAGTTTATGAAGCTGTGGCTGAAGTACTGATCATACTCTGAGGTTTTAAGAGAAGAAAAGCATATATGCCAGGGTTTTTGGTTTTTTTTTATTTCTCCGCAGTATATAAGGAGTGGGCTTCTTATTAGCATGTGGGCTGAAACCACCAAGTGAAGGTGATGGGCCATCCAAAGCCCTTGAAAAAATAACTTTTAAAATTAGAGCTGAGACAGCCAATGTAAAAGTCTGCAGAAATAACTTTGGACATGTTCCCTCAGAAGAGGCATAGAAGAAGAAAAGGTGACTTGTGGCAAAGCAGAATTATTTGTAATGGAATATAAAGCTGTTTTTACATTGCCTCATTTTGCAGCCAGCATATTATTTCTCACTTTCAGGACTGCCTAAGTTCACACATAAGCCAGTAGAAGCAAACTACATAATTGGTTGAAACAAGGGAAATAAAAGCAGAGTTGTTCATGTAATGACATTTTAAGCAATAATTATTTCAAGCAGAAATAATTAGATTTCCCTTCAGTAGCATATAATAGCTAACATTTTAAGGCAATTTAGGGACAGAATCTAAATACATACCAACATTATTCCCTCATGCAGAAACAAGTATGGGAAGAGTCTGAAGGATGGAGACCAAGGAAGTCTTGTTCGTAAGATTTTTCCTGAAGCAGTTTGGTTCAGGTGGGACTAACTCTATTAATAGAGATTTGCCCCGTTGTGTTTGTTATTCCCCACTGCTTCACTGCTTACAGGAGGAATGGAAGATGACAGAACAGTTTTTGCTTTAATGAAGCATTTTTTTTTAAAAGTCTTGTGTTTACATTAAAGAACCCCAAAGAAACAGACCTTCAAGATGAAGTGAAAAAAGGTGAAGTTTATGAGTCTGCTTCTTGGGGAAGTTCATTGCACTGCTAAGAAAACTTCTGCCTCTCATGGCAGAGAGCTTCATTATGTCAGGAGAGCCAAACTGGTAACTGTGGGCCATAGATGAGCTTTGATGGGCTTTTCCTTTTCTCTCTGTCACACTATTGGTCTTTCCTGAGGTGTTCAATTAGTTGCTGTTTGTGTCAGAGCTCAGGATAGACCTCTGTGAAGCAGCCTGAAGTATTTGGGTTTTTCATTCTGCTTTCAAAATTGGTGGGTACAGGATTATTTTGTCAAAGTATGAAGCAAGATGCTTAGAGATTTTGTTCTTAAGTTTTTTTACGAGGCTACTTAATTCTGTACCAAACGTGTATCCATTTCAACCCTCAAACAGCCTTTTTGCTACAAATGGTAGATTTTCAGAATATTTTTGCTCTTTTTCCATCTCCCCTTTTTTAAAACTATAACAACATTTTTAATGTAAGTGACTTCCTGGAATACTTTTTTTTTTTTAATAAGTCTGATTTGTTAAAGATGGTGAATTCATGGACAGCAGTTGCTTCTCTTACCCACTATAGTCAGATTGAGTTGTGCTGCCACAGGATGAGAACTGTACTGCACTGAATGCTTCTTCAGATCAAAGTGGATGAAGGGTATAATTTTAGAGCTGAAAGACATTGCTTACAGTTAGAGTAAAGAACTGCAGTTTATTATACCACCCATCCTATATTGCCCATTCAGATTGCAGGCCTTCAGGCCTGGAACTCTGCCTGTGCATTTCACATGTGCAGTATTCTCAGGATGCAATGTAAATAATAATATATCATCAGTGAAGGGAATAGCCCGGTGGAGCAATCCACAACTGAGTGAACCTTTCAGATATTGTGGAACAAGGCCAGCATTACTTCAAAAACATTTCTTTTTTCACGAAGTCAGTCAAATGCCTAAATTAAAATCCCACTCAATTGCTTTGGTCTTATCAGATAAAGTATCTGTGTGTGCATTTAATATGCCTCTCATGCATTTTATCTTTATGCTTCATTTAAATATGAGAAGCAAACACATTTTATATAGTTGTTATTCTCCAATTACTACAAAAGCTTCTTGGAATCTTTGATCATGAGAATGTTATTTCAGACCCAGTTTTGCTTTGCAATTACAAAGTATCTTCACTGAAGTTAGTTTGGATGCAATTCTAACCCCAGTAGAGTAAACCACAGTCAGTCCTCAAAAAAACAGGTATGACTATGGAGCAGTAAAGAGATCAGAATGAACCCAAATAACTGAGTTGATTTATGTGGTGGTGGGGTTTTTTTAGACAGAAATTCCAACCAAAGCTGTAATGACAACAAGCATCTGATGTGAAACATCAATGATTTAACATTACATGGCATTTACAAAACGTTATTATTATTAAAGTACGGCAGATCAACAAATTTTATTTTTTGCATCAGGGATACTAGGATAGAGGTTCAGACACAGTGCTTTGGTTTCCTAGGGGTATTTTTACACAAGGCCACAGAGAAGTGATGCAGGTATATAATGGCTGCTGACCAAGTTCAACATGCTTGAGTGTGCACAGCTATTCAATGATCACAATGTATTCAGAGTTGTCACACAAACTGTCTCAAGATTTAGGTAAGACTGAAGAGTGAAGGTAAGAGTGAAGGTAAGACACTCTACAGCATCAGTGTCACATAAAGCTCAGGAAGTAACAACAGCAGCAAAGCCAAGTTACACTGCTTTTTGTCTTACAGACCATTTGTCTAGTATTTATTGTAAGGTGAAGTAGCTGTAGCATAGAACAGAGGAGAATGATGGAACTTATAAAGGGCAAATCTTTTGGCAATTGTGAAAAATACAGTGAAAAAATAATTTTACTGCAAAGTCAACAAGAGGGCATGCAGTAGCAATGACTAGGTGACAAACTGACAAGTGGTTTGTTTAAATTTATGCATAGGGTATCTTCAGATTTCCGAAAACCTTAGCTTAATACTTGTAAATGAATGCTGTAAAGTCTTAACTGTCAAGAAATATAAAACATTACTAAAGCGTCCCTTCTACTATTAAAATGTGGCTTCTTAATTTAGTGATTTATTACCTTAATTCACCAGAGGTCTGACTGAAATTCCCTCACTTCACAAGGATTGAAGGGCAGGTTTATTTATTGAAGTGCTGAGCATTTCCATTCCAACACAGAGGCAGAGCAAGTGTCTAGTACCATATAGGGTCAGACTGACCTATGAACAGTCTTAGAGAAGTCCTGCAGAGCTGACTGTCTCCAGCTCACTGTGGGCAGCAGCACAGGAGAGTACTCTCAGCATCCCATGGTGAAGAACTAGAATTGTGTGATGCAGATTCTGTTTTCCTCAGGAATATTTAGCTTACCAAGTAATGCTTTACCTGCTACATAAACTTCCACAAAGAAAACCAGGAAATAACACCAAAGTTAACTACAAGTTCCTCAAACATAACTTCTCAATGTTCTCCTTTTTACCTACTCAGAGTTCAGGTGGCTTGGGACCAGAATGAAGCTTTAGGTGGAACACAGTTATCTCTCTACTCAGGACATTAATTAAAAATAACCTGGATTATTTCTTACTTTAAAAAAACACAGAGATGTTTTTTATTAACATTCTACATCAGAGGTCAAATAAAATGTACAATTTGAAAAAAGCTGATTTGTAGACAGAAAAAAAAAGTGAGATTTGCTTGACATTGCAGAATTAAGATATCAAGAAGAAAAAAAAGTTATTGGTCACTTCATGTGAATGTATTCACAAAGCAGAAGCCAGTAGTAGATCAGATGAAATTTATCTTCTATCCAAAAATACAGAATTCCCCACAAGTGTGGGAATAAGAAGGGCCAGCTTTTCATTTAACAAATGAACACCTTAAAAATACAGTCATTATTAGGGGCAGAGTAGGACAAATACTGTATATTGCAATGTTAATGAAGTTCTTTTTGTGGCCTAATCACTGACATCACTGACATTCAAGAGATATTTCCTATGAAAATCAAGACATAAATTCTAATTTTGGATGTGTATTAGCTATTTCTGTAGGCAAGACTGTTTCACTAGAAACTTACCTGACTTCATGTGCTAGCTTAAAACATTTTGGAAAATGGAAAATGAAAATAGTATGAATGTATCATAAGTGAATGTTACATAAATCCCAACTAAATATATATATATATAACATGAATTTCTCATTGTTGTTATTCTTTTCTAGTATCCCAATTCTCTTTCTTTCCCCCTAAGAGAAAATGTTCTTCCCTGCTGTATGCAGGAAAATTAGAAGCTCCAACCCACTTGGAAGGTAAAGATTCATTTGTAATATTCAGTAAGCAGTAAGTAGTCAAAGAAGTTTATTAACTTTATCAACATTAAGTTGTAAACAGTAATTATTTTTACTGGTGTAAAATCCTGCCATTTTGGACCTGCAATTGAGTGCAAACAAAGTATGCAGTGCAGTAGAGTACCAAAGTTATGTTTTGTGCACTCATATTGTCACATAATCTTGGCCTGAAAAAGGAAAAAAAACAACTGAAAGCAACCCCAGAGATTTGTATTTTGAAAGCTCCTTCCCTTCCCAAGTGAAGAAAAATAGTAAACATGCACACTTTGTTTTGTGCTTCCTGGCACAGCACACTAGATTTGTTGACAAGGCTGCTGAATAGTTCTGTAACATGCAAGAGATAATTTGGTCACCTCTACAGAAACAAATACAGGTGCTCTCATCAGATGACCAAGTCTCAAAACAAAAATCAACCAAAGATGTCATAGATCTGCCAAAATCCCAGTAATTAAGCTGCTGTAGAGACTGCAGAATATTTTGGACATACCTGCCACCTGGTGTTTGGAAAACATCTCGTCTGAAAACAACCTGAAATGCCCTTAAATCTGTATTCTCATTAAGACACAAGCACACAGTGATGTATTTTGTACGGATGAAATGCTTAAGCAGCAAAAGGTCGGTGTTATTAGCAGTGTCCGTCTAGAAACAAAATTAACACTGTGCTTTAATGTTGCTTCCAGTTCCATCTACACTGACTACAAAAATTCTTTAACTGTTTCTACACATCTCCTGTCAGATGATGGCACTTTTGGTGAGAAACATCCTGGGCAACAGCCTTATAGTACTTCACAGTCTGACTGTAAACTACAGTGTGCCAAGCCCAAAGGCAAGAACTCAGTTGTATGAGATGGAGCTAGGTAAGGAAAGGACGAGTGATATATAATACTGGGTACTGAGTAATGAGTCATTGTCTGAAATGACTGAGTATTAATTTGTCTTAGCTAAAATATTTAAAATGCCCAAGTCTTTATAGTGGAAATGGCAGTGACACTAACTAATAGTTTTGCATATTTGATATTGATGCTCACTGGTAAAATTCATAACAGTAAGCATGTAAACTGAGATAAACCATGTTTATTTTTACCTAGCAAAAGGTCACTTCAAGTAGTGGCTAAAGCTTTAGTGTTAGCAACTGAACAAATCACTGCGCAATCCAGTGATACCAAACTGTACCTGTAGCACAGTGAGATTTTTTTTTTCCTCCTCTGCAAAACAAGATTTAAATACAGCTGTATTTCCCAATAATAACTCAGGATGAAGTCTAACGTCAGTCTCACCAATATAAACAGCATTTAAGTTTGCACCCTGGCAAGCACAAACTGGAACTATTTTTCTGGAATCACATCTTCATAGGGCTGCCAAAAAGAAAGTGGAGTGTAGCATTTGGGTTTGTCATTTTCTTCAAGGTAATGGAGGTCAAATGCAACTGTGTCCTTAGGTGTCCCACTCCGTTTCAGTTCTAATAACTTTGAAAACGGTATGCACTAGAAGATCAACACTTACTGTAAATTTACTGTGCACACACACACTCTCAGGTGTTTGCATCAATAACTTTCATCTGCAGAGCACATGGAAACAAACATAACCTCTCTGTTAGCTGAGATCCATGTAGTTCTTGCGGATGGCCTGTGCACAGCCAGGAGCTGGACTCAATCCTTGTGGGTCCCATCCAACTCGGGATACTCTGTGATTGAGTCTGTGATTAATTGTTGGTAACTTCTCCCAGTTACTAATACAGGGCTCAGTTGCTTTCTCAGCATCTGAAAAATGTGTTTTCTAATGAAAACACATATCCTAACATGGAACTTTGTAAAGCAGAAGGTACCCTTCCATTGTCTATTGATGGTACTGCTCAGCACAGACAGTTAGCAAATTAGGACTATTTTCTTATTATTGAGAGAGGAGCCTAATGACTGTTCTAGGACCTTTGCAGAGAGTGCAAAGGAGAAGGAAAAAAACCCCAAAAGTTGAAAGAAAAACTGAGGAAAAAAGACCACTAACTCCAAACAGAAATTACATCAGAGGTCTAGCATGCTGATGGCTACTAGTACTGGAGCCAAGATCATTGCTCCTGTATCCTAGGACACTAGGCTGTTTATTGGATGTAAACAACTAAAAATATTTTAGGATCCCACAAAAATGTTGGACTCTAAAGGTACATCTCCATTAATTTTTGGTCTGTTCAAGTCTGTTTCAGCAGACCTGTTCATGTTAGTCAAAGCTCCTGCAGAATCTCTTTAATATTTCATTTGAGTTGGCCATCATTACTATTATTTTAATTGACAAGTATGAAAGTAATAATGTTGTATACACCAAAAATGGTGCTTTCCATTCCCATTTCTGTTTCAGCATGCACAACATACTGTGGCTCATGCAAGTCTTATTTTCAGTGCACTGAAAACAGCGTTCTTCTTCAGCTGCTGCTTAAAAGGAAATTGGCTATTGAATAAAGAAACACCAAAGCACTTAGGTAGCCAAAAACTGACAAATTTGGATATTCCACACTGCTAGGAAGGATCTGTGTGGATACCACCAAGCTGTTCCTCAACCTACGTGTATTCATAATGCCATAAACCAAGTATGCCAAGTTGCTGTTCTTAATGAAACCCTAAGTCAACATATTGAGTGATGAAACTTTCACTTTAGTTTACCAAGCCATAGAAAAGCCCATCAATCATCAGTTGTTTCAAATATGAAGAAATGAGTGCTTAGTTCTCAAAAGACAGATAAAATCATATACTGATTTTTCAGGGGAACACTTGCTAGTGACTTAAAATTATGTGGCAAGGTTTTGGTACTGAGGGGGTTTATAGGGGTGGGTTCTGTGAGAAGCTGCCAGAAAGCTTCCTCTGTGTCCAACACAGCCAATGCCAGACAGCTCCAGGATGGACCTGCCACTGGCCAAGGCTGAGCCCAACAACCTACTGATTTAAAAAGGGGAAAAAAACCCCAAACTTGCTTGGGCAGGGGGAACAGGAACGAAGAGAGGAGTGAGAATATGTGAGGAACAGCCTTGCAGACACCGTGGTCACTGAGGAAGGAGAACATGCTCCAGGTGCTGGAGCAGAGATCCGCCTGCAGCCTGTGTGGAGGTGGAGGACTCACACCTGAGCAAAGGGATACCCAAAGGAGACTGTGATCCCATGGGAAGCCTGCACTGGACAGGCTCCTGTGGGCCCATGGAAAGGAGCCCACTCTGGTGCAGGTTTGCTGGCAGGACTCATAAACCCATGGGGGACTTCATGCTTTGTGAAGAAATGTAGCCCACGAGAAGCTCTCCCACTGGAGGAATTCATGGGAGACTCTTGTGGGAGAGATACCAGGCTGGAGCAGGGGAAGAGTGAGAGGAGGAAGGAGTGGCAGAGCTAACATTTGATTAAGTGACTGTAATACAGTACAAATACGAAACAAAATCCTACAAAATCGTACTGGAACAAATAATTTGCTGCTTCTGAGCATAGTTGGTAGCACTGATGCATTTATATGGGTTAAAGCAGCTTGGGGCTAGAAACTCTTACCTGCAGATATACAAGTAATTTTAAATCCTGCTTTCAGGAAGTGTTTTCACTGTGCTGATAACAGAGAAACATGCCAAAATTCACTGTAACCAGATTTAAACAACTTCCATACCTTTGTATTTCAACCTCTGCCTTAAATCAGGGTATGCTACTTACAGTTGTTCTTGAAGCCCACAGCTGGACAGAGACAAAAAACACTAAAGTAAAAAACTGCATATTTTTTTTTTAGCTTTAAAAGATGCATCTCTAAACAATCAGTAGGAAAAAAAAAAGTAAAAAAAGTAAACACCAGCATTTTGTAAAATCACATTGAACTAATACAAGACTTAATACAAAGTTTTCATACATGACTCAAATGCAGTTTTCGAAGGGAAAGTAGTCTGGTCTTCAAGACCACTTCCACTTGAAATAAATCGTTAAGTACCCACAGCTTTTAACTATAAAACAAGGATACATTCTTTCTTTTTTCTTCCATTTATGGAGTTGATTGCCACAAACTTCAATCGTTTGCCAGTGAAATTCTCACAGTCTCAGTTACAGAACTGAAGAGAACTCATACAATTCCATGACTGAAGTCTTTCCATTTTCAGCACACACTCAAGTCAGCACTTGTCACATATCTTTAGACTGATCATCTTCTTCAAGTTTTCTGATTTCACTCTTTAAACAGTTGATGGTTTCACGACTTGCTTTTAGTCTTTCTTTCAGCTCAGCAATTTCAAAACTAGTCTTCTTTTTGGCAGCTTCGAGCTTCTCCCTGGTTTTCACTTCAAGATCTGCAACTGTGGGGGTGACAAAGAAAAATACATATTTTAAGTATCATAAAATTTGCCTTTTTAAAAAATTGAAACAGAAATTTGGATAACATGTGTCCTGAAAAAAAGTCTGTTACTGTTAGCCTTAGAATTCAATGGTTGTAATCAAAATGGCATCCACATAAGAATCTGGATTTAAAAAAATAAAAAAACCTGTTTTGCAGCCTCATTCAGCCCTCAGCCCAAGAGTTTCGTAGATAGTTATACAATTCATAATATAATTTTCTAGTTTTCTTTTTTAAAGATTAGGTGAGGAAAATAAAACCTGACAAGGTGACAGTAAATACATGGGAAATTACAGAGAACTATGAATACATGTCGCCCAGTGACAGCACATGAGGCCACAGGCACAAACCGAAACATGGGAGGCTTCCTGTGAACATCAGGAACCCTTTACTGTGAAAGGGACCAAGTGGTGGCACAGGTTGCCTAGAGAGGTTGTGGAATCCCCATCCTTGGACACCATTTAGAAGCCATCTGGACAGAGTCCTGAGGAACCAGCTGTAGGTGGCCCTGCTAGGGCAGGGAGGGGGTGGACAAGATGCATCCAGAAGTTCCTTCAAGCCTCCACCATTCTGTGGTTCCTTCTCCACGTACTATAACCATTTTCTAAGTCTCACTGGAGTTTAATTCTACATATCTGAAAGTTTCAATTATGCTGCCTTGCTTTTACAAATACCTGGTATCAAATATCCTACTTTTTGTTATTTTCTCATGCTCAGCTCTTAGGACAAAGATGGTAAAGCCAACAAATCTATGAAGGCTGTGGAGACCACTCTTATCCCATACATTATATAACTGTGGGCAGTGGCAAATATCTGCTTCATTAGCACATTTTAAGGAATTATCTATACAAAGAAACCACTGCCTACTGAAAGTTTCTACCTACTCTCTGGAGAAATATCCAAAAATTTTAAATGAAAAAAGTTTGAATTTTTATGAATCATATTGTTATACAATATCTAAACCAAAACAGTAACATGGAAAAATAACAAAAATCCACCACAAGACTGTCTGAACTGAGGCAGGACATACAAGCAGCTCACACAGGCCAGCAGACATAAGGCAAATAGGAACCCTAACTTTGAAGGGCTTCAAACTCATAATCACTTGCCACTCTTAGCTCCAGGCATCTGCTGTCCAAAAAATATCTGACATTTGCTGTCATGTGAACATAAGTAAGGTCAGGTGAGATGGACTACAATGGACTGAAGTTTGTAATTAATAGGGCAGGATTTTGGCTCAATAAATACTACATCTTCCACTCTCAGAAAACAAATAAGAGATGAAATACAGAACAGAAATAATCACTAAATGCATTACATTACAACTTATAAATCAATGGATCTTTCAATTTCTTTAGTTTCCTTAATATTTTTGCTTGTACTTGGAGAAAAATTGGATAAAAAGGACACAAACACCATTAGGCTGTACTGAAGAAGTACGTTATGAAATTGCCTACAGTTAAAGAAGTAGAAGGGAAAAAGAGCTTTCAGACACTACTCTTTATCCACAAAGGATTGCTGCTTTGACTTTAAGCATCACTAACTGTTCTGTACTTCAGGCCTTCAAGTGGGACCTTTGCTTTCAGTGCTGAACAGAACTGTACCACAGGGTGGCCTTCATTTATTCTGTTTAAATTAATTTCAAAGACGTCAGACCAGGTGTAGTTCATGCCATCACTCTTCATACCAAGTAATTTCTAATTCTTTCTTTTTTTAGCAGCCATAGGGATAAGAAAATCTTAGAAGTTATGAGGTAAGTATTAATACCTTTGCAAAACTTGAAGTTAAATTTAATGCAAAATTATACTTTTTTGCAGTATCCAAATCCATTATACTGTTACAGCCCAGAAAAAAAACCACATTAAAAGTAAATCCAACCATTGTTATTTCTAAAATTAAAATATTTTAATTTTCAACTTACACTCTGTTTCATGTTTATAAGCACCTAGCGTTAGTTGACGAGATGTTGTTAACAGCTGCTGCATCATTGCAGTAGGATCTTGAAATATCTAAAGAAGGAGAAAAACACATGCTATCACTAATTCTCTTAAAAATAAAGTGAGGATTACATTAAGAATGTTCATACCATTTCATCATAGAATTCAGAAACTACAGTTTTCTTCCCCAGGATGGCATTGGTATCCGACTGAAAAAGCTTCAGCAAGTGATATAAAGTTACCTATGCAAAGACAGAATTTCATTAGCTTGAAAATTGTAGGGAAGTAGAAATCTTGTTCTAGATATCAACAAATAGTATTTGTTCCTACAAAATAACTGTATAGCATTTAAAAATGTTTTAGGAATGCAAATATAAATGCCATATAGCTTCAGTAGAATTATTTTAAATTTAACATTACCCGTTAAAATATTCCAACTATACAAAGCCTCTTGAGACTAAAAGTTTAGTGGTTTAGGACAGGTATATAAAAAATACTAATACCACTTTCTGTGAAAACATTTCCAAATGGGTGATTTAATTCAAACGGACTTTCTCAATTAATCAGTTAGGAAGTGCTTTCTGTGACCTTATTCTCTATTCCTGAGAAAATGAAGCACCAGGGAGGCTGCGAATCGCTTTTCACTGAAATCTCTAAGGGGTTACTCTTCCATCCCTGCACTGCAAATGGCAGGGTGGGGAGAGGACTGGAAGCCCTCTGTGCATCCCTGAGGAGCCACTGACCACCTGGCCCGTGGCCTGGGAAGAGCACACGCAGCCCACACTTCTCCCCTTCCAAACAGGCCCAGGAGCATGGTGGAACAGAGCAGTACCTGACTCCCTCTGGTACCTCCTGGAAAGGAAGAATGTGACAGGCTCCCAAACAGCCTTCCAAGAACAGCAGCAAACAAAAACACCCAACCAAACTTAGGACAGCTTGGCCAAGCTGTGAATGGAATTAATACAAGTCAGGATGCTACTCAGCCCAACAGCAAAGGAAACCCATTGTTACCAGTGGCCACTTGAATACCCAGTATTCAAGAAAAACATAAAATTTAGTTTCACTATCATTTGGCAAAAAAAGGTATAAAAAAAGGATTGTTCATGTGACAGAAGGAACTCAATCCTTACAGAAATAAACATCCTTTTCTCCTAAAATAGAGTAATCAAGTTTCCTACCTAAACCTGAATAAACAAACCTACAAGATATCTCTAGAACACAGGAATGGAATAAAGAAATTAATCCCAGTAATTTGTCCAACTACAGAGTTGTTTTAACCTGGTGTTCTTAGACAGAGACTTATGCTAGCATAGCAACCCTGCTGTTTTTTGACTGATTTCAATCAGACAGAAAAAAAAAATTAAAATACTCAAATATCCTGGAACTTAGAAGCTACATGGAATAGAAATCCTCAGCGTGTGCTCAACTCAGATAAGGTGTAATATGTGATTACATATTAGTAAATGTCAGAGAAACCAAGCACAGGAAAAGCAGTCATGAATACCAGGAGTGAAGTAAAGAAAAAGGAAAATGTGACCAATCCTTAAAATTTTCTACAAGAACAGACTTTTATTACTTCCATGGCCAATGAGACTTATTTTGACCAGCATTTTCCTGGAGATGTAGGCCACCACAATTCATTATTTAAACTCTGTTAAAAGTTCAATATACTTACAGGTCTTTCATTTGGATCAATGAAAAATATCTTAATGATAATTTCAAATTCACCCCAGCCTGTTTCGGTGATTTCATATGGTGGTTTGGTAACAACTGCAATAAGCAACATAGAAGCATTAATCCCATGATAAAGCCAGAACAAAAGCCCAGTTCTAGGAACAGCTGCCGAAATGCAAAACTCACCTCTTAAAGGATTACCGTAACTTTCATGCAACTTGAATTGAATTTTTTTCACATATGCAGACATGTCCTAAAACAGAAACATTGTTAATTCTGACTATTCAGCACACCAAGCTACTATTCAGTCATCTATCCTATGTGCCTACATTCCTTCGGATTTTAAATAGCATTTCTTCTGACATTAAACACAGAAGGAAAGCAAAATGGCAAATCCAAAAATTAGTTCTGGCACACAGATCTGTCAGTGTTTCGTCCCTGTGAATGTTCTCCAGTCTTCCCCTAAACTGGAAAGTTCACTCCAAAAACCATAAATGGAAGCATGCCTTCCCATGGTTTTTGGAAACCCACCAGCCTATGTGTTTTCTCTGCTCACAGCAAAAGACCCTCCTGCCCTTTCCTCGAATCCCGGCTTTTCAAACCTCCACGTCCCGCTGCTGCTCGGCTGGAAAAGCCGTCTGAAATCACGAAGCCCAACCTTAACCCAAGGCCACATCCACGGGTGTTCTGCACACTTCCAGGGACGGCAATTCCCGGACCGCCTGTCCCAAAGCCTGAGCAGCCTCTCGGGGAAGCGGCTCTGTGTACCTCGTTCCGGTACGGCTTCACGTACACCGTCCACTGGTGAGTGTGACCATCCTCCTCTCTCTTCTTCCCGAAGTACCGCGCGACGTTCCCGTACACGATCGGCTTCACGATGGTAACGCCCTGAAGGAAAGAACACAAGCGGGCACGGCGCGTTCAGAGGCGCTGCCGCGCCCGAGCCCCGCCGCGGCCCGAGCCAAGGCCGCACCTTCACCCTGCCGCCGGAGTCAGGCCCGAACTCTGCCATTCTCTTGAACATATTGCCCGGGGGCGCCGCCCGCCGCCGCCGCCCGCCCCGCCCGGCCCCGCCGCCGCTCCCGCCGCCGCCGCCGCCCCGCGACCGCCATCCCCCGCGGCTTCCGGGGCGGGCCCGGCCTGCGCCGCCCCAGAGGCACACGTCCGCGGAAGGCACCGCGCCGGGCCCGCCGTGCCGCCCCCGCGCCCCGCTCACGGACGCCTTCCGCTACGCCGGGGCGCCCAAAGCCTCATCCCGCCTGGCCTTGCAACACGCGCAGGGATGGGGCACCCACAGCTACTCTGGCGACCTGGTCCAGTGTCTCACCACCTCACGGGGAGGAATTTCTGCCCAAGATCGATGTTAAATCTGTCCTCTTTCAGTTTGAAAGCCATTCCCCCTCGGCTTGTCACTACATGCCTTGGCAAAAGTCCCTGTCCGGCTCTCTCACTGGCCCCTTAGGTAGTGGAAATCTGCTCCGAGGCTGCCCGGAGCCTTCTCCAGGCTGCCCGCAGCTGTCTCAGGAGATGGGGCTGAAGGGCTGTCAGCTGTGGAGTTGCTCCCTGGCCCGGCTGCACCCTCTGGCCAGCCCAGCTCTGTCTGTCCCTGTGATGGACTGGGGAACTCGCTGGACTCCCCTGGGGAGCTGCAGCCAGACCGTGCCTGCAAACCATTTTCCAGAGCGTCCCCCCTCCCGTGGCCCTCCAATGCTGTGCTGGGACTCCTGGCAGACAAGAAGACCGTAAACATCATGCCTAACCCTCATCCAGAGAGCAAAAACTTTCTACCTTGCTCCTTGTGTGAACTAGATTATGTGAACAGCACTGCTCAGCTCTGAAATGTTACAGCTGTTTTTATTAAAGTAAGTTCTCAAGACTGGCAACTGGGCCAGTCTTTTACAAGTGATCAAGCTCAGTCTTCAAAGGAAAATTTCTGAGGTTAATCTAACTTCTAATTAATAATTGGCTTCTGTGTAAGACTGACTATTCCATGAACAAGATAAACAAGAAGGAGAATGGTGCAGTTCCTGATCTAAAGAAACCTCTTTCTCCCACATGCTTATGACTATTCTATAGATCTCCCTTTGGGAAGGGTGGGCTCGAACGTTTCTGGTTTTTAAAGACAGAGGTGTAACCGACCTTTGTTAATCTGTCAGAAAGAGGATTTAAGAGCATCAAAAACTTCATCAGAAGCTATCACACAAACCCTGTTAAGGCCCCATCTGGAAAAGAGCGCACCTTTCTGTTAAAAGAGTATATAATGTAATGGGTTGGGAGGAACCTTAAAGACCACCTAGTTCTCACCCTTACCCCTACCTTCCACAGACCAGGCTGGCTGCTCAGAGTCCCATGCGACTTGGCCTTGAACGCTTCCAGGGATGGAGCATCCAAAACTCCTCTGGGCAACCTGTTCCAGTACCTCACCACCCTCATACTGAAAAATTTCTTCTTAATATCTAGTGTATTATAGAAAAAAAACCAATCTTGAAAGGCAAATATGCAAGAACAGGGCAAATCAGTGTAAACACCATGTGCCCTAAAGAAAGTCAGAGCCTCCTTAAACAAATTTGCCAAAATAAAGGTAGAGAAAGTATTAACTAACTGTTGCAAATGCTGTAGAGGGTTAAGTAAGATGGGAAGGGAAATAACAAGAAGGCGAGCAGTATCAGCACAGATTATATTAATCTAGCCAAGAATAAACTCAGGCAGCAATTTCCTTTTGTAACCCCTGGAGCATGGGAGGAACAGGACAGACATCCTGTAAGAAGTGCAGGAGCAAACACCCCAGACAGACCCCATGAGGTTTGAAGATAAATCACAGAAGTTAAATGATGCAGTTGCCTGCCCCAGGACACGACTGAGCTTCATATCCCAGGCAGCATTTTCCAGTCTTTCTTGCTACTTTGCTCTCTTGTGTCCCTTGCAAGGAAGTATGGAAGGCTAAAACACACCCACACCTTTCCCAGCATTTTACTTGTAAGTATGGCCAACAGGTAGGCCAATAGAGCTACAGGTTGATTGAAAAAGAAATAATTTCCTTTTTTAAACCTGACACAAAGATTTGCTCACAAAAGGAATGGTTAATAGATTTATTATCTGAATATTCACAGGCTTGAATGTTATTACCAAGATGGAAGCACATCTAAGAAAAGAAGTGGCAGAACTGGAGAAACTGGGACTGGACATGTGTTCTGTGCCAACTGAAAAAGGAAATAATCTCAAATGGAGAAGGCTTCAAGGCAGTCACTGAATTTCAGAGGCAGATTGTGGCTATGGAGGGAAAACCGTCGTTGGAACATGTGGAATGAGAAGAATCTGCATAACAAGATGACATGGGAAAGACTGGAAATGGATGGCATTGTTGGAACTAGACCATGTTAGGCAGGTTCCTGGCTGTAGCAAAGGACTGGAAGCACCCTGAAGAATGTAAGTGCTGATATCTGCTTCTACCAACCTGTTTTTGGGAGCTGCTGCACATGATCTGCCACCATGCTGTAACTGTTGGGCCCAGCCTCTGTCCAAGAGTGCAGTTTAGGTGAAGCTTTTCCATATGCCACTGCTGTGAAAGGAAAGAGCCACATACAGGGAGCTAGCTGTTCCTCAGAGCTGAGGTCCTCACCTGCCAGCTGTCCTCAGATGGCACACATAACACTGGACACTGCCATCCACAACAAATAAAGAACAACTTCCAACTCCAGATTCTCGACAAAATTACCAGGTTCCTTGGCAGTCCAAGATTTTATTCCAAAATTGTGGGTTTTAATATTCTTTTTTTTTTTTTTTTTTTTAAGTTTAACAGAGATGGTTACATTTTTACTCTTTGTAAGGGATTTACATACAATCTCACAGGAGCTGATCTTGCAGAAGTGTCACATTAGACTTTCCTCAAAATTCTTCCAATCGTGGAAAGGACAAACTGAGTGGGTAAAGAGGCCACCTGCTCCAAGAATCAAGTGCAGCTGGAGGTAGCACAAACCTAGCTCCAGCAAGGAATGGTATACCACCATCTCTCTCACTAACCCTAAGTGTTTTAACAGACTACTAATTTAATTTGATGGTAATGTGGTTTTGGCAAGTTGCTACTTTTTCCCCTAAATAAAGAGTTGCATTTTTTAGAAACCTTGCCTTCTTCAATAATGTACCCAAGTGCCTCACAGTGAAAAATCTGAACTAGCTATTGCTGTAATTATAACTCAAAAAAAGGGGAGATGAGAATGTAGAGGTTTACATTTTATTTCTAAATTATTTTTGCATAAAAGACATAAAACTAACTTTAAAATATGATAAATTACTTCATTAAATGGAACAGGCAGGAGATAACTTGGAATTAAAAGGGCACAGTAGGAAGGCTACAATGACAAAACAAGGTATTTTATGAAGTATCATACTGTTATTACTGTGAAATTAACACCAAGAAAATTTTCCTGGACTCCTGCTGAGATGGAAGCCAGCCAAGAGATAGCTTTAATCTTATGGAGAACTTAATACTCACGTAGAAAAACTCAAAATACAGCTTTTTAGAGCTGCTAATAAAACACTGGCCTTCTCTGACTCTTTTTATTCAAAATACTCTATGTACTAAAAAAGAACCCAGCAAACAATTTAGATACTATTTTCGACAGTTTCTTCTGGAGGGTTCTGTTAACTATTCTAGACTATTCACCATTTGCAATGCCCTTACACTACAGGTCTTTGAGAAAGTAGGCTATGAAGTACGGCTATGAACCTTCATCTTGCAAATATTCCAGGCAAAATCACTTTAAAGAAAGTGAGAACTGCAGTTTTAATTACATATAGGCTCCAATTAACTTTCTGAGGTGGGAGCCCAAGTCCCTTACAACTTGACCCATGAATAAGGATTCTGTTCGGCATGAATGGTCTCTGTTTCTATCCCCTCCCACCAGTGTGGAGCTAACACATCCAAGCAGAGCCATGTATTTTTTAAGAGAAGCACAGTCTGCAGATTGTAAAAGGTGGCAAGGGTAGCTGCCTGTCACAAAAAGTAATAAATGGCTAAAAGGGAAATGGGATACCAGTGAGCCTCAGAAATCAGTTTTAAGAGTAACCAGTCTGAAATGCAGTAATTCCATAGAGCTCAGTGCTCCTTCAGAGGCAACTGCTGCCTGTTCCACCGGGGAACCCACCCACCCATCTTCAGAGGAGTTTTAGCAATGCATTCCACTACAACATTTTATCTACCTGTGTGGACAATATCTTTTTCCAGTGTTTTTAGCGTCAAAGAAAGGTTTCTAAGCCCTAAAGTATTTCAGTGCCAGTGTATCATATAGGGAAACACACACAGGAATTTAAGAGCAGTGCACTCAAAAGGCATTCAGACAATAAACAAAGACTTTTTCATGAGGTCTCAAGGCAAGGAAAATACAGCTTGTTTATTTTGTGGAAAAGGGGAGTAAAAAGTGACTGCTATCTTCTCAAACTTAGGACAGTCGAGGATTATTACACCTAGTTCTGATAATGCAGACACAATTAATGAGATTAATCAAGTGAAGTGGAGAGGGTTTTTTTGATGCCACTAGGTGGCAGAAAGAGCCCTTTTACTCTCCTTGATCAGATCTATACGATTTTGAATGTACCCTTACAGGCCACCTAGGGACCTATCTTCACCACTAAATGCAGGATAAAAGAACAAAATCTACTTAATGTCTGCTAGTGCTAAGTAAATTCAAGTAGTTTTGAAATAAAAAAAGTTCAGCAATTTATAATTTCTGAAACCATCTGTTTACACTGGATCCTTTCTGTAAAGCTGAGAAGCCTTGTTTGAGAATAAATTAATTTTACTTCCCATTTACACCAAGGGAACAGGATTTACAAGACTTTCAGCAGTCTGAAAGGAAGCAAAGTGCTAAAAATTTTCTGCAAATTGTTCAGAAGAGATGCATAAACAGGTTCAGATTGAATTAACTGAAAGGAACAACAATCTTCTGTCTGCAGCAAAGACCTCTGTTTCTACTGGGCTGCATTTGTTTTCCACAGTGTCTCTCCAGGAAAAGAAAGAATAGAGAAAAAAACTAGCAAACTTCTCTAATTCACTTCACACTCAAACTTAGTCATTAAAAATCTGTCTAGCAGAAGAGCTTAACTGCACCAGCCCTTCTCCCTCCCTCCTCCCAAGGACAGCACCACACCTCTCAAGCTTGCAACATCCTTGACCAATGTGCTGCATTTCCCAGCTGTCACTCCACACAGCACTGCTTTTGCACTTTTCACAAACCCTTCCTTTCTTCCCCAGGCCAAGAAAGGAAATAAACTCCCACCTCACTCTCACTTTGTGCGTTTTTGTTGTCTCTTCTGTACATCTCCCAGCAACTTATTTTCCTGGACACAGAGCAGGTTTATCATCTCCTCATTCCCAGCCATTTACTTACATTTTACAGATGCCAACACTTGCTTTTGTATCTTCCAAGAGATAAAACAGCTAAATATTCAATGTGACAGATAAGTTTTCCTTCTTACGTAGTTCCAGTTCATGTGTCCATCTTTTGCATAGCAAAGTCTTTTGAGCAGCTGAAGCCTTACCTATACTCATAGAATATGAATGAGCATTAAGTCACAAATTCTTCACTATGTCTGAAGTAATGCAGAAAGTAGTGTCATGCTTTAAGTACTGTAGGATATGCTAAACCCATTGTCAGAGGTGTTAAACATGCAGACTACAGTAATTTCACGATTATAAGCCGCACCATTTTGACTAAAATTTTGGTCCAAACCCAAAGTGTGGCTTATAATCAGGTGCGGCTTATATATGGACAAAGAACAAAAAGTTGCTGTTTTAGTTTGGAGGACGGGTGTCTGCTGAGAAAGGCAGGAACTTCTCTTTGAAATGGAGAATGTAAACCCCCTCCCTCCAAATTATTATAATTAACTCCTCTTACCCTTTTGCTTCACACACATCTCCTCCCTGTGGAGACTGAGAAACATCACCCCAGCAGGGCAGGGGAAGCATGAAATCACTCCCACATCTCTCTTCTCTTTCTTTCACAGGACCTACAAGACACTGTGAAGCTTGAAAATTAATGTCAACCACACAAAAATCCCTGGCTTAAAATTTTGCAGGCATTTAAATTTTGCAGTATTAAAATTTTGCAGGGAGCATTATCTGATGAAGGTTGGCAATAGAGGAGGGGACCAAACTGGAGCCAGGTACCATCAGAATCTTCCTGGTGGCTAAAAGTTTTGGCCCTGCCTGTCATTTCAGGTGCTATTTCCCTTTCTCCTTGCTTTATGCTGTCCATCAGCATTGTCTGACAGCATGATGTGGTTCGTTAAAAAAGGGAGGGATCAGGTGCAAGATGAATTTTCCAAAAGATCTTCCAAATGACCGTGTGTAGAGGCACAGAACAGCTTTCTGAAACAGAGTTAATAATTCCAGTTGTTAATAATACTCCACTCACAGCTGATGCTGTTCCCAGCACCCACAGCCAAGCTGTGCAGATCCCACTTGTTTGCAGGCAGGTTGGGAAGGAGAGAGAAGTGATTCTGAATAATATTTCATTTCATGTGACATTTGGCATTTAAGAATGTTATGGCATTGTTTTAAAACACTTCATGATTTCTAAGCAATCCTGCCAGAGATTGCATGTATGAAAATGTGCTTATTTGTTTCTATAGGTTGACTTTGCACATGTGATCTCCTCAGCTTTTCAGAGCACTTTTTTTGAGCATTGGGACACACCACAGACTTCCCCAAATTAATTGTGCAAAGTGCACAATGTTTTGAAAACCAGTTCCTAAATAGATACTCGCTATTGAGCAAGAAAGGTAAGTGATTGGGAAAGCACATGAGTTCCTATTTACAGCAGCTGAATTTCAAAAAGTTTTAGCAAGTTACAAGCCCTCTTGAAAACAAGCAGGAAATATTCCACAATATTCCTTCAATTCAATTGTCATTATTAAGTTGGGGTTTTTTAATGACACAGCTTTTAGCAGCTCAGACCACCTGAAGTGGACCTCCTGCTCACTACCCTGGCCAGCAGGGCTGCAGAAACATGGCATGAAGGATGATCAGGGCTCAGGGAGCCTCAGGGATGTGCTTCAAAGGGCTTTTTTATTACTCTGCTCATCATCTTCAGAGCTCTGGGCACTGTGTCAGGCTCTCAGCAAGTGTGGAATGGTGGGAAAAAAAACCAAACAAGGACAAGAAAGAGGGAAGATTGTGTCTGTAATTGCTCACCTGTAATTATCTGCCATTGTGCATTCTGTTCCTGCTTCTCAGTAGCATAGAACCAGGAGAGTATTTAATTGCAACGTGGCTCTGTCCATGGCATTATCTGCAAGCAGAGCAGATCAGCTCAGCCTTGTGGGGCTGAGGGAGAGATGAACTGTTCTGATGCAGATCAGGAGGGGCAGCAGGGCACAGCTGCTGGATCAAGAGGCAGAATACATATCACAGGGCACCAGTCTGGGATTAAACAAGTGCTCTTCTCTCTTTTTTCTACTGATCACTTGGTGGTGGCAAAGTCCCACATCCCAGCTAGCATCCCAACATGTTCTGCACTGTGAGGCTGATTTTCCAAAGCATCCACAGCTGGCTGGGGGGACAGGGAGCTGCAGGAACCTGGATTTGGGATTGGATTTCCTGGCTGTGGCTCGCTATCCTGTCCTGTGCATGGGCATTGCACAGTGGCACTGCAATTCAGTCCTGGGCTTGCACAGGCGGCAGCAGCTGCGTGGAGAGGAGAGGAACAGAGCTGTGCTCTTGGGAGTTGTGTGAGGAGGAGTGAGGCTGAAGAATGCACTGAAATCAAGTCATGACTTGCAGCAAGAGAGGCTCTGTAGCAGTGGGATGTACCTGGCCACAACTCTGTGGATGCACATGATGGGGGATGATGTGAATTTGAGCTGCTCAAATTCAGAAGCGGAGGGAAAATTATCCAGACTTGACCTGCAGTGTGACCTGAGCACAGGGAGAGATGCTGAAGCTGTCCCCTCCTCAGTCCCTGCTCCTGTCCCCTGGCTGGAGCCCAGCTCAGGCCCATTCCCAGGTGCAGGCTGCCCCTGGCACAGGCTGTGGGTGAGTGCAGTGCGAGCCTGCAGATCTGGCTCTGTGCTGTGGGCACTCACCTGGGTACCAAGGAATTTCAGAGCTCTCTGGCAGCACTTTTGTGCCACAAAGTGAGGAGTGGGGTTTCAAACCAGTGCTCTCCGCTCTCAGCTGTCCTCTTCCCTGCAGGAAAAGGAGTTTTTATACAGCCTGGCTGGATCTGTGCTCACGAGCTGATCTGACCAGTGAGGAGGATAAAATCAACACTCTTTGGTGTGTTAGCCAGAACATCCAAGTCACCACACAGCTCTGCAGCTGCCTCATCTCCTGCTCCCACTCCCACAGCCTCGGTGCTGGTGCCCTGAAACACTGCCACCAGCATTAGACATAACAGCAGGCTTAATTGGAGCCTGGCAGCCTGCCAGCATCCAAGAGGCAGAGCTGAGCTGGCTGCACCGCTTTCAAAGGGGTATTAAAAACCCAAAAACAATACACTGGGAAATAGCAGGGCAAGCTTTGTCACCCTGATGTTGCTGTGGGTCAAGCACCTGTTTTGCCTCAGGTTCATCCCCTGGGAAGAAGAGTTGAGCAGGGGCTCTGTGGTCCCTGACCCCACTCCCAGGATGCTCCCAGGGGTGCCCAGTGTGGTGTTGAGTCACATCTCCACCCTGCCCTGCCAGAGAGGGAGATGGAAAAGTGGGATTCCCCCCTCACCATCCCTGCAGGCTGCGGTGGAGCTCAGGAATTTATTCACTTCTGTGACAAAATGAGATGACACAATGTATTTCCATGGTTATCGCAGCAGCACATCAAGGCTCCTGGGGCAATGGATTGCCAGACAGCCTGGGGGTTTCAGTGATTTCTTTTTTTTTTTAGTGATGCTGTTTTAACTCAGAGAGTGTGAGCCTCCCAATGAATCACATCACAGTCAATTAGAAGTTTCCTGTCAGTCGTGACTTCTTGGATATTATTCCCAGCAGTGTAAATGCCATGCTTGGAGCCAAAATTTAGCTCAGCCAGAGAGAAACCCTCACTTGTGTAAATGAGGAGAGGCCCCCCCCCCAGACCCCTCTGAACCTCCTCAGGACCCCTCAGGGCCCCCCAAAATCCTTCTGAACCCCCTCAGGACCCCCCCAGAGCTCCCCTGAACCCCGTCAGAGTCCCCCCAGGACCCCCTCAGGACCCCCCCAGGTCCCTCTGAGCCCCCCAGACCCCCTCAGGACCCCCCAGACCCTCCCTGAACCCCCTCAGGACATCTCCAGACCCCCTCAGGACCCTCTAAACCCCCTCAGGACCCCCCAGAACCTTTAGCAATCTCGGTCGTGCATGTGAAGAGACATCAAACAGGAATACAATTTCGGATTAGAAGAAACAATTCCGCAGATAAAGAAACAAAAAATGCAGCACTACTAACAGTAAGTACCCCAGAACTCGGAGAAGGGGGGACTCAGGGATATGCCCCTTGTCCCTCCCAAAAAGAGATTGAAGGGGAAAAAAAAAAAAAAAAAAGATAGGAAGTACATTAGAAGAAGGTAAGTAGAAATTACTAGATGAGAGGGAATTAATATCTAAGGATTGCACCAGAAAAATTCTAGAGACTACATTTGCAAACACATTGGGGATCACAGGCTCTGGCAGAACAATTTCTGAAATTCTTCGGGTGTAAGGGGATTTATGAATTAGCTAAACAGGAAGTACAGGGGTGCCTGATATGCTAAAAGGTTCACAAAGCCAGGACACGACAGGTAATTTGGGGTAGTTGCCCTATAGCCTATCGTCTATTTGAAAGAATCCAAGTGGATTTCACTGAGTTACCAAAGGTTGGGAGGTATAAATTCTTGCTGGTACTAGTAGACTAGCTCAACTATCTGAATTAATGATATAAACAAAAATGTCCTGGCCAAAATATATCCCCTTAGCATTATCAAATATTGGGACGATGCCTTACTCTGAGACAGGGCTATCTCCTTTTAAAATGTCACACGAGATGCCTTATGACCATGGGATGCCAGTGGGACATCCAAAAATAGAAGATGGACAAATACAACCCTACTTGATAACAATAAATAAAAATTTACAAAAATTGCGAAAACAAGAAATTGTCACACAAAATGCTCCTTTGGGGTTCGCCATACACAAAATACAGCCGGGAGATCGGGTCTTCATTAAAACCTGGAAAGAGGTTTCTCTCTCTCCTCACTGGGAAAGTCCTTTTCTTGTCCTTTTAACCACAGACACAGCAGTCCGGACAGCAGAAAAGAGGCTGGACACACGCCTCCAGAGTGAAAACCAGAAACACCCAAGTGCAAAGTGGCTTCCTCCCCTCAAGATAAAATTGCCCCGAACAAGCCGATGATCAACCTAGATCAGATAAGGTGAATAGCTTCTGGATGCAGATGTTTTCCTTTTGTTCGTTTCAAGTGCCAAATCTGTTGTGAAGTTTAGGTTACACATTGTGTACGGGAGATCTGACCTAAAGAGCTCTGTACTAAGTGTTTTGAAAAGAGCTGTCTTTGACTGACGGAATTCTAGTACTTGCCGCTGAATTGAATATTGCTGAATTAG